>NC_080065.1:35337558-35699298 GCF_949987535.1 Balaenoptera acutorostrata | reverse complement strand
AGAGAAGTTTATCAACTTTTTCTTCCAGTTCACTAAGTTTTTCTTCATCTGTGTCTAGGATGACCAATTGTCTCAGTTTGCCCAGCACTTTCCCAGTTTTAGCACTAACGTCTCATGCCCTAGAAACTTCTCAGTCCCAGACAGACCAGGATAGTTGCTCACCCTATCTGTGTCCAATCCATATTTTATCCCATATATTGAATTTATGTTTCAATGGTTAAGTTTTTATCTCCAGTTTTTAAAATTGGTTGTTTTTGATAATCACCTGTTTTTGCCTAATGTCTGCCCATTTTTGTTTCAAATATTCTTATGCTCTCCTATAGGTATTATTCATTTTTTTTCTTTTTGCTTTTTTCATTTTTTTTCTTGATGTATCCTAAATTCTTAAGGTCACTTTCAGATTGTTCTATTATTTTAATTTAATTTGAGGTAAACCCATCTTTCAATTGTTGATTTCATTGTGTTTTTATTTCTTATTAATAGTCTCCTTTCTGTAGTTTGGAATTGTGTGGTAGACCCATTAGAGAAGGTTTTTTGGTTGATTGCTTAGTTTTCGCTTTCTATCTGCCATCTCTAATATTGTGCTTACCTCTACTACTTCTTTCTGAGGTTCCTCCAACCCAGAACCAGGTCTATATTGACAGCTGATACAGGCCCACAATAATTTTGCACATTTAGTATATTCATTACTAAGTCAACTGGCATCTTGGCCCAGATCCTGGTTCTAGCCCAGCATTTCTCAACTTCAGCACTTTTCTGCATTGTAGGATGTTTTGCAGAATCTCTGGTCCCAACCCACTAGACCCAGTAGCACCCTTGTCCCCCTCATTGTGACAACACAAAGCATTTCCAGATATTACAAAATGTGCTCCCCCCCTCCCCTTGCCATGTTCTCATCCTCAGTTGAGAACTGCTGGTCTATCCCCAGGCAATTCTTAGCACTGATCATTTGGTCTCCTTTCATGGTGCTAAGGATGGGAAAAAAGCATATCTGTCCTTGCCCTTGGTTTCAAAGAGTGACTGTAGCTCAGGTTCTCAGGTTACCTATAGGAGCTGAATTAATAAATACTTCTGTACCCTAAACCAACAGCCTGACTTGCCAGCCCTCTAGTCTTCCAGTCTCACTCACTGTTTTATGTTTCTTTTCTGTTTCTGACATAGAAACGTGCATTTCTTTTTGAGTGTAGCTATCGTTAAATTTTCTCATTTCGTATTCTATCATTGACAGGTGATTAGGTCAGTGAGAGAGTCACAAATTTTAGTTTACTGAAGAAGTTAATTCCTCTTCTATCTTTTCCCTCACTTCCCTTTAGCTTCATATTTTTCCTTTTTCTTTTCTTCTCTCATCCTCAGTCAGTGTTATTGGGTAAATCAACAAAGTAGAGGAAATATGTCAGCATCAGGGCTGATGAGATACTAGAATTAGTCCAGTTTCCTCCAGGTCTCTATTACCCACCTTTATCCCTATCCCAGCTTATTAAGACAGTAGTTTTCAAAGTGTGGTCACTAAACCAGCAGCATCAACATCATTGAACTGAGAACTTAATGGAAATCCTTGGGCTCCACCCAAGACTGAGTAAGTTCCGGGAGTCGGACCCAGCCGCTTGTGTATTAACGTGCTCTCCGGGGGATTCTGATGCATGCTCAAGTTTGAGATCCCCTGTACGACTTAGCTAGAAGTTTGGATCAGTGGCTCTCAATCTGGCAGCACATTGGAATCGGCTGTTTAACTTTAAAATACACTGTTGCATAAGCCCCACCCCAGAGATACTGATTCAGGCTGGCCTGGGTGGGGCTCAGGTATTTTTTTTTCCTTAAGTTCCCTAAATGATTCAAACATCCAAAGTTTGCTTTAGTTATTTATTTACTGCTTAACCCATTTTGATGATCACTTATGCCAAGCCTTACCCAGTGTTTCGGGAACTCTAAGTGGAAACTGGTAAACTTCTAGTGAATAGAGTTTAAAGTGAGTCTGGTCTGGAGTTGGACTTCCTTATTTGAATCTCAGTGCTGCCCATTTTCAGCTATGTGACTTTGATCAATTTACCCTCTCTGTGCCTTGGTTTCCCTATGTGTAAAAAATGAATAACTATACCTACTACCTACTAAGGTTGTTATGAGGCTTATTTAGGTTTACAAATGAACGTCTTCAGAATAATGCCTGTTGCATAGCAAAAGCTATACAAAATTTTTCTAAAATATTTATTTATTTTATAAGTAAAATATGCAAAGAACTTGCAAAACAAAAATAAGTGTTCCCAGTCAAAATAAGTGTTTTGAGAATGGGAATTTTAAAAGCATTTAAAGAATTTTTCTCTTTTTTTTCATATTGGGACCTTTTGCTTTATATGACTCACTTTTTCCTCAAAGTGCTATATGCTCTTTTAAATATTAATTCAATAAAAAATAACTTTTTTAATTAAAATGTTCGGAATTTTACTATATGTCTTTTAAAACCAGCCAGTGGGATTGTAAAACCACAGCTCAGAATCACTGGTCTGTAGTCATATTTGAGCTACAAAAACTGATAAGCCAACAATAAATTCAATCCTTATGTAAATTCTGGTAGAAATCAAAAGAAGTGGAGTTGAAATAAACATCTGCTGAATTTGATCTATGACAGACATTAAGTTGAAAGAATTCATGTGAAATCTTGTAAAAACCCTTTAATAGATAGACATTTAGGAGGTTTAACTTACATTAATACATTTTGATTTGTCCATGTATGGGCATAGTCCAAAAGAACTACTGGCAATTTTATTCATTATAACTTTGGAAGAAAAGGAGTTCAGTTTACTTTATCACAAGACAACATTCACCCAAAAGAAACTAATTTTATCACATGTACCCACAACTGCATGAGACAGCATTTCAGGCCTGGGTGGAATTTTTTTTTAATAGCAGAACTAGCTATACCAACACAGTAGAGCTGAGATACACACTGTTTAAATTAGTTTCCTGGTGGGGGGGAGGGGGGGGCGGGGGAGAAGGGGGGTTGGGGGAGGGGGGAGTTTCCAAACTATCTCTTGTTAATTATCAAGCATACAAAGAAAAGACTGTGAGGGTGGAATTGTTGTAACTTCTGATTTCTAAGCAACGTCCACCTGTAGCTACTGCACATGTGAAAAGTATCAATAGATGGTTTCAGTTCTCAATAGATGTAAAAGTTAGCCAACCTGAGCAAACACTGATTGAATTTGATAAGCAGGGCCAGGAGAGAGGGAGGAAGTTCCAGAAAGTAGGCCAAATAACCACGTCTGGGTGGCTAATGGGCATGAAAAACCAGACATAGTTTCTATACATCTTGACCCTTCTACATCCCATTTTTCTCACCGTTCTTCCCCACTTCCACACGGTAACGCCTTCTACTGAATTTGCAACCCACACAGACCAAGACAAAAAAATAAAATATATGCAGGCACATTTCAGAGAAATGATGCTACATCTACCCTTTGATCAGTGAGAAAACTGGTTTCCCTCTTCTTTGGGTTCATTACAGACAGGTAGTCAATCCACCAGAGGTGGGGGAATATTGCCTTCTTGGGCAAGCAACGTGCAAAAACTAGACATATATCACATCATTGCATTTATAATATCTGTGCTACTGTTTGCACCATTAAGGTCTGTGTTTAACTGAGAGGCTATAAGTACTGCATCCATAAATACTTCTAATTAAAGAAAGATTCTACTTAACAGTGTACTCTTTCAGTTATTCTAACAAATACGTGCCTTTAAGTGGTGTCCTAGACCCGCAGAGGAGACAAAAAGGGAACTGTGGTTAAAATGCCGGGCCCTTGGAACCATAGGCTGAGGCTGGAAGCCTTGCCCAGTGTTAATTCTGTTTTCTCAACTCCCTGGGTCATTCTGCTGCTCCTTGTCGCCTCCCCACACGGAGGCGGGTCAGTCTTCGTTATCAGATCCACTGGATTATTTTACAGGAGACACCCACTTTTTATACTACCTGTTTAGTTCCTGGAAAGGTTGGAGTTGCTGACCCCAGAGCAGATAGTTTCCCTTTCTGGCTTTGATATCCTATGAGTTGAATAAATTACATAGGTCTGGATATATAGAAACAGTTAGGGTAAAGTTTGGCAAACTGCCTTCTGGGTTGGCAGCTGATTTGGGCCATGTTTGGATTGGAAGCTGTGTCTAGATATGGGAAATGAGATCAGATTTCATTGCATAACAGCCGGCTGGAAGGTTCTGGACTAGTGTATGTGTGCAGAGGGAATTGGTGGGTGGATAAAATTTAGTATCAAACAGGGTATAGATGTCTGCAACTCACTTTGAAATGCATCAAAAAACAAAGATGGATAAATGAATAGATATAAAGCAACAGCAAGAATAGCAAAATGCAAACAATTGTAGAATCTGGGGAGGGGGGGATGTATTTTGGCATTCACTTTCAATTCCAATTTCAACTTTAGATATGCTTGCAATTTTTCATAATAAGTTTAAGGTCAAAAAACTTTCATAATAAAAAGTTTAAGGTCAAAAAACTGGGCAAACGGAGCTGGGTATTTTAGTACAATACTCCATTTTTTATATTCTTAATCAGTGCATTTATTTATACAGCTTCCATTTATCCACTGAGATATCAGCAAAAAATGTTTTTTCCTCTAAAAGTATGTAGCTTTATTGTTTCCCCCTCTTATAAAAGTGAGATGCATGATGATGATAATGAATACTTTCCAAAAATATAGGAAAATGTAGAGAAAGTAAAAATTTCACTCTCTGAAAAAAAAACGCAGTTAACATTTTAGTAATTATTTTTCTAGACATATCATTACAGAGAGTTTAAGATCTTCCATATGTGCCTCTTGTAGCTATACTTGTGCTACTTCTCCACTTTCTGCTCTGCCCAACCAGCTCTGACCCTTCCTTTAATTCATGACTCCCATTTTCTTCCTTTGAGAAACCTTCCACCTTTCACTCTTACCCCACTCTTAATCCCCCTTGACTTGCCATGCCTTCAGCACTTCTCTTGTCAATTCCTTGAAATTCTCATCAAGCACCTCTAATATTCAAATGCATTTTCTCCCCAGTTATTTTGCATCCTACCATGCTATCTTGCATACCTTAAGCTGCCAATACATGTTTGCTGTCAGACTCACAATTTTACATGAGCCTAATCTGATTAAAGCAACTATCTTCCTGATTTAATTAGTAACTACATAGTTTAAAACAAAATTCTCACTTGAGACAGAAATGAGGATATCTGTGCCAATCCATTTCTGCTAAATCATGGGAAACACAGAGATTATAACACATAGAATTCTTATTTCAGAAAATGTAAGCCAACCTCTCAGCTCATGCAGTTTTATCTTAGATTTTGTCATTGACATTTCCCAAGGGTTCATAATGAGTAATTGGTATAGTCTCTGCAGAGAAGGGAAGGTTCAGACTCCCTAGATGGGTATTCGCAGTTTTTATGGACATTTTTATTTCATGGATTTGATTCTTTAAGAGCAAAAAGAAATATTCTTTACTCATATTTGAGAATTATCTTTAATAAATCTACTTCAAGGAGTTTCTATGAGTTCACTTTTTTGCACTGTAAATTTTTAAGTGGTTTCCTGATTTTATAGAAGCATCTTACTTATTCCTATGAAAAACTTTCAGGGAATCTCAAATAATAGATTAATAGGCTGAATAATCTTGGCAATAAAAGTGTACGTTTCTTTAGGACTAGAAAAATGGATTGTTTCTATCTTCCTCCTTCTAGTATAGCACTGTCCCGAGCTATATCAAGGTTTGAATCACTTTTCAAATTTTGTACTAAGGAAATAGGAAATATAGTAACAATAGCTAACATCTTACTAAGTGCTTCCTATATGCCAGACACTGTGTTGTGTTTTAAAAATATCAGGTCATTAAATTCTTACAACTCTGGGAGATATACTACTTTTACTCCATCTTGTGGATCTGGAAACCAAAGGAAGCTAAACCATTCGCAACCAGCAAGTAAGTGGTAGAACTAAAATCCAAACCCAGACTGGCTCCGGAGCCTCTGCCTAAACCATTTCACCTGGCTGACTCTCTAGGCTACAAAGAAATGGCACTAGAATAGCCTAGAGGTAGGGCATGATGGGAACTTACTGTTTTGTTTCATAAAGTTAGAATGAGTCTATCCTTCTCTAGGTGGCTGTTAGTAGGTTAGTATCAGATTACTAGTTAACTGTACTAAATTGTTGCTATGAGCCTTTTTCTTAAGACATATGCTTTGACGTTTTCTAAAAAAATCAGAATGAATTTATGTTGGTTGACTTCTGTTTCCTTGCCTCTTCTCCTGTGCACAATGGATTTTTTTTTTCTTTTTGTGTCTGTTATGCAAAATAAAGGAAATTTGAAAAGAGAAATAATCCAGTCATAACTATTTTCCTCATATCATATGACCATTCATTATCTACAAGTAAATATATATTTTTTTTTACATAATTGTCATAGCATTTTTTCACTTAAGGGTAATTCGTGAACATTCTTCCATGTTGTTACATGTTGCTCATAGTTCTTTTAATGATTGCAACACATTCCATGATGTTAAGATATCATAATTTACTTAGATATTTTGGTTACAGCCAGGATTTTTCCAATTAGAAAAATTGCAATAAACATTTTCATGCATATAACTGATAGTTGTTTTCTGAATTTGGATGATTTTCTTAAAGTCCTAAAGGTAATCAAAAAATAAATAAATAAATTTGTTAGTACTGTATGGGTATATACACTGACAGAATAGGATTTTTAATTTTTTCAGGTTAATTACTTAATAAATAAGACAATATTAAAGAACCATTTTAAATAAATTTTCTTCAATTACTATTGAACACTTTCAGTTACATTAGGTTAATATTTCCTCTCACACAGGATTTATGGGTGTACGAGGGGTGAGGGGCTATCTATTGACATTTAATGATATTCTCATATTTAAATTCTTAATTTAGAATACATTAAATTTTGATCCCATTGGTGCAAATTATTTATACATTTTGCTTTCCATTTATTTTATTGCTGTTGTCCATTGTTGCATGACAGGTTTTTCTCCTTTATGAGTTGGTCTTCTCTGCTGTAAATTCGTTAGAAGTCAACACGTTTTTGTGTAAATACTGTAATCCATACTCTGCTGATTTTCCTTTTAATTTTACAGTCTATTTGCAATTTATTTTGACTTACAGAAGTAATTCAATGTGAAGTTAAAATAATATCTATTTGCATATTCTGTTTCCCTATTTTTGTTATTTTTAGATTATCATATATTATGGCTCTCTTCTGAGCCATCTGTGTCTTATTTTTGTAGTGTCATACTGTTTCAATTATTATTGTATAATATATTCCGATATCTAATAGGGCTAATCTCCCTCATCCCTTCCATCATTACTCCTCTTTTTTCACAATATTCATTGATGTTTTCAACCATGTATTTTTCCAAGTAAAGTTTATAATTTTTAAGTTCTTCAAAAATTACAGTTGTGATTCTAATCATCACTCTTTCAGTATCAAAAGAAAAAATTTAAAAAACTAGTATACAGTATCCAGCTTTCCTTTTCAGTATAGCTCTGTATAAAGTTCAGTTTACTTTTCACACTTCGCACTTCAGAGATGTTCCCGCCTACTCAAGTAGCCCCACATAGTCTTAGGATGATTTTTCAGGTCAGGGCAGAGTCTGGCCAAAGAGTAGAGAGCAGCCCGTACAGAGAATAAAGTTATCCCTCAGTAAAACTCTAGTGCTAGTTAAAACTGTATTCCAGGGAATTCCCTCACAGTCCAGTGGCTAGGGCTCAGTGCTTCCACTGCAGGGGGCACGGGTTCCATCCCTGGTCAAGGAACTAAGATCCCACAAGCTGTGTGGTGAGGCCAAAAAAAAAAAAGAGAGAACAAAAAACTGTATTCCAGTCTAACCTAGTGAGCCAACTGGTCACTGGTGATGAAGAAGGTCCTTCTTTTATTTTTGTTGTTATTGTTATTGTTGTTGTGTTATTGTCATTCAACTTCACTTTTCCCTTGCTGTGGTTTAGTGAGGTAAAAGTCATTTAAAGTGTTCAGAAATGCGTGTTCCTTAGATCTTCATGCTCTACTAAAGCAATTCCTTCAGGAACAAATACCAATTCTTATTCTCTCACGAAATACTCTTGAAAACCACAAGCATGTTTTTGTCAGTTTTTCCATATTTTAAGACAAAATTTTAAACAGCAAATCATGCAAAGTTTGAGTGAGTTATATTCATCCACTAGGCATGTAAAATATTTTCCTAATATAAACCTCTTCGAGGTGGCTATAAATCATCATTTGAAACTCCTCCATTGAAGGGATGACTAATCCTTTGACCATTAAATTGTGAAATGGAGCACTCCCAAATCACATGATTCTATCTTAAAACTGTTATTATTTAGTTTTTTTTTTTCATTAAGGTGGATTCAAGATAAAACATTTATATATATCAAGCGTGGTTCTTACATAAAACTCAAGGGTTCCTTGTCTTAAGAAGTCCATTTTTGTTCTCACATACCCTAAAATCAGAAAACAGATCATTTTAAGAGGTTATCTAGCTGCTTTCTGACACTCAAAGCATGAAGCTCTCCCAAGAGGTTTGCACAGAGATCACCTCATGAAAGACCAGGCAAGATCTCACCTGCCCTTCCAGCCACAAAGAGAGTGATTGCTGGACCATATTAATGTACAAGGGCAGATTCAAAGGACCCTAACCTTCTCCTTGCTTTTAAGCAATCCTAATGCTTAAAACACACACACACACACAAAAACCAAGAATATGAAAAGTCATAGCTATCATTCCACTAATATATCTTATTTCCTTTTATGAAATCTATTCTGGAAAACATTCTAAAAATGACTCCTAATTGCCAAACATAATGGAATCCTCTTAATCTTCTCAATAGCACTTGAAAATCTTCCCTTGGTTTCTTTTTTTTTTTAATTTTATTTATTTATTTATTTATTTATTTATTTATTTATTTATGGCTGCATTGGGTCTTCGTTTCTGTGCGAGGGCTTTCTCTAGTTGTGGCAAGTGGGGGCCACTCTTCACCGCAGTGTGCGGGCCTCTCACTATCGCGGCCTCTCTTGTTGCGGAGCACAGGCTCCAGACGCGCAGGCTCAGCAATTGTGGCTCACGGGCCCAGCTTCTCCGCGGCATGCGGGATCTTCCCAGACCAGGGCTCGAACCCGTGTCCCCTGCATTGGCAGGCAGACTCCCAACCACTGCGCCACCAGGGAAGCCCTTCCCTTGATTTCCGCAATGCCATCCTTCCCTGGTTTTCCTCCCTGTGCCTGTAACAATTCCTTCTTGTTACCAAATGTCTTCCATTTTGGTAACACTCAAAGCACCATCATTTGCCTCCCTCTCCCTCTGCCCGCCCTCTCTGGGTATTTTCTGTCACTCTCAAGGCTTCAGCTACTACCCTCTGCTAATGACTCACATGTGTGGCATCTCAAATGCCACCTGACCCAAACTGAAGTCATCATCCCTTTCCAAATCCGTTCTTCCTGTATTGTGTAACTTGGTGCAGCCAAGATGGTACAACCACCGCCTACCCAGCCACCTGAGCCTTGTAGTTCTATGTCGTTTAATATCTCTCCATTGCCACCAGTGCCCCACCGCCTAACTTAAAAGCGCATACACATTCCCTTCTCTCCAGCCGTATTCAATAGGCTGCATTCAGAATTCAGGCCCTTATCCTCTTTGACTGGACTATTAACAATCTTGCATCTCACCCTCCTTAAATCCATCCTTATTCTGCTACTAGAATGGTCTTTCTAAAGCACACATCTAATTATGCAACTTTCTGGCTTCAAACCCTTCAGGGGGTTCCTAATAGCCTAGTGCAGGGGTCAGCAAACTGTGGTCTGTGGGCCGAATACAGCCCATTGTCAGTTTTTACAAATAAAATGTTATTGGAACACAGTCACACTTGTTCATTTATATATTGTCTGTGGTTGATCTCATGCTACAACAGTAGAGTTGTATAGTTTCAGCAAATATCATGTGGTTCCAAGAGCCAAAAATATTTACAATCTGGCCCTTTACAGAAAAGTTTGCTAATGCCTAGCCCAGTGGGTAAAGTCTGAACTCTGTGGTATGACATGTGAGACCTCCATCCTTTGGCTGCAACCTCTACCCACAGGCTTAGCTCTTGCCACACACCCTTTAAAACTGACCCTCTAGCAGTGCTTGTCTGCTTGCAGTTTCCCAGCCCTGAACAGTAGAAATTTCTGCGGTGATGGAGATGTTGTGTGCCTGCGCTGTCCAGTGCAATAGCCAGTAGCCACGTGTGCCTGTTGAGCGCTTAAAATGTGGCTAGGGAAACCAAAGAACTAAATGTTAAATTGTATTTTGCTGTAATCAACATAAGTTTAAGCAAAGCCACATGTGACTAGCGGCTACTACATTGGACAGTGTTATTCTAGACTGTGTCTCCAACCATATCTTTGTTCACTCTAACAGGAATATTTAAAATACTTAGAATACCCTGTCCATCTGGGAGACACATTGCAACAGTGAACTTAAGGTTCACCTCTTCTAAGGAGGCTTTTCTGACTCCTAAACCCTGGTCTCTTCACAAAGAACTGGGTATTTGTTCTGTGCCCTCACTGAGGCATCATATGACCAGGAAAACTTTTTTTTTTTGACTCTGATCTATCTCCCCCAACCAGAAGAGCAGTCCCCGAATGCAGATCCTGGCCCAACTTGTCTCTGTCTGCTTAAAAAGCCCCTAATCCAGTGGCCAGTTTGTGCCAGAAGCTTAATTAATATCGGTCAAATAGATAAATTCCACATTCAAACTTCTTTCTCAGCATGTCAGTCTCTTTTCTTCACTTATAGTTCTTTGACAGATGAAGAATGGCTGCTTGTGCAAGTGCTAAAATATCCTAGTAACCCCTCTCCCCTTCTCCCCCTCCCCCCCCCTCACCATGAGATGTTGACTTCTGTCTGGGAAAAATAACTGATAACAATCCCCTCAGCAACCTGATTTTGTTCACACATTTCAAAGTTCACTTTCATAATAGCATCGTTCAGACTTAGAGTCAGAAAGGCCACATTCTTCTAAAAGTAGTAATGAGGAATCCATGACCGTTCCGCCAACCTACTTGTTTGACCTCTATGACATGTGTTCATTCGGCCGTTTTTGAGAACACACTGGTTACTTGTGGCTTATGTGACCCCTTAGCTACTATAGTTAATTTGTTTGTTATTTAGTCGTAGCAACTTTTAACATTATCTAAACTAAGGATGACAGGAAACTCTAGAGTTTGAGTTTTCTACCGACATGAGCCCTGTGTGTTGAGTTGTGCACGTGACCCAACGACAAAAATCAACGGTCCGGAAGAGCCAAAAAATGTCAATACCAGTTCTGAGAATGTTGGAGAATGTAGCCCAGTCAGCTTTCAAAGTCAGCCAAGAATCTATAACTACACATGTTCTCAGCGTTCAAAGTATCAAAGCAAAGCTTCCACACACTTCCTTTTTGAGGTTCCAACTTAAATACTGACAATTTTAGGAACTCCTTTCTGCCTGTGTAGAATTAAGAATGCTTTAAGATAAATTACTTCAAAATGCTTTACGCTTTCTCAACGCTGACATGTTTTCAATTGTTGAGGTTTAAAATCAGATAATTTTAATCCATTTCAAGTGGTTTTCAAGGCTCTAATATCATATTTATACTCTAGTATTTTATCCCTGTAGGATCAGGAACGTAGAGAAAAAGGATAAAATGATGACTGATGAGGGTGCAGTTTGTTTATCAGATCGCTTCTGTTTTCATCCTCCTACCAAGTAGTCGGTGTTGCCCATACACACTCCTGGAGATCATCTGTCTCATGGATTGGCACAGTGGTTGTGAACAGCCTCCAGAGCCAGACAGTCTGTGTACAAATCCAAGTTCTACTCTTTGCTTCCTGCTTCCCCTTGGGCAAACTGCTTCACTTTCAGGGGCCCAGTTTCCCTCTCTGTAAAATGGGGGCAATGATAACCTCCACCCTGTGGGTGCCAGTGCATACCAAATGAGCCAATACTGCAGGAGCCTTTAGTACGGAGCCTACCACAGAATAGGCACTCGTGGAATGTTTGATATTTTATTTGTCTTACTTAAAATGCTTCAAACCTCAAATGCAAATGCTTTCACAACCTTGGTTTAAAATTAGAAAGCTTTTGATTCCCTTCAAAATGGTTTTGAGGGGTTCAAAATTCTTATTTAAAAAATCAATAGTGTACTTTCTAAACAATGCTCAGAAACAGCTGGGATTTCTTGGGGGATATGGAAGAAAGAACCAAGTATTATCAGTGAACTTGAATAGGAGGCTTTGAGTTTTAGAAAATGGATTATTGCAGAATGTTTCCACTCCTGACCCACCCAGAGAGTGGCTACAGCGTAGGGACCCCCTTAAATAAGAATACTCTTCCCGGGCTTCTGTGGTGGCACGGTGGTTGAGAACCTGCCTGCTAATGCAGGGGACACGGGTTCGAGCCCTGGTCTGGGGGGATCCCACATGCCGTGGAGCGGCTGGGCCCGTGAGCCACAACTCCTGAGCCTGCGCATCTGGAGCCTGTGCTCCGCAACAAGAGAGGCCACGATAGTGAGGGGCCCGCGCACCGCGATGAGGAGCGGCCCTCGCTTGCCGCAACTAGAGAAAGCCCTCGCACAGAGACGGAGACCCAACACAACCAAAAATAAATAAATTAATTAATTAATTAAAAAAAAAAAAAGAATACTTTTTCCCCTATTACACAGGAGCTACCAAAAAGGTTTGCTTTGACTTCTTCTAAGTTGCTAGACCAAATTCCCAAAGCCTCAGAAGAGGGAAAACAGGCTCTCTGAAAAAATACAGGAAAGTACACCCAGAGCTTAGTAAAGGAAATGTTGCCAATGGATCAAACTGTCAAATATATATAAGTACAAACTTTACTAAAAGCACAGTATGATCTTGGCATATACTAGATGCCCAACAAATGTTTGGCAAATGAAGTTTGCTAAAATTAGCCATGAAGATGTTTATTTCCCCCATGTAATATATTAAAAGATGGTGAAATGTCACAGTTGACACATAAAGAAAAATGCCTATAAGTATACTTCTAGGGTAAGAAATGTCCAATATAAATGACACTTTATAAAAGTGATATTTCATTTTTTTATTTGGGGAGTTTTACTTTTTAAATCATAGTTCTTACCATTTGGGTTACTAACCTGGAGACATGAACTCAGTTTATTGAGCTGAGCTAAAACTACAAATATTTATCCTTTTTACAACTAAAAATCTCGGAATAAGGACTTAAGGCAAATAGAATATTGGACTCCATTTGTAAATACAAACTAAAGATTTTATCATGTGTCAAAATTATGTGGGGATCAATTTTTCTTGCATATGCTATGTAATGATGGAAAATATTATCAGTTGTGCAGGGCCAAATAAAAATATGCAAAATAGAAAATCTTCTAAATATTTCAAAACCTAATATCTGGGAACTATAATCCATTAGACAGGAAAGTGACCATTTTTGAAAGGCATCTTTTTGGGGAGTATTTAAACTTTAAAACTTCCGTTGAGTGTGTAGCATTGTTGTATATTCACACGATTCTTTGTCGGTACTATTGTCATCATTATTCCCATTTTCAGATGAGGAAATTGAGACACAGAGAAGTAACTTGGCCAAGCTCCCACAGCTAATGTTGAAACCCAGGCCGTCTTGCTCCAAGGTCCAGGCTCTAAAGCTCTGTGTTATTCTGCCTTGAATGGGATGATGCTGTCTCCATCTTGCTCCTTTTCACATGACTGTCATATGACCATCTTTTCCCTTCAGTTCATATGGATCTATAGCACCCTTTTTTTTTTTTAAGATTTTTTTTTGATGTGGACCATTTTTAAAGTCTTTATTGAATTTGTTACAATATTGCTTCTGTTTCATGTTTTGGTTTTTGGGCCTCAAGGCATGTGGGATCTTAGCTCTCAGGCCAAGGATCGAACCCGCACCCCCTGCGTTGGAAGGCGAAGTCTTAACCACTGGACCACCAGGAAAGTCCCTATAGCTGGATAATATTCCCATATCTCAATTTACTACATGTTGTCTAAACTTTTCCCTATCTGTGGACTTTCAATTTTTATTTTTTCACTACTAAAGTCACTTTCAACTCTCAGAACAATTGCCTGTGTGACATAAGAGAGGAACCGTGTGAAAAGAGTGTGTGGACAGTATAACTTGGAGCTCTCCTGGGAGGAAATGATATCTTGTGTGATAGGAGTTCAGAAGGGTTAGGATATTGATGTGGAAAAATTACCTAATCATTTGTAGTTATCATTATGATAAAAATGAAATTGGCAGGCAATAGACCCAAGCTGATTTGTAATCATACAATTATGTTTATTATGTAATATATGCCCATGCATTTATTGGTTATCATACAAGGGAAAAGATAATTCTTACACTTGGGCTTTAAAAATTACAATTTCAGGGAATTCCCTGGAGGTCCAATGGTCAGGACTCTGTGCTTTCACTGCCAATGGCCCGGGTTCAATCCCTGGTCGGGGAACTAAGATCCCACAAGTCATGCAGCACAGCCAAAAGAAAAGAAAAGAAAAGAAAAAGAAAAAGAAATAAATAAAAATGACAGTTTCATGATTTAGGAGACACAGTGATGAACAACTTCAGTGATGAACTCTCTGAACCTCAGAAGTAGAACACTTCTGAGGTTAGGGTCTTTCTTAGCCCCAGGAGTTCCTTTCCATTTGCCTCTAAGCTTCATCCTCTAATTTAGGGTTTTCTCATTTTTATCCTCTGGGCCACCTGTTCACCCCAAACAGAGGTACACTGCTTTACTTTTTCTCTCTATATTAGGCATGGACAAAACAAAACAGAGGGGAAAAAAATCTTTTTCTTTATCCTTTGGCACACAGAGTTGCTGTGAAATTTCTTTTTTTTTTTTTCAGGTCTGTATTATTTATTTTTGCTCACTAGTCTTTTTTTATTATTAATTTTTATTGGAGTACAGTTGCTTTACAATGTTGTATTAGTTTCTACTGTACAGCAAAGTGAATCAGCTATATGTATATGTATATCCCCACTTTTTTTGGATTTCCTTCCCATTTAGGTCAGCACAGAGCATTGAGTAGAGTTCCCTGAGCTATACAGTAGGTTTTCATTAGTTATCTATTTTATACATAGTATCAATAGTGTATATATGTAAATCCCAATCTCCCAATTCATCCCACCCCCTCACTATCCCCCTTGGTATCCATATGTTTGTTCTCTACGTCTGCGTCTCTATTTCTAAAGAAGAAAGAATTCTTCTAGTAGAATTAAATGAAATGTCCACCTCCAAGTCTTACATGCAGTCTTCTTTGAAGAAGGAGCCTCTAGTAGCTACTAACTCTGCTTGCCAAGCTGTACAAAAGCCGGTCCCTCTTCATCCTGCTAGGCCATCCCAATACAGGAAGCCTCTTCTCTCAGGTGTCCCTAAATGCGACTCCCTGCTCTGCCGTCTCTTGTCTAAGGGGCTGTTGGGTCATGTGAGACCACAGTGAATTCTCAGCTAGAACTCATTCAAAAATTCACAGGACTAACCATCTAACTAACCGTCATCTTATTCTTGCTTCTTTCTCAGAGAAACCTGATAAATTATGTTCTCCATCTCCTCTACCTCACTCTCCCAAAGACACACACACACCCACACAAATATTGACAAATAATTACTAACAACTTGTTCAGTGCAGAGATTTATAGTTATTATGACTTATGTCTCATTTTGAGTTGGGAAAATATCCCTGTACAAAATGAAAGCACCCCCTCCCCCAATTCATGCACACACATACACTTTTTAAAAATGAATTTTTAAGAAATTAACTCTGGATTCCAGCATTTGACAGCTTTAAGAAAATTGTTGAAATAGACTGAAAAGAAAAACTCCGGGGCAACCTAGGAGACTTGGGATTATTTGAACCAGAGGGGGGAAAGAAAAACCAACTGTGAAGTGATTTAACAGTTTCTGGATTATGAAACAACATGTAAGAGTTCTGAAGGATCTCAGCAGCATACCCTCAGGATGACTGAAAAAGTGAGGGGTGGAGGGGTGGAAGGGTGGCTTACAGCCAAGAGGGAACATAATGCAAAATTCTTGGCCTGATAAAACTTCCTTTTGGGCTTTAATGTAAATTTACAGGAGAATTGTACTTTAAATAACAAATTCTCTGAACATGGTTATAAATAGGTGCCCTCCAGTAATTAAATGTAGCAGGAACAAATCAGATGAGCCAAAATGATAAGGCTCTTTTCCAAAGCACCTGCTTTTCAAATAAGGTAGGTTTCTCACTGGGAAGTTTTCCTCATCGTATGCCCCACTGTGAATGGCGCCCCCTAGGGTTGTGCAGAACACAATCCACTCACCATACCTGTTCCTTTGCCTGCACAGAGCCACCCCTAGAAATGAGAGAAAAAAGGAAATAAGGTGGAACCCCTCCCCAACTCCCAAGCTGGACCTCATTTCCCTTCCTTTTTACCACCTCTCTATCACTCTAGGTTTTGAGGAACAAGAGTAAAAGGGAAGTGGAAGAGAAGGAGGTGGAAATAAATGGGAAATTGGCGGGAATACACTGAGCTGAGAACAGGTAGCTCCAAAGCCCAGGAGTGGAACTGAAGCTCATGTCCCCTTCTACTTTGCCCATGTCCCCGAATCAAGTCTGGGACACCCTGGGGTGGTGACACTTCCTTGAGAGTAGCTCCACTTATGCCCAAGCCTCCATAAACAAGCTGGGTTGACCAACAAGACACATTGGCATGTGCAGAAATCTTCAGCGTTATCTAACACACAACAAGCCAGTTTTTACGTGTTAGAGGGCAAGTGGTTTGAAAGCCTACCTGTTGGAGGCAAGAAGTAAACAAAACTTAAAGCTCCATTCTGATAACCTTTCACCTTTCCTATGGGCTTAGTAAAACTTTCTCAACTGTGTTACTTCATTTTTGTTTGTTTAATTATCCTGGGGAAGCCACTAGACACACTTTCTGCTGATTTGATGGGGCCTGTTGAAGAAATTATGCACAGATACTTAGAGGGCTTGAGAGCTCCTTTTTCTCTCCCTGCACCCTGGTAAGAGTTCCGTGTCTGACTGGAGAGACTGCATTGTCTCATCCAGCTTTCTCCTCACACGATAGCTGCTCCTTATTGCCCCTTCCTCAGGAGGCAGGTAGACAGTCCCACAATAGTGATGCAAACAAATGGATCTTGGCTTAATTAAAAATTGTGATCTTTGTCAAGTTAAGAGTGACTTATTTAAGAGAGACCCAAAGAAAGAAATTAAAACTTTACCTAGCAAAGGGTAAAGCATTCTCTTTTTCTTTTCAGGCTTCCTTAAAACCTACACCCACAGTAATTTTATATACATATATAGTGTGTGTATGAGTGTGTGTGTTTATATATACACACAGAATATATATATGGAAAAACCCGAACGAACCTTTTGGCCAACCCAGTATATATTACAGTTCAGTGGCATCAAGTGCATTTGCATCATTGGGTACTTTCTTTATTTTTATCTTCTTAGATTAGGGCCAACGAATCATTCTGAATCTTGATTGTATCAGCCAATGTTTGAGCTAGTTCTCCCATATTTGTATGATTTGTAAATATCAGAATGCTTCCATATCTTTATCTATAATGAACATTAAAATAGTTAATAGAACAGACCTTAAGACAAAGGAGATAGAGCAGGCTGATAGCAAACCATTAACTCACACCCTATGAGTAGTGCTTTAACCAAATGTAGTTGACTGTATTCCATTATCAGTTAAGTGACATCAAGAACAATTGCAAATAATCTCTATCTCTAAGATATGTCTCATATTTGTTCTAATCTTGTTTTCCCAACGACCTATTCACACAACTATTTCACATGTGGAGCCCCTGAAATACCCAAAACAAAATTCTCTAAACTAGTTTCCTTCCCTACCTATGCCATTTCCATCCACACCTCCCCATCTTGTCTTGAAGAATGAAAGTGTTGTGGTCATTATAATTCTTTCTTCCCTTCTTTCCTTATATCCAGACTGGCATTAAGCACTTTAGTTCAGAATTTTTCATGTCCTCCACAGGAAATGACAATATGGGATTGGCTGGGTAAACCAAAAAAAGCTACTTGTGTCTGGAATTTATTGCCTGATGGTGGGTAAGGGGTCCCCCATAGCCCCCAAGGCCTTTGCGGATCAGTATCTCAACGGACCTGTAACACCTGGGCACACAGCTGGGAAGTTCAAATTTAGTCCATTCTTTCTTAAAATACCTCATATTTGCCCTTTTATTTCCATTTCTGCAGCTACCATCTTAGTCAAGGTCATTATCTCATACTCGGATTATTGTAACATCCACCTAACTGCTTTCCTTGCCTTTTCCCAAGTTTATCTTTTGTGGTGCCACTGATGAATCTACTTACCCACTGCTTTTGGAATGAGTCTACAATAGTATCCCATTACCAATGACAGTAAAACCTAAATTCTTTTGTCAAGATTTCAAAGAAAAGAAATTATTTAGGCCCATCTTAACTGTTAAACTTATCTCCTACTACTTCTTCCAACAATCTCTATTCAAGTTAAATTCACTTATTCACTGCTTATCACCAACAGAATCACATTTCTTATATTTGTTCTGCTTCCAGAAGATCCTGGTGGTAGTCGTTAGTAGCCATAACTACTTGGATGGTCTTGTAGTCTTGAGCACCTACTAGGTGTTAGGTCCTGTGCCAACCTTCACAGCAATCTTTACTGTTAGCTAATGTTATTCCGATTTTATAGATAAGAAAGTTGAAACCCAGGTTAAGTAACTTGGCCAAAAAGAAAAACTGATTTAAGTAATGAAGAGCTAAGACTTCAAATCTCAGCGTAACTTCAAACAACACACTCTTTCTACTGCCTTTGTCCAATGTAAGCTTAGCTTACTCTGAACTCAAAACATTTCTTTCCAAACTTCTCATTTGGCAATTAAAAATTTGCTATCATATGATAATCCTTTGATCATTCTTTCTTATTCTCTGATTCTTGCATTGTTATGTAGTCATCTGCATTTTTGTCTTCATCTGTCCAACTGTGCTGAGAACCTATGACTGCAAAACCTGGATCCCCTATAAGTCTTAGGTGTTGCTACGTCTCTAAGGATACGATATCTCAATTTCTGAATTTTTGCCAAAGCGTTATAGTTCCTTTGGCCCACGTGTGCTACATCACACTATCCCCAAGAAATTGAATTTACATTAATGGCCTTTATTTTCTGTCTTTGCCTTTACTCTTTTGCCGTTATTTAATAGCTTAATTTTTCAGTTCATAGATTATTATAATATCAAAAAGCCCCAATGCCTTCTTTAGCCTATGATAGTCCAGGCTGTCTGGCAGATTTTCCAAGAAAATTGGTCACTGTAAATGAGAGATCTAGTCCCATAAATCTTCTAGTGATTATTTCCAAATCTGTTCTTTTTTTTTTTTTTTAACAATTTTAAATGTTTATTCACCTGATAACAGACTTTGAAATACACAAAACAGGAAGCTGGAGGGAAATTCTGAAATCATTTATCTAGTCCAACTGCTTTCTTTCTTCTTCTTTTCTTCCTTCCTATTTCCCTCCCTCCCTCTCTCGCTTCCTTTCTTCTCTCCTTCCCTCCTCCCTTTTTATTTCATCCTCCTCTTTCTTCTTCTCCTTCTTTCACTAATGAAGAAACTGAGGCCAGAGGTGAAGTACACATCCAGTCAGAAGCAGAGGGGGGTCTACGACCCAGGCCCAGCCCTCCAACTTCTTATCTAGGACCCTTCCCTCCTCACTGCACTTTACTGAGCTTGAACAAACATTGTCTTGATACATTAACAACTCTTAAAGTGAAGGTTCCAAATCTGTTCTTAATTTCAGAGCAAAGTAAATAGTGAGTTAATCTCATTAACCCAGATTTGGGCCTTAATAACAATATGACTAATATAATTTAATGTAAAAGTATCTTTTAAAACCCCGTTACCTCTGCCCAAATTGATCTCTTCATTGCGCTCAAGCAACCAACATGTCAGGGTGGGAGTCTTATTACAAAAATCAGGGTGATGAGGAAGAAGAAGATCAAGAGGAGGGCCTTGAAGCAGGTGGAGATTATAAATATTCAGGAAGAGATAGATAGTTTGATTTTTTTGATTGATGCTTCCGAGGCCATGTTTGAAACTCAGGATGAAGATGAGTTGACTCCTTTTGACATGAGCATCCAGTGTATCCGGAGTGTATACACCAATAAGATCATAAGCAGTGATCGAGATCTCTTGGCAGTGGTGTTCTATGGTACCAACAAGGACAAAAATTCAGTGAATTTAAAAAATATTTACATCTTGCAGGAATTGGATAATCCAGGTGCTAAACGAGTGCTAGAGCTTGACCACTTTAAGGGGCAGGAGGAGAAGAAACATTTCCAAGACCTAGTTGGCCATGGATCTGACTACTCCCTAAGTGAAGTACTATGGGTCTGTGCCAACCTCTTTAGCGATGTCCAGTTCAAGATGAGCCATAAGAGGGTCATGCTTTTCACCAATGAAGATGACCCCCATGGCAACGACAGTGCCAAAGCCAGCCGGGCCAGGACCAAAGCTGGGGATCTCCATGACACAGGTATCTTCCTTGACTTGTTGCACCTAAAGAAACGTGGGGGCTTTGACATATCCTTGTTCTACAGAGATATTATCAGCATAGCAAAGGATGAGGACATAAGGGTTCACTTTGAGGAGTCGAGAAAGATCAAAGACCTGTTGAGGAAGGTTCGCACCAAGCAGACCAGGAAGCGCGTGCTCTACAGGTTGAAGCTTAAGCTCAACGAAGATGTAGCGCTTACTGTTGGCAATTATAATATGGTCCAGAGGCTCTCAAACCTTCTCCAGTGAGGCTTTATCGGGAAACAAATGAACCAGTGAAAACCAAGACCCGGACATTTAATGTAAATACAGGCAGTTTGCTTTTGCCTAGCGACACCAAGAGGTCCCAGACCTATGGGAGTCGTCAGATTGTATTAGAGAAAAAGGAAACAGAAGAGCTTAAACGGTTTGATGAACCAGGTTTGCTTCTCATCGGTTTCAAGACCTTGATAATGCTGAAGAAGCACCATTACCTGAGGCCCTCCCTGTTCGTGTACCCCGAGGAGTCCCTGATAAATGGGAGCTCAACCCTATTCAGTGCTCTACTCACCAAGTGTCTGGAGAAGGAGGTCATGGCAGTGTGCAGATACACACCCTGCCAGAATATCCCCCCTTGTTTTGTGGCCTTGATGCCACAGGAAGAGGAGCTGGATGACCAGAAAATTCAGGTGACTCCCCCAGGCTTCCAGCTCATCTTCTTGCCTTATGCTGATGACAAACGGAAGATGCCCTTTACTGAAAAAGTCATGGCAAACCCAGAGCAGGTAGACAAGATGAAGGCTATTGTTCAGAAGCTCCGCTTCAAGTACAGAAGTGACAGCTTTGAGAACCCAGTGTTGCAGCAGCACTTTAGGAACATGGAGGCCTTGGCTTTGGATTTGATGGAGGCTGAACAAGCCATGGATCTGACACTGCCCAAGGTTGAAGTAATGGACAAAAGACTGGGCTCCCTGGTGGATGAGCTTAAGGAACTTGTGTACCCACCAGATTACAATCCTGAGGAAAAAGTTCCCAAGCGAAAACAAGATGATGAAAGTTCTGGAAGCAGAAGGCCCAAGGTGGAGTTATCTGAAGAGGAGCTGAAGGCCCACGTCAGCAAGGGCACACTGGGTAAGCTCACTGTGCCCACACTGAAGGAAGCCTGCAGGGTGTACAGACTGAAGAGCGGGATGAAGCAGCAGGAGCTGCTGGAATGCTCTCACCAAGCACTTCCAGAAGGCCTGACCAGAGACCATACAGCCAGTTACCCTTCCACATTGTAGCCAAGCTGCCTGGTTTTGTTTTTATCAAGTTAAAACATGTTTCTCCTGAGCCAGGAAGAGTTGGCCTGACAGAAGCCAAGGACTTTGTTTATGAGACTTTCTGTTGCCATGGAGACAGCATTGCCATCTCACTGTGCTGTGCCTTACTCTACTGTCTGAATAAAGAGCCCTAACTTTGTACTATTAAAAAAAAAACAAAAGAAAACAACCCCTTACCTGCCTAGAATTCATGTTGCTAAGAGGTTTAGAAAACAAAGGTAGAGTGTGTGGCCCTGGTACTCTAGAATGAGGCTGTCCAATACTGTAGCCACTAGCTACATGTGGCTATTTAAATTTTTTTTAAATATTTATTTATTTATTTAATTTTTGGCTGTGTTGGGTCTTAGTTGCGGCACGCAGGATCTTCTGTTGCAGTGTGTGGGTTTAGTAGGTGCTGCGCACGGGCTTAGTTGCCCTGCAGCATGTGGGATCTTAGTTCCTCAACCAGATATCGAATCGCATCCTCTGCATTGGAAGGCAGATTCTTAAATCTGCCTAAATTTAAGGGACCACCAGGGAAGTCCCTAAATTTTAATTAATTAAAAGTAAATAGATCAAGTGGGGTTTATCCCAGAAATGCAAGGATTCTTCAATATAGGCAAATCAATCAATGTGATACACCATATTAACAAATTGAAGGAGAAAATCCATATGATCATCTCAATAGATGCAGAAAAAGCTTTTGACAAAATTCAACAGCCATTTATGATAAAAACCTTCCAGAAAGTAGGCATAGAGGGAACTTACCTCAACATAATAAAGGCCATATATGACAAACCCACAGCCAACATCGTTCTCAATGGTGAACAACTAAAACCATTTCCACTAAGATCAGGAACAACACAAGGTTGCCCACTCTCACCACTATTATTCAACGTAGTTTTGGAAGTTTTAGCCACAGCAATCAGAGAAGAAAAAGAAATAAAAAGAATCCAAATCAGAAAAGAAGAAGTAAAGCTGTCACTGTTTGCAGATGACATGATACTATACATAGAGAATCCTAAAGATGCTACTAGGAAACTACTAGAGCTAATCAATGAATTTGGTAAAGTAGCAGGATAAAAAATTAATGCACAGAAATCTCTTGCATTCCTATACACTAATGATGAAAAATCTGAAAGTGAAATTAAGGAAATGCTCCCATTTACCACTGCAACGAAAAGAATAAAATACCTAGGAATAAACCTAGCTAAGGAGACAAAAGACCTGTAGGCAGAAAACTATAAGACACTGATGAAAGAAATTAAAGATGATACAAACAGATGGAGAGATATACTATGTTCTTGGACTGGAAGAATCAACATTGTGAAAATGACTATACTACCCAAAGCAATCTACAGATTCAAAGCAATACCTATCAAACTATCAATGGCATTTTTCAAAGAACTAGAACAAAAAATTTCACAATTTGTATGGAAACACAAAAGACCCTGAATATCCAAAGCAATCTTGAGAAAGAAAAACAGAACTGGAGGAATCAGGCTCCTGGACTTCAGGCTATACTACAAAGCTACAGTAATCAAGACAATATGGTACTGGCACAAAAACAGAAATATAGATAAATGGAACAGGATAGAAAGCCCAGAGATAAACCCACGCACATATGGTCACCTTATTTTTGATAAAGGAGGCAAGAATGTACAATGGAGAAAAGACAGCCTCTTCAATAAGTGGTGCTAGGAAAACTGGACAGGTACATGTAAAAGAATGAAATTAGAACACTCCCTAACACCATACACAAAAATCAACTCAAAATGGATTAAAGACCTAAATGTAAGGCCAGACACTATAAAACTCTTAGAGGAAAACATAGGCAGAACACTCTATGACATAAATCACAGCAAGATCCTTTTTGACCCACCTCCTAGAGAAATGGAAATAAAAACAAAAATAAACAAATGGGACCTAATGAAACTTAAAAGCTTTTACACAGCAAAGGAAACCATAAACAAGACGAAAAGACAACCCTCAGAACGGGAGAAATTATTTGCAAATGAAGCAACTGACAAAGGATTAATCTCCAAAAATATACAAGCAGCTCATGCAGCTCAATATCAAGAAATCAAACAACCCAATCCAAAAATGGGCAGAAGACCTAAATACACATTTCTCCAAAGAAGATATATAGATTGCCAACAAACACATGAAAGAATGTTCAATATCACTAATCATTAGAGAAATGTAAATCAAAACTACAATGAGGTATCACCTCACACCAGTCAGATTGGCCATCATCAAAAAGTCTACAAACAGTAAATGCTGGACATGGTGTGGAGAAAAAGGAACCCTCTTGCACTGTTGGTGGGAATGTAAATTGATACAGCCACTATGGAGAACAGTATGGAGGTTCCTTAAAAAACTAAAACTAGAACTACCATACAACCCAGCAATCCCACTACTGGGCATATACCCTGAAAAAACCATAATTCAAAAAGAGTCATGTACCAAAATGTTCATTGCAGCTCTATTTACAATAGCTAGGACATGGAAGCAACCTAAATGTCCATCGACAGATGAATGGATAAAGAAGATGTGGCACATATATACAATGGAATATTACTCAGCCATAAAAAGAAATGAAATGGAGGTATTTGTAATGAGGTGGATGGAGTTAGAGTCTGTCATACAGAGTGAAGTAAGTCAGAAAGAGAAAAACAAATACAGTATGCTAACACATATATACGGAATCTAAGGGGAAAAAAAAAAAAAGGCCATGAAGAACCTAGTGGCAAGACGGGAATAAAGACACAGACCTACTAGAGAATGGACTTGAGGATATGGGGAGGGGGTGGGGTGAGATGTGACAGGGTAAGAGAGTGTCATGGACATATATACACTACCAAATGTAAAATAGATAACTAGTGGGAAGCAGCTGCATAGCACAGGGAGATCAGCTCGGTGCTTTGTGACCACCTAGAGGGGTGGGATGGGGAGGGTGGGAGGGAGGGAGATGCAAGAGGGAAGAGAAATGGGAACATATTGTATATGTATAACTGATTCACTTTGTTATAAAGCAGAAGCTAACACACTATTGTAAGGCAATTATACTTCAGTAAAGATGTTTAAAAAAAAAAAAGGAAAAAAAAAAGAGTCATGTACCACAATGTTCATTGCAACTCTATTTACAATAGGTAAGACATGGAACTAACCTAAGTGTCCATCGACAGATGAATGGATAAAGAAGATGTGGCACATATATACAATGGAATATTACTCAGCCATAAAAAGAAATGAAATTGAGTTATTTGTAGTGAGGTGGATGGACCTAGAGTCTGTCATACAGAGTGAAGTAAGTCAGAAAGAGAAAAACAAATTCTGTATGGTAACATATATATATGGAATCTAAAGAAAAAAATTAAATAATTATGAAGAACCTGGGGCAGGACAGGAATAAAGACGCAGATGTAGAGAATGGACTTGAGGCCACGGGGAGGGGGAAGGGTAAGCTGGGATGAAGTGAGAGAGTGTCATGGACTTATATATACTACCAAATGTAAAATAGATAGCTAGTGGGAAGCAGTCATATAACACAGGGAGATCAGCCCGGTGCTTGGTGACCACCTAGAGGGGTGGGATACGGAGGGTGGGAGGGAGATGCAAGAGGGAGGGGATATGGGGATATATGTATACATGTAGCTGATTCACTTTGCTATAAAGCAGAAACTAACACACCATTGTAAAGCAATTATACTCCAATAAAGATGTTTTTAAAAATTAAATTAAATTAAATTAAATTTTGAAAAAAGTAAATAAAATTTAAAATTCAATTCCTCAGTTGCATTAGCCACATTTCAAGTGCTCAGTAGTGGAAAATGGTTAATGGCTACACATAGGACAGCACAGATATAGAACATTTCTACATTACAAAAAATCCTATTGGACAGCACTCCTCTAAGTTTTGTTGAAAAATATGTATGTTTGATGTAATTCATAGCAGCTGATGATATATTAGCTACAAGTTCTGGTAAATGAGTAGCTAAGTTAGGGTTTTGTTCACGTTTTATTCACTCAGTGTAACACCTGGTGCTTAATAAGTGCTCAAAAATGTTTAACAAGTTGTGTAGGATAAAGATGGCAGCTCCTATACAGATACTAGATACTCAGTTGTCTGACATCACAATTTTTTTTAAAAAAGGAAATATTTAAGCAGCATATAGAGAAGCAAGCTATTCTATACACAAGTAATCTACATTTCATGAATTCTGCCAAATTCTAAATGTAAATTTGTGGCAAATTGTTGACACCCCCTCTGCCCCTGCTTGGACAGCTGTGAATGACATCTGCATCAAATCAGCCAGGAGTTATTTATTTTCGAAATGTGCAGTGACCCGCTTCTAAGCCCAAAGGGTAAAAATGTCACCTTTGTTCATTTCTCAAGAAAAATATTTTTAAGATCCAGCGCTGACTGGGAAAGGAAAAGCTGTTCCTTAGGGTGTTATCCATAATTCCCTCTTCATTTCAAGCTTTCTGACAGTCATCACTTCTTGCCTCCATTCCTAGTTGTAATACAAACAGGAAAGTAATTCCATTGCTTCACGAGCCAATTGACCTCTTTTCTTCCATGGAATTTAAATTGATTATTGCATTTTTGTTTAAGAACTGTATGGTTTTGTGATTACTTGTTCATATTTCAAAGATTGTGAGCTTCGGCACAATAGGGCTGTTTGATTCAGTTTTATAATCCCATTACCTAGGACATGGCCCCATAGGAGATAACAAATAAGTTTTGTTTGTTTGTTTACCAATAAGTATTTTTAAATAGATAAATAAACTAAGATTAACAAATGTGGCGTTAAGTCTTTCAAGTCAATCATATGAACAATAAAACATAAATACAATTAAGAACAAAACAACCTCCATGAATGACCTTTTTTCAGATTCCTCATAGTTTCATGCAAAATCAGACTATCTGACATATGTGTGCTGTGGTCATGGGGCCATTATAATGGAACTAGGTGGAAGATTCTGTTAGAATACCTAGAAACAAGCCTGGAAGCCTGAATATCATGCATTTGGAGTGCACACTTAGTTTACTTGAAGAATCATCCACAGATAACAGGAAACCCCATGTCCCCTGGAAATACATCTGGCTCATATAAAGCTAGAGAAAGGCTAGAGCAGGGTTTCTCAAAGTATAGTCTGAAGACCCCCTGGGAATCACCAACTCCCTTTCAAAGAATCCACAAGGTCAGAGCTACCTACATAATGGTACTAAGATGTTATTTGCCTTTTTCATTCTCATTCTCTCATGAATGTTCAGTGGAATTTTCCAGAGACCCCAAAATTATCTGAAAAGGCTATTAAGTTAGTTTTCCCTTTTCCAACTACATATCTGCATGAGGCCATATCTTCATATATTTCAACTAAAACAATATGTCACCACAGATTGAATGTAGACCAAATATGAGAATACAGCTGTTTTCTATTACCCCATACATTGAAGACATTTACAAAAATGTAAAAGAGTGCTATGCCTCTCACTAAATTTTTTGTTTTGGAAAATATATTTTTCATAAAAAAGTACATTTTCATAAAATATTATTACATAAATGTAATAATTTATTATCATTATTTTAAATGAATTAATAAATAAATGAAAATTTTGTCAGCTATTACCCACCTTAACAAAAACTATTTAGGGTCCTCCAATATTTTTTTTAATTGAAGTATAGTTAATTTACAATGTTGTGTTAATTTCAGGTGTACAACAAAGTGATTCACATATATATATATATATATCTTTTTCAGATTCTTTTCCCTTATAGGTTATTACAAAATATTGAGTATAGTTCCCTGTGCTATGCAGTAGGTCCTTGTTTGTTATCTATTTTATATATAGTAAGTACTGTTTGTCTATTAATCCCAAACTCCTAATTTATCCCTCCCTGCCCCTTTCCCCTTCAGTAACTATAAGTTTGTTTCCTATATCTGTGTTTGTTTGTTTCCTATTTCTGTTTTGTAAATAAGTTCATTTGTATACATATATATATATTTTTAGATTCCACATATAAGCAATATCATATGACATTTGTCTTTCTCTGTCTGGCTTACTTCACTTAGCATGATAATCTCTAGGTCCATCCACGTTGCTGCAAATGGCATTATTTCATTCTTTTTTATGGCTGAGTGGCATTCCATTGTATATATGTACCACATCTACTTTATCCATTCATCTGTTGATGGACATTTAGGTTGCTTCCATGTCTTGGCTATTGTAAATAGTGCTGCAATGAATATTTTTAAGCAGTCAATGTGGTTTTGAAACCAAAGAGTTTGAGAACCACTGTACTAGAATATGATGAGTATAAATATAAAATAAATAGGCTCCCAAACAATCATTAACTGAGGAAGGGAAAAAGCAAATGGAACCCTGTTTCTAAGCTTGACCAGAAGACTCTGCTAAAAATGCTGACCATTGTTATTTATCCAATCAACTAATTACACATAGCTCTTTGAAGGCTGCATCTAAGTCTTACTTCACTCTCTTCTCATAAACCAAGCCATTTATTTGCCAGCCAAATATTTGCCAACTCTTTCCAGTTGCATACAAATTGTGTTGTTTCATAAAATATTTACTCTAAAATGTCACACTTACAATGGTTTTCAATGACAATTCAGTTTTTTAAAATTAATTTTTATTGGAGTTAGTTGACTTACAATGTCGTGTTAGTTTCAGGTGTACAGCAAAGTGAATCAGTTATACATATACATATATCCACTCTTTTTTAGATTCTTTTCCCATATAGATCATTACAGAGTATTGAGTAGAGTTCCCTGCACTAGACAGTAGGTAATGACAATTCAATTTTAATTTGAAAACATGGTCAGATCTGTAGGCAACCTGGGCTGAGGTTGGATGTGTGGTCACAGTGCACAGTTGCTACTTCTGAGACCTGCTGCATCTGTGGGTTACTGCAAAGGGAATGGGTAGACTGGTGCCCAAATCAGCCCTGCCTATTTTCCTAATGGCTTATTAGTTTGTTTAGCTTCACATGATGTATTTTTAGTAATACAGGCTAATGATAGCAGGAAGGTTTATATTAAATTGATCCTTTTTATACAAGAATGCAATGTTCATTTTAATAAAAACTGACTATTGAAGGGCATTGGTATTCACGTGCATGTGCATGTGTGTGCGTGTGTGCATATTCTCAAATAGATGTCTTTCAGTCTCCTTTTTTCAACCAGTCTTATCTTTGGCTCAGAAAAAGTTTACCACTCCTAATTGCTCTACACTGATCCATTTCCCAAGAGCTCAGAACTAAGCCAAAATATTTGATGATGTACTCTTCTGTGTCTTGTAGCTTCTCTTCTGGCTTGTATCCTGCTTACAATCACTTTTCAAGTCTCATCACCTATTTAAAAATCTATTATTACTTGGGTGATCCAACCTTCCTTTACACCCCTTCAAAGACCACATTGATGGCAATGTGGTCTAATGACTGACACCCAGGCGGACAGGGTGCATGTGGGAATTGCTGACGCTGTGAGAACATAGACTTCCCTCTATCAGTTCCCCACTCAGTGAAGAGAAATACTTATCTGTTTGTCCATTCACCTTCCAGAATTATGTAGCCTCTGATATCCTCCTTATTAGCCCTCTTTCTCCCATTGTTTACACTGTTGTCCTTGTCTCTCATCCCACCAAACCCTGGCCATGCCTCAAGTAGCATTTCAGGATCACTTCAAGTGCATAATTTCTCATGTCTGGACTTCTTCTTTGGTGCTTGAAGTATATTGCCCTGTAACAATCATTATACTATGAATTTTCCAAAAATGTGTTGTTTTTCCAAATAGCCTTGAGTTTCTTGACAGCAGAGATTTTCTCTTATTCATCTTTGATTATAAAATGCCTTGTAGCCTGAAAAGTACTCAGGACAGATGCAACATTTATTCCATACCTGCCATGTGCCAAGCACTGTGCCAAGTGGTTTTGCATAAATCAGCTAATTTAATCCTTGAACTTGAGGCTCAAAATGATGAAGGGACTAGTCCAAGATAACACAGCAATCCAAGAGTAACAGCAGTTGGGGCTGGCAGCTAGAGTTGTTTAGCTCTGAGCTAAACACCTTTTTCTATTTCATCACACTGCCTCCCTAAGTAAATATTTCTTGATTAATAGCTCTTACTCTTCCTCCTCTTCCTAATCAATCTCAATCAATATCGTGATATAAAATGAGTATATTTTCCTTTTAAAATGAAAAGATATTTGTACAAGGTTATGCTCCATTCTTAGTGTGGCTAGCCTAGGGCAACCAGATGTCCCACTCTCCACTAATACACAGCCCAGTAATTTCAAATTGCTCTGAGGAGTCCTGGGAATTCCAGGGAGACACATCAGAGGATTGGGGTAGGAGAAATGAATTTTGACATCTCTGCCTCTAATGGAGTGATTTTAACTTATATCTTTTTTTTTTTTTTTTGACTGCGTTGGTTCTTCATTGTTGCACGTGGGCTTTCTCTAGTTGCAGTGAGCAGGGGCTACTCTTCGTTGCGGTGCACTGGCTTCTCATTGCAGTGGCTTCTCTTGTTGCTGAGCACAGGCTCTAGGCACGCGGGCTTCAGTAGTTGCAGCACGTGGGCTCAGTAGTTGCAGCACGTGGGCTCTAGGGCACGCAGGCTTCAGTAGTTGTGGCTCGTGGGCTCTAGAGCACAGGCTCAGTATTTGTGGAGCACTGGCTTAGTTGCTTCATGGCATGTGGGATCTTCCCAGACCAGGGATCAAACCCATGACCCCTGTGTTGGCAGGCAGATTCTTAACCACTGCGCCACCAGGGAAGTCCTAACTTATATCTTTTATTAACACAAATTTCATTTAAAAGAAAGTCTTCTACAGCTTTTAAAATTTTAAAATCAGATATAGCCCAATCTCAGATCTTGGGTTCTGTACTGCTATAGGAACCAATCTCAGAGAGAGGCCAAAATATGACCTCATCATTGCTAGGTGTCCCATGCTGTAGAGGTCGGAGAAGACACTAAACACTGATCTAGGCATGACTGCTCCAGAGCCAGCTTTACAGCAATGAAGGGCAAACTCACTTCACCAACTTTATGACTTGAAGAATGCTACAGAAAGAAATCTACATGCACCAAAATATTTCTTCTATTGGTCAGCTATGGCCATATTTGAATGCTTACTCACAGGGCCTGGGATTCTAATAATCAGAAATTCTAGAGGTAACATACATACTACAGAGAAAGAGCAGTACACTCAGGGATCCAAAGACTAGGAGTTAAGTCCTGCCTCAGTTGTTGATTTCTCTGTGCCTGTTTTACCCATCTGTGAAATGGAGATGACAATCCCTGCCTCACACCATTAGTAGGTTTTCAGTAAATGTTTCCTGAATTGATGGATAGATGGGTGGATGAATGGGTAGGCAGGTGTATGGATGGTTGGATAGAGAGCCATCAGCATATGTAAAATTGTCTGACACATAACTATACCACTTCCAGTATAAGCAAAAGGTCACATTCAGTGGCTTAAAACAACACAAACTTATGATCTCACAGTTTCATAGAGCAAAACTCTAAAATGGGTCTCATTGAGTCAAAATCAAGGTGTGGGCAGGGCTGTGTTTCTTCTGGAGGCTCGAAGGGAGGATCTGTTCCCTTGCCTCTTCCAGCTTCTAGAGACTGCCGCATTTATTGGCTCATGTCTTCCTTCCACCTTCAAAGCCATTAAGGGCTGATAGAGTCTTTCTCAGACTGCATCACTATGACATTGGCACACCTGCCTCCCTATTCCCTGTATAAGACCCATATAGTACATTGGATCCACCTGGATAATCCAAGATAATCTCCCCATCTCAAGATCACTTTCCTGCAAATTCCCCTTTGCCCTGTAGAGTAACATATCTACAGTTCCAGGGATTAGAATGTAGACATCTTGGTAGGCGGAGCATTACTTTGCCTACCACACTATAGGACAATTTCGATTATATTGGAAGCTGTGCAAGATAAGTCAGAGATTCCTGATCCTGACTGAACATTAGAATTATCTGGGAGCTTTAAAGAAAATAGATGCCCAGGCACCTCACCCAAATACTAAAATTTACTTGGGCCACATGGGCCTGACCATCAGCATTTGCTCAAAGTACCCTAGATTATTCTGCTGTGAAGCCAGATTTGAGAGCCACTGGGTGTATTTAAGAAAGTGGATTTGGACCATCACACAAATTTAAGTTTGAGGAACTCTTCAGCCCCTTAGGTCACTCACTTTATTTTTCTAAACCCGAGTGCCCTTATTTTAAAAACGGGCATAATAATCATATGAGGACTAAATTAGATAATATATATAAAGTCCTGTGTGCCTTGCCTAGAACATGTCAATCCCTCAGTAAAAGGTAGTCATAATTATCAATTTTACAGAGCAGGCCAACTTAACATCCCTAAGCGATGGCAAACATAAATATCAAAAGTGAATCTCCAAGAATATGCCCCAAACTCACCCCTCTTGATCAGACTTAAAGAAGTTTAGGGTTCCAACTAATTCTGCTGAGATTGCCTATAAACTGATATGTCTCAGGAGAGTTATTAGGTTCTGCCGTCCTTGCATTTGGTTCTGGCGATGACTGGTTTCTCCTTGGGTTTTCTCCTTTCACACGGCAGAGCCTGCAGGACAAATCAGCTTAGCATCATGTGCACACAGCCAGCTGTCTCCATGGGGATAGTATAAACTCAGGCCCATCCCAACAAGGCTCATAGTCTACTGGTGTTTTAAGTCCTTCCATTAGTAAAAGAGTACCAGTGCCCGTTCTCTAAAAGACTCAGCTCACCGCGCCTGGGATCCCAAGCCCCAGATTCTTTTCATCAGCCCAAACCCCATCCCAGCCCATGATGTGGGACATTCAATCAGGACTGACCCCAGACTTGTGTGGCAGCCACACCCTGTCCCACAGAAAGATGAGACCCTCTGCATGATGTTACCACTAGACAAAACCCCTTTACTAGCCTGCTTTATTTTCATGCATTGCTGGGAATTAGAATGGGCCAAAAGAACCTGCCTAATTTTATAGTGAGAAAAGGCTATGTTCAGCTAAAGTCATCAATTGTAGTAGAAGAACTGTATTTCAAAATTTTATTAGCTTCCAAAATCAAAAAAGAAGGGAGATTACATCATAAGAGAGGGATCTTACTTTATTAGTTTCCAGAGTCAGAAAAAAGAAAAGGGAAATTATATCATACATAAGAAAGATCTCCCACATTTTTTGTCTTGTATTTTCCTTTGCTAACCTCTTCCTTTAACTGCTGGGAAGTTAAGGGGAAATACAGTATCAAAAAACATTGACCCTGGTGATTTAAAATTAAAATCTGTGGTTCTTCATCTTCAGGAAAATTAGAGCTTATGATTCTATTTCTGCTTCTTTCAGTTCTGGAAAGAGACTGACAGCACATTTCTGTAGGGGACAACATTTCCCAAGTTTGCATATCCAGGGCATGGAACACTTGTGGGAGGTAGAAGCAGTATTTTGGTTTGTTTGTTTTTGAGAAATTTTTAAAATAAGAGAAAAAAAGCACAAAAAAAGTATATAACAAACACCAATGGATCCATGACCAAGAATTTTGTCATATTTGCTTGAAGTCTTTTCTAATATGAAAAGAATAAACTGTATGTAGAAAGTTAAAATCAGTCATCATTCCTCCTCAGGCCTTCCCAAAGATAGTCTCCATCATGATTTCACTGTGATTCTCTTAGGGTTACTTCTTTACCTGCTAGCCAAGGTCAGTGCTGTTCATCCTGACTTGTGTGGCCAGGCTCCCCAACCCTTAGAAGATGGGCATGATGACTGTTCCAGTTGAGAGTCACCCATTGCTGCTGACTGGGTCTTTCACCTCATATCCTGATCTGGTCACTGATCTTGGAGAGATGCTCTAGGTTCTGTGTGTGCCAAGAACAGATGCAGCCCACATGATGTGAGCCCAAGCCTGGTTCCCTGGTTCCCACTTGGCCTCCTCAAGGTGGAAGGACATGACCAACAAAAGACACTTTAGATCAGTCTTCTTGGATTCAAGAGACACAATCCTATAAAGAGAGTCCAGGAGGAGAATTTCAAGGGCTCTTGACCTTCATCTCATGGGTTGCCAATCAAATGCCTCCTCTGGCCAGGCAGGTGACTTTAATGAGCTAAGTAGTTACAGCAAATTATGGAGGCTCCGTGAAACTCCAGCCAGTTGTTTTATCGGGAAATTGGACTTTTCAATGAAAGCCACAAATCTAAATAATTATGTGAAATCACTCTAGTTTTTTACATTTCCCCATTTTTTTAATATTTAAAGTTTTCAATCTATAGAAAAGTTTAAACAATAGCACAGCAAACAACTGTATTCCCTTCAGCTAGATTCACCCAATTGCTAACATTTTGCCGTATTTTATGTATATGTATAAATAATTTCCTGAACCATCTGAAAGTAAGTTGTGCAAATCATGACAATTCATCTGTAAAACTTTAAGCATGCATCTCCTGAGAATAAGGGCCTTCTCCATTTTAACCATAATGCCATTATCACACCTAAGAAAAGCAACAATTTCTTTATCATTGAATTGCCCATATGAAAATTTCTCCAATTGTCCCAACATTATTTTATAATTTTTTTTTGTTCAAACAAGGATCCAATCAAGATTTACATATTGTATTTCATTGCTATGTCTCTTTGGTATCTTTTAATCTAGAAGAGTTCTTCTACCCTCTTTTGTTTTTCAAAACTATTTTTAATTGTCGGTAATGAATATGATTTATATGAATGTGTGTGTGTGTGGAGGGGTGTATGCACCCACACACCCACACATAGGCAACGAAAGCAGTTCCCCAGGCCAGCTTCACACTGTGGGGTACATCTCTGCACCCAAGCGTAGTCCGTCAAAGGTTCCACTTCCAAAAGCAGAGTCAATATGGCCTGCCTCAGCCCATATTGGTGCATTCACTTATCAAGGATGGAAAGATGAGAGAAAAAGAGAATTCCTTCTCTCACTGCTATTAATTGAAGGTCTTAGCACTGACACCTGGCTAAACTCTGAGGAGGAGTTGGATGAGAGTCACTTGGGAGAGGGATCTAGTTACAAATGCCAGCGGCTGGGCTCCACCCCAAACCTGCTCAATCTGGAATCACACTTATTTTAAAAACACCTCCAGCTATTCTTCTGAACACTAAAGTTTGAGGGCTACTATTCTAAAGACACACTGATAAATTAAGGATGGGGCCCTACCCCTGGCAAATTCTAGTAGAACCAAAACATAAAATGTTATCACTGAGGCAATAAGTTCTCTGGAAGCCCAGAGGGAAGGTCAGAGGAGGCTTTGGGGCAGGGGTGGGGAGGTGAGCTCTGAGTGGAGTTTGAAGATGAAGGCTGAGTTAACCAGGTGAAGGATGGGGAACTGTATGGAAATGAGAGAAGCAGAAGCTCTGCCTCATGCACCTGGAGGTGTGCCAAGAATGGGTGAAGGAGAGTCTCATCCATGGTGAGAGGTTTTAATTTTTTTTTTTTCTGAAGGGTTGGAGAGCCACTGAAGGGCTTTAAGCAACCATGATCCAGTCGATCATAGGAAGACCATGCTTGACAGGCCTGAGAAGGAAGGATCAGAGCAGAGCAATTCTGTAAGAGGCCTCCGCAGCTACAGAGGCAGGAAGTGATGGAGGCAGCGCAGTGGGGGCAGGAGGGCAAGCTCTTGAGACAGAGAAGCACCAGGATGGGCAGTGGAGACGTGAACCTGGGAGTTGGAGGAGGGAGGCTAAAGCTGATTCTGGGCTCATGTTTCGGTCTCATGTGAATAGGTGATTGCAGTGCCTGCTGGACATTTAAGTGACAACGTTCCTTAGGTGGTTACCTGGTTAGGAGAGCAGTAATGAGAGCCTCAGACCCAGGAGAGACCCAGGAGAGGCCATGCAGTGGGGGCAGAATGGGGTGAGGAGCCAGCCTTTGGATCAGAGAGAGGGTGTGGCTGGATTGCCTGCTACAGAAAGCAAGTGGTTAACCCATTTGAATGGGTGGAACCAACCACTAGGGGACCCTGGTTTTGTTGATGTCCCTGTGCCCTTTGTTGACTCCTAGTGCTACAATTTCCTCTCTCCACTCCTTTCTCTAGTGGCCTCCAAAGTGGAGGACCCTCCAAAGGAGGGTTTAAGACAGTTTGTTGAGCATGAAGAGAAATTGTTAGAAATACTAGATTTTTTAAAAAGTCTCATCTTTTCTATTTTTGTTTACATTTTATAATGGGTAAAGTATATTCCCAAAGCAAGATATATGGATGGATGGATGGATGGATAGATAGATAGATAGATAGATAGACAGATAGATAGATATCAGTAATAAATACCCAGATATTAGGGGCACATGCTCAAATATTTTTTCTTTGCTAGACTTACACAATGAAAAATCTTGAATGACCACTTTTCTGCATGACAAAACTCAGGAAAGGAGAGACTCATGAATGAGAAGGTGGGATGTAGGTGTGGGTCTTGCATACCCACTACTCAGAGATCGCTGGCCTCTTTCAAAAGGTCCTGCCGGCTGATAGAACCCCATGTGGCAGAACCCCTGGAAGTTGTTCAAGTCCTTTCTACCTTTTCCTACTTTGAATGCATTTTTAGAATCTTAGATGCTGAGAGTTGGAAAAAAATCTTTGACATTGATCAGCTAGTTTTCTGCTTTCCTGAGAAGCAAGAAGAAAAGGGAGGTTAGAGAAGAAAGCTGGGGTCAGAGGGACAAAGAGGAGAGCAAAGTAAAGAAAAGCCACCCTTTCTTCACACATTAACCTGGAGCTGGTCCTGCATCTGGCAGGTTGTGTTATTACTCTGATTCGTGTGCAGGAGTTTTGAGGGGGTGTGCGAGTGGCCGTTAAAGTCAAATAAAATAAGCAGAACCTGTTTCTTGGCTTGCCTCCTACGTGATCCGTTCTCATCCTAATCGCCAGTGTGTCTGGCAGTAGGGTGTTTCTGACGGCAGGCAGTGGACTCATTCCAGGAACACGCACTTTCGATGACCTGTGATCAGGGCGTCATTGGCTTAGAGACGGAATTCCCGACACTCGGGCACACGGAGCAGGGCAAGGGCGAAGTGTCGGAAGGGCGTGGCTTCACCGATGCTTCATCTTGGGCTCCATAGTCTGGAGCGGGGCGGGGCTCGGGCTCTCCTGCCCAAGGCGTTCGCGTGCTGAGCAAGCAGAAGGTCGAAGCCCGCCCCGTGTGTCTTCACACTACACCCAGATGCCCCTAGGAAAGGAAGCCATCAGGACTGTGCGAAAGCCTAACTTCAGGCCAAATCATTTTCACTCTCAAACGCATTCAGGATTTGTTTTCTGAATAAGTCGCTAGAGGCTCTAAATAGCACAGCAGAGCGGGCGTAGCCCTCGGAAGCAGATCACCTCTCCTTGAGCGGTGGTTGGATTGGCCATCGGCTTTGTGTCACTCCCATCTGAACTAGAAGATGAACTTTATCATTTTTTTTAACTGAGGGAAAGTAAACGTCATAATTGCTAAAGTGTAAGAACAATAATACACACAGTATTTTCATTTAGAATCAGAAAAGTAAGCTTGTTCACGGGCCATAGGTATAAACAGGCCAGTGCTATAGGTAGTAATTACCAGATAGAGATAGGGTAGGGTCCTCAGCCTGGGGTAGAGGTGAGGATGGGATGAGATAGGGATAGTAGAAGAATTTGCCTGGATTATAAAGACCAAAATTCTGATATCCTAAATAGGTATTGCTACTAGTAGTCATGAGTTGAGTAACCTGACTTCCTCCATCCTCATCCATAACCCAACTCACTAATTTTCCTCCTATAGTATTTTATTTCCTTGTGTGGCACAATAGAATTGCTCAAGATGGGGAAGAAAAAGCCTGGTACTCAGGTGCACGAAGAATGAGCTAGTCACTGAGACCTTCATCATTTGTTTAGAATTGTTTTGCTGGGGAAGGGGGAGAGCCCTAAACATTTAATAAAAAACCCAGAAGCACTGAGGTGTTAGCTATGCTTCTGTGGCAGATGTAATATAAGATCCAACATCTGATTTAAGAAATCTTTGAATTATTTTATTTTATTTTATTTTTATTTTATTGCTCAGGGTTCCTTGTAATTTATGAAAAGCTTTAGGGAGTAGCTACAAAAATAATGAAAAGTAGATATTCAGATACTAACCCCATATTACATTATTGGTTCCTTTTAAAAAAAAATAGTATAAGTAATTCTTTCCAACTCTACCTTCTGTTAACATCACCTCAAGAACGATTATATGTGAAAAAAAATACGCCCCTCCTATCTTGTATTCTTTCCTCTAAATAATGGGAAAAGTACTACTGCTATATCATGTCTTGAAAGTCTTATATTAATCTGTTGGTTCAGAAAATTGGTTACATATATCCAGAGCACATGGTAAAAGAGGTTTACACCAAAAACAGTGTTTTTGCTTTTGCACTTATTGATTATAAGCTATATAACATAGAGAGGAATGGGGAGAACACAATGGAATTTTTATCTTCATTATTATGTAATTGTTATCAATAATAACAGATTATTGCCCAAATTTTCCTTTAGAAGGATTTATAAAAATAGGAAAAAATTGAGTGTTTATTATTCCATAATTATAAGATTAGCTCAAGATAAGATAGATTTGGGAAAATGTCTATACTTCCATTTATTTCAGGAACATATTATCATGTTACTAAACTGGCTTCATGGCTTTTTACTTGTTTTTATTAAATCTTCAAACCTATTCAGAACTATCAGCAAACAGAGTTACCATCCAAACCCAATAAAATATTCAATTTTTAAAATATAATCTTTCTAAATGTGTATATTTCTTCTCCCCATTTTGGAAAGCAAAACTTATGTCTACACCTCAGAGGTAGAAATTGCTAGACTCACCTTTACCTGGGATAAATGCATACAAAAATCAACTGCCCCACAAACCAGGAAGCCATCCTTGGCCTCTAATAAATTGATTCAATTCCACAATGTTTATACAGTACTTTCTGTGTGCCAGGCACCATACTAGAAGCTAGGAATCAAAGACAAAAAAGTTGCAGCCCACCCTTACAGAGCTCAAGGTCTAGAGAGAGACAGATTCCAACAACTAAAAGATAGCACAGAAGCCAAAGGAAGGCAGGCCACCTTCCCCAGTCTTTAGGGACTGAGGTCAGAAGTCGGTGATAAATCTACACTGGGCTTTGGGGCACGAGCAGGAGTTAACCAGGTGAAAGAAAAGAAAGGAGGTGCATTCCATGAAGACAGGGCACATTCTGGGTCCTGGGATTTTGTTTTGATTTTGACCTCAGGGGCAGGTTGGTGAGGAAGCAGAAACATGAGACTGATTTTTAAAAGTTAACATTTTTCAGTACAGATGAACCTATTTGCAGGGCAGAAATAGAGATGCAGACATAGAGAATGGACCTTTGGACATGGGGGGCAAGGGAAGAGTGGGACGAATTGGGAGATTAGGATTGACATATATATACACTACCATGTGTAAAATAGATAGCTAGTGGGAACCTGCTGCATAGCACAGGGAGCTCAGTTGGTGCTCTGTGATGACCTAGATGGGTGGGATGAGGGGGTGATGTGCGAGAGAGGTCCGGGGTGGGGGATATGTGTATACATATGGCTGATTCACCTTGTTGTACAGCAGAAACTAACACAACATTGTAAAGCAATTGTACTCCAATAAAAGAAAAAATAAGAGAGTGGAAAAAAAAAAAGTTGACATTTTTCTTCTTTCTCTTTCTCTCCCTCATAACCATCCAGTAAATCCAGGGATGGTAGAGTTGCTCTCTGGTGCCAGGGCCCAGCCTCCTTCCATCTCTGGCTCTGCCATCCCTAGGGTATTAATAAGCCCTAGTCATCAATAAATCTGAATGACTCAGGCCCGCACAGCATTCTGGCAGAGAAAAGCATGGTGGGCCCAGCTTAAAAGCACTATGCAGAAGCTCTTCAGATCTCTTCAGCCTTGATCCCACGGTCCAAAACTTAGTCATATGGCCACAGCTACTGTCAAGAGGGGTAGAAAATGTAGTTGTAGTTGTATGCCTGGCTAAAAAGCAGGAATTATCTTACTATAGAACAGGCGTTGGCAAACTTTCTGCAAAGGGCCAAATAGTAAATATTTTAGGCCATATACACTCCTTTCATGTATCATTGCTCTTCTTCTTCTTTGTTTTTCTTACAACTCTTTAAAAATGGGAAACCCATTCTTACCTTGAGGCTCTGCAAAACAGGCCATAGGCCAGATTGGGCACACAAGTCAAAGTTTGTCAACCCTATGGAAGAAAGGAAAATTATATAAGAAGGAAAGTAGCCATTCCTGGCATAACCTCTACAAGACTATAAACCACTCAGGGGAAGAGCCTTGTCTCATTCACCTTTCTGGCTAGCACAGTGCTGGCATATACAGTAGGTGCTTAATGTGGATGACTGATGAATGAATGAATGAATGAATGAATAGAAGGGAGATAGGGGAGGTTAATTTAATAGCCACAATTTCTTAAAATCCCATTTTGTGCCAATGGCAGTCTCTTAACATGGATTGTCATTTGAATACTCCATTTTCTCCAGAGTTTGAAGAAAAGTCTAACCAAGAACAGACAAGAGTGAATCCACTGGGCTTTCCACCCACTGCAATCCCCTTCAGTTCCTGCGGTCAAGCAGCCCACTTCACCTCCCAACTACAGATGCAATTGGGTCCCAAACATTCCACATGTTGGAGTGGACATCCCTAGTCCCAGCCCCCCATCCTTGACCTCCACGGCAGGCGGACAACCCCGGGTGTGCAAGCAGATTACAGAATCAAAGGCCTTCCAGGTTCTTCCCTTTGACAACCATGGTGGCAGCAGAAGAGCCTTGACTTGGTTTTGCTCTTTTAAATATCACATGCTTGGTCGGACTGTCAGCAGAAGCAGACTGAATAGACTCTTTTTAGTTCCCCTCTTTCTCCTCCTTCTTACTCAATATCCTGAGGGCACAATAGAACTTTTCTTGTCTAAGTCAGCCTGGTGGGGCGGGGAGAGGGGAAGAGTGGATCACTCAACCATTCCCCTGAACATCTCCCGGCCAGGGCTCAGAAAGTGCCACAGGGCTTGGATTCTACATGCCGAGCAGACACAACAGCCAAAAGTGAGGGAGCCCAGCCCCTGGTCCCAGGAAGACCTACTCAATGAGACCACCCTCCCACTTCATTCTTCAGGAGTTCAGGTAACAGCTCTATCCAGGTTTCCTTTTTTAAACCAATGTGTGATTTTTTTTTTTACAGCAGGAATAGGTACCGCCTCCAAATTCTGGCAGCACAGATTGTGCTGGCTGGAATCATTGACAGAAAAGCATGTTCTGTTGGCAAATAGCAGAAGAGGTGGGCATCAGACACCACAACTCAGCCTCACTGTAGCCAGAAGGGTGATAAGCAGATGAAAATGTGTCTGTCACTTGCTGTTTCATAACTGGATAGGGCGTCACACATGCCTGTTCCAACCTCTGGTGCTGCTGGTATTAAATGAAGTCTTGCAACAAAACCAGAGCCCCGGTCCTAATTGGGCACAGACGATTGATTTCATCTTGGCTACTGACAAGCTTGTGCTTACCTTTTGATGAAGAGGAACAAATTTCACTTTCCCCCAAAGCTTAAGGAGCTGGCAGGAAGTGGGGATTCATGTGGAATTCCTACACAGACTAGGGAAAGGGGGCTCTGCTGCCATCAACCCTGCCTTCTCAGAAGGAATCCTGGCAAAGTGGGACAAATGATGACAAAGTGCTACAAGTCATCCGAGGAAATCTATTCAGAGCAACCGGTTACCTCCAAAATTTAGTTGGAGACTTTGGCCCTCTTGTATGAATTGCTACCTCTCATGAAAAGAAAAGAAAAGGGGCCTTTCCCCGCCCCTCCCCCCTTTTAACTAAACTTACAATGAGGTAATTAAAAGAAGAGCATAGGCCTCTTACTCTGTCTCCTACCAGCTGTGTGACTTTGGGCCAGCCACTTAACCTCTCTGTGCCTCAGTTTTCTCCTCTAAAAAAATGAGGATAATAATAGTACTTACCTCACAGGGTTGTTGTGAGTATAAAACTATATATACTTATTGTGTACTAATATATAATGAGATCATTAATATTTGCCACTTTAAATATTTTGGCATTAGGGATTATTCTGTGTAGAAAAATAGATGGGTTTATGAACACAAGGCAAAATCATGGCTGTGCTTTTCTGTTCATGCTGAGAGACTGTCGGGGGGAGATTTTATGTTGATCAAAACATGCGCATTTACAAGATGGTGCACAAACTTCAGATTCTGATGCTCCAAGAAATTAATGATAAATGAGGGGCAGGAGGACGCGATTGTTCCTTCCAATAAAACCACATCTTTAAAAATGCTCCATTAAAGTTGATCATGAATTTCAAAGGAATCGCGGTGTATTCATGGGACACCCTGGAGAAGTTAGCGTTCTGTTTCAAAGAGAAATGTCTAGGAAGGACTCCATTTCTCTTGGGAAATTATTTTAAAAGTGCAAATCCATGCTGCCTGCATGTTATTTCCATCCATTTATTTAACTACCAGTGCACTTTTTTTTTTTTTTTTTTTTTTTTTTTTTTTACTTACTAGATTACCAGTTTATTATAAAAGGATACTCAGGAAGAGCCAGATAGAAGAGATACATAGAACAAGGAATGGGGAAAGGGTGCTGAGCTTCCATGCTCTCTCTGATTGAGTAAGCCCCCCCCCCCAAGATCTCCAAGTTTTCACCAACCCAGAACCTCTCTGTACCCTATCCACTTGGGCTTTTATGGAGGCTTCATTACTTAGGCATTGATTAAATCACCTACCAGTGCACTTTAAATATTTCCCAGCTCCTGCGGGAATCCAGAGGCCCCTTTCCTGGACTCGAAGTTCAGTAAAGGTGGTTTTGGGGGAAATTCTACACCCTTGAAAGTTATGGCGGCCTCATCGAGCAGTCACACCGCCACCTAGTGGCGCGAAGGCTAACTGCACGCGATTGCTTTGAAGCTTGTTCTAGCCTTACTGTGCCTTAAAAGTCATGTTTTCTTTCTACTGCTGGAATCCCATGTTAACGAGAGAGAGAGAGAGAGAGAGAGAGAGAAAGAGAGGTCAGGGGAAGTAGACAAAACCTTTCACTGGTCTGAGGCGTTAGCACGGGCTGCCTCTGGGTGAACATTTCTAAGAACAAGAATGTGGGCGAGGACCGTAGCCTACTGGCAAAGTTAAGGCTGTGGTCCCAGGGGTTGTGGCTAAGACCGTGGTTCCAGAATCAAGATCTGAGTTTGAATGGGGGGGGTGGGGTCTGCTATTCACCAGCTATGGGCCTTGGGTGAACTACTGAACTGCCCCATGCCTTGGTTTCTTTTTCTATAAAATGGGGATAACAATAACTTCTTCATGGTTTATTATGAGCTCCTAGCAAAGAAGGCAATCCATAGCATTATCTATTGTTGTGACTGTTTTTAAAAGGAAGATGCTGTAGAAGCTGATATCTCACAGGTCAGGTAGCACAGGACAGTGGACCCAATGGACGAACAAACAGGAGACCCAGATTCTGGTTCTGCCACTAAGTAGCTGTGTGACTTTGGACAGATCACTTAACCCTGTTTCCTTTCCTGTAAAATGAAGAGCTTGAATTCACTGATGTTTAAGGTTATTTTCTTTCTCAAACACTGTGAGTCTAAGGTAAGTCTTCCCATTAAAATTGGCCCACCTTTAAGGCCCATTTTGATCTTTCCTTTTACCAAAGCCCAGGGTCAAGCATGTCCCAGGCATTTATTTCTATAGTTTCTGACTGATGAGAAATAGAGATTGGAATTGTCTCTGTATCAGCCACTAAGAATAGACCAAGTACATGTTTGGGCAGGGATGAGAATCCGAAGGGAAATCCTAGAAGCTGAAGAATATTCCCCCATCAGAAGCCGGTCTGGGGTTTCTCTGATACATTTGGAGGGTTCAGAACTTGCTTTGTTTTTTTAATTTCTGCTAACTAGCCTCCTTACATGGACAGGAAACCAGCAAAACCACTGAGCTGTATAAATTCAATATATACTTTATTAGTAGTATTGCCAAGTCTGTGCCACCGATGTTGGTTCGACTAGTACCTGATCTTTCTTCCAAGAGCACGTTAAATGCCACCAAAGCTCACCTACTGCATATAACTAATTCCCCACTCTGTTGTTCCAAGCCAGGGACCATCCCAGCATGGACACCTTGCTCTAGGGTGGTAACAAATGGTGGCTCAGTAAAGATAATCATGAAACAAGACTTTCTGCCCTTCATCCTAAACCTCATCCATGCAAGTGCTTGGACATTTATAGAAATACAGAACAAAGGCATTTTGGATCTTTGTGAGGGTGGGTGTATTAATTTCTTGTGGATCCTATAACAAATTATCACAAACTAGGTGACTTACAACAACAGAAACTTATTCTCTCAGAGTTCTGGAGACCAGAGTTCTGAAATCAAGGTGTTGACAAGGCCATGCTCCCTCCAAAGGCTTTAGAGGAAAATCCATGTTTTGCCTCTTCCAACTTTTGGTGGCTGCCGGCATTCTTTGGCTTGTGGCTGCATCACTCCAAGTCTGCCTCTACCTTCACATGGCCACCTCCTCCTCTCTTGTATTCTCCTCTTATAGGGACACTTGTCATTGGATTTAGTGCCACCCAGATAATCAGGATAATCCCCTCACATGAACCTTACATCTGCAAAACCCCCTTTTTCAAATAAGGTCACGTGCACAGGTTCTGAGACATGGACATATATTTTGAGATTGCTACCATTGAACCCACTTAGTGAGCATAGAAGACAGAGGGGAAATTTAGAAAGACAAGCAGCCAACATCTGCACCCCAGTTCTATTTACCCATGCTGAATCAGGGTAGCCCCGAAAGATATCCCAGTCCTTGCCATTGAATTTCTGCAACTCTGTTAGCAGGAGTTGATCAATAAAGATGTGAGGATAAGAGCAAGAGGGATCCAGGATCCAAATGGTTTTGCATCATTTTTGTACTCAGATACACCAGGGGACTCTACACCTTCCCATTTGTACTGGCTGGGCTGGTGATTCTCCATAAAGAAATTTTTAGAGAAACAAAGCAGGATGCGTTGGGACATTTAGCATGTGCAGGTTGAAAAAATCTCCAGGGTGATTCTACCACACCCTGTGCTTCTTGCCGTCCTCTTTCCTTGTCTTCACCTCAAAGAGGACATCCAAAATACCTTTATTTACCTTATCAGTCAAAAAATAACTTTAGTCAGTGACAAGTATGCTTGTACCTCTCAAGTCATTTTTACTGGTTTTATTCATATTAGAAATTTGACATTGGTCCATTGTTACATTTTAGCCACACTTATATGTAAGTCATTTAATTTTTTCTAAAAGTTTAAAAAAATATTTTGAATCAAACAAAATTTCATCTGGACAGTAAGATGTTTACATGTAAGTTTGATCTTATTGAAATGCCATTTTCTCCTCCCTTTTGAGTCATTTTCTTTTTTGTTAAATTGAAGTATAATTGATTTACAATACTGTGTTAGTTTCAGCTGTATAGCAAAGTGATTCGGATATATATTATATATATATAAAATATATTCTTTTTTCAAATTCTTTTCCATTATAGACTATTACAAGATATTGAATATAGTTCCCTGTGCTATACAGTAAAGCCTTGTTTATTTTATACATAGCGGTGTGTACCTGTTGATCCCATACTCCTAATTTATCCCTTCTCCCCCTTTTCCCCTTTGGTAACCATAAGTTTGTTTTCTATATCTGTGAGTCTGTTTCTGTTCTGTAAATAAGTTAATTTTTATTATTTTTTAGAACATATAAGCGATATCATATGATATTTGCCTTCCTCTGTCTGACTTACTTCACTCAGTATGATAATCTCTAGGTCCATCCATGTTGCTGCAAATGGCATTATTTCATTCTTTTTTATGGCTGAGCAATATTTCATTTTATACATATATATGTATATACATATACATATATATGTATGTGTATATATATATATATATATACACATACATATATACCACATCTTCTTTATCCATTCTTCTGTTGATGGACATTTAGGTTGCTTCCACATCTTGGCTATTGTAAATGGTGCTGTAATGAACACTGGGGTGCACCACCCCCTCTCCCCCCGTCCTTGGTATCCATAAGTTTGTTCTCTACATCTGTGTCGCTATTGCTGCTTTGCAAGTAACTTCATCTGTACCATTTTTCTGGATTCCACATATAAGCGATATTATATGATATTTGTTTTTCTCTTTCTGACTTATTTCACTCTGTATAACAGTCTCTAGGTCTATTCATGTCTCTGCAAATGGCACTATTTCATTCCTTTTTATGGCTGAGTAATATTCCATTATATATATGAACCACATCTTCTTTATCCTCTCCTCTGTTGATGGACATTTAGGTTGCTTCCATGTCCTGGCTATTGTAAATAGTGCTGCAATGAACATTAGGGTGCATGTATCTTTTTGAATTATGGTTTTCTCCAGGTATATGCCCAGGAGTGGGATTGCTGGGTCATATGGTAGCTCTACTTTTAGTTTTTTGAGGAACCTCCATACTGTTCTCCATAGTGGCTGTACCAATTTACATTCCCACCAACAGTGTAGGAGGGTTCCCCTTTTTCCACATCCTCTCCAGCATTTATTGTTTGTAGATTTTTTGATGATGGCCATTCTGACTGGTGTGAGGTGATACCTCATTGTAGTTTTGATTTGCATTTCTTTAATAGTTAGCAATATTGAGCATCTTTTCATGTACCTGTTGGCCATCTGTATATCTTCTTTGGAGAAATGTCTGTTTAGGTCTTCTGCCCATTTTTTGATTGGGTTGTTTGTTTTTTTGTTATCAAGTTGCATGAGCTGTTTGTATATTTTGGAAATTAAGCCCTTGTCGGTCTACAAATATTTTATCCCAGTCCATAGGTTGTCTTTTTCTTTTGTTTATGGTTTCCTTCATTGTGCCAAAGCTTATAAGCTTGATTAGGTCCCATTTATTTAGTTTTGCTTTTATTTCTATTGCCTTGGAAGACTGACCTAAGAAAACATTGTTACAATTTATGTCAGAGAATGTTTTGCCTGTGTTCTCTTCTAGGAGTTTTATGGTGTCATGTCTTATACGTTAGTCTTTAAGCCATTTTGAATTTATTTTTGTGTATGGTTTGAGGGATTGAATCATTTTCACTTGGCTCTTGCAATCATTGTAACTTAGAAACAAAGAAAGAAAACATCTCACTGTGGGAAAATATAAGATCAATTTTTTCACATCAGTTCACATCCATCTTCAACCTCACTTGGGTAATAAACTTTAAGCTGCAGCCAGGTGAGCAATCAACACCATCCCCAGGGGACAGTGAATGAACCAGAATGGTGCCCCAGGTCCCTGAACTGACAATTGGACGACTCATTTTACGGACTCTAGGGGCAGCTGTCTGCTGGAAAGAGACACTAATACAGTCACCTGCCTAAAACCCCACCCCCACACCAAGACACCCTTAGATCAAACATCAAAAAAAGCAATCAGCATTGTTTGTCTTCTCTTAGCTGTTTCCCCTTTCCAGGTTGCCTGTGATGTTGCAAAGTCAATCAAGATGTTCTGGACAGAGCCATACACCCACTACACCTTGTTCTGTCTCCTTGTTCATCTCATCCTATGAGTAGAACAAAGGTTAACACATCACCTGCCATAATTAGGGATTCTTGTACAGAAGGTAAATTACGAGAGTTTGGTGGAATATTTTTTGTATCAGAAAAGGAAACTAAAAAAGTTTTGTATGTGAGCTGAGAATTTAAACTCCAAATACTAACTACACAAGAAAGAAAGAGATCCACCAGAGGGCAGACAGCAGAAGCAAGAACAACTACAATCCTGAAGCCTGTGGGACAAAAACCACATTCACAGAAAGACAGACAAGATGAAAAGTCAGAGGGCAATGTACCAGATGAAGGAACAAGAAAAAAACCCAGAAAAACAACTAAATGAAGTGGAGATAGATAGGCAACCTTCCAGAAAAAAAAATCAGAATAATGATAGTGAAGATGATCCAGGACCTGGGAAAAAGAATGGAGGTGAAGATCGAGAAGGTGAAAAAATGTTTAACAAAAAGACCTAGAAGAATTAAAGAACAAACAAACAGAGATGAACAATACAATAACTGAAATGAAAACTACACTAGAAGGAATCAGTAGCAGAATAACTGAGGCAGAAGAACGGTTAAGTGACTTGTAAGACAGAATGGTGGAATTCACTGCTGTGGAACAGAATAAAGAAAAAAGAATGAGAGGAAATGAAGACAGCCTAAGAGACCTCTGGGACAACACTCAATGCAACAACATTCGCATTATAGGGGTCCCAGAAGGAGAAGAGAGAGAGAAAGGACCAGAGAAAATATTTGAAGAGATTATAGTCAAAAACTTCTCTAACATGGGAAAGGAAATAGCCACCCAAGTCCAGGAAGCGCAGAGAGTCCCATACAGGATAAACCCAAGGAGAAACACACCGAGACACATAGTAATCAAATTGGCAAAAATTAAAGACAAAGAAAAATCATTGAAAGCAACAAGGGAAAAATGACAAATAGCATACAAGGGAACTCCCATAAGGTTAACAGCTGATTTCTCAGCAGAAACTCTACAAGCCAGAAGGGAGTGGCAGGATATACTTAAAGTGATGAAAGGGAAAAACCTACAACCAAGATTACTCTACCCAGCAAGGATCTCATTCAGATGTGATAGAGAAATCAAAACCTTTAAAGACAAGCAAAAGCTAAGAGAATTCAGCACCACCAAAATAGCTCTACAACAAATGCTAAAGGAACTTCTCTAAGTGGGAAACACAAGAGAAGAAAAGGACCTACAAAAACAAACCCAAAACAATTAAGAAAATGGTCATAGGAACATACATATCGATAATTACCTTAAATGTGAATGGATTAAATGCTCCAACCAAAAGACACAGGCTTGCTGAATGGATACAAGAACAAGACCCATATATATGCTGTCTACAAGAGGCTCACTTCAGACCTAGGGACACATACAGACTGAAAGTGAGGGGATGGAAAAAGATATTCCATGCAAATGGAAATCAAAAGAAAGCTGGAGTAGCTATACTCATGTAAGATAAAACAGACTTTAAAAGAAAGAATGTTACAAGAGACAAGGAAGGACACTACATAATGATCAAGGGATCAATCCAAGAAGAAGATATAACAATTATAAATATATATGTACCCAACATAGGAGCATCTCAATACATAAGGCAACTGCTAACAGCTGTAAAAGAGGAAATCGACAGTAATACAACAATAGTGGGGGACTTTAACACCTCACTTACACCAATGGACAGATCATCCAAAATGAAAATAAATAAGGAAACAGAAGCTTTAAATGACACAATAGACCAGATAGACTTAATTGATTTTTATAGGACATTCCATCCAAAAACAGCAGAAAACACTTTCTTTTAAAGTGCGCATGGAACATTCTGCAGGATAGATCACATCTTGGGTCACAAATCAAGTCTCAGTAAATTTAAGAAAATTGAAATCATATCAAGCATCTTTTCTGACCACAATGATATGAGATTAGAAATGAATTACAGGAGGAAAACCGTAAAAAACACAAACACATGGAGGCTAAACATTACGTTACTAAATAACCAAGAGATCACTGAAGAAATCAAAGAGGAAATAAAAAAATACCTAGAGAAAAATGACAATGAAAACACGACAATCCAAAACTGTTGGAATGCAGCAAAAGCAGTTCTAAGAGGGAAGTTTAGAGCTATACAAGCTTACCTCAAGAAACAAGAAAAATCTCAAAGAAATATTCTAACCTTACACCTAAAGGAACTAGAGAAAGAAGAACAAACAAACCCCAAAGTTAGCAGAAGGAAAGAAATCATAAAGATCAGAGCAGAAATAAATGAAATAGAAACAAAGAAAACAATAGCAAATATCATAAAACTAAAGGTTGGTTCTTTGAGAAGATAAACAAAATTAATAAACCATTAGCCAGACTCATCAAGAAAAAGAGGGAGAGGACTCAGATCAATAAAATTAGAGATGAAAAAGGAGAAGTTACAACAGACACCACAGAAATACAAAGCATCCTAAGAGACTACTACAAGCAACTTTATGCCAATAAAATGGACAACCTGGAAGAAATGGACAAATTCGTAGAAAGGTATAACCTTCCAAAACTGAAGCAGGAAGAAACAGAAAATATGAACAGACCAATCACAAGTAATGAAATTGAAAGTGTGATTAAAAATCTTCCAACAGACAAAAATCCAGGACCAGATGGCTTCACAGGTGAATTCTATCAAACATTTAGAGAAGAGCTAACACCCATCCTTCTCAAACTCTTCCAAAAAATTGCAGAGGAAGGAACACTTCCAAACTCATTCTATGAGGCCACCATCACCCTGATACCAAAACCAGACAAAGATACTACAAAAAAAGAAAATTACAGACCAATATCACTGATGAATATAAATGCAAAAATCTTCAACAAAATACTAGCAAACAGAATCCGACAACACATTAAAAGGATCATGCACCATGATCAAGTGGGATTTATCCCAGGGATGCAATGATTCTTCAATATACGCAAATCAATGTGATACATCATATTAGCAAATTGAAGAATAAAAACCATATGATCACCTCAATAGATGCAGAAAAAGCTTTTGACAAAATTCAGCACCCATTTATGATAAAAACTCTCCAGAAAGTGGGCATAGAGGGAAGCTACCTCAACATGAGAAAGGCCATATATGACAAACCCACAGCAAACATCATTCTCAATGGTGAAAATCTGAAAGCATTTCCTCTAAGATCAGGAACAAGACAAGGATGTCCACTCTCACCGCTATTATTCAAAATAGTTTTGGAAGTCCTAGCCGTGACAATCAGTGAAGAAAAAGGAATAAAAGTAATACAAATTGGAAAAGAAGAAGTAAAACTGTCACTGTTTTCAGTTGACAGGATACTATACATAGAGAATCCTAAAGATGCCACCAGAGAACTACTAGAGCTAATCAATGAATTTGGTAAAGTTGCAGGATACAAAATTAATGCACAGTTATCTCTTGCATTCCTATACACTAATGATGAAAAATCTGAAAGAGAAATTAAGGAAACACTTCCATTTACCATTGCAACAAAAAGAATAAAATACCTAGGAATAAACCTACCGAGGGAGACAAAAAACCTGTATGCAGAAAACTGTAAGACACTGATGAAAGAAATTAAAGGTGATACCAACAGATGGAGAGATATACCATGTTCTTGGATTGGAAGAATCAATATTGTGAAAATGACTATACTACCCAAAGCAATCTACAGATTCAATGCAATCCCTATCAAATTACCAATGGCATTTTTTACAGAACTAGAACAAAAAAGTCTTAAAATTTGTATGGAGACACAAAAGACCCCGAATAGCCAAAGCAGTCTTGAGGGAAAAAAATGTAGCTGGAGGAATCAGACTCCCTGACTTCAGGCTCTACTACAAAGCTACAGTAATCAAGACAATATGGTACTGGCACAAAAACAGAAACATAGATCAATGGAACAAGATAGAAAGCCCAGAGGTAAACCCACACACCTATGGTCAACTAATCTATGATAAAGGAGGCAAGGACATACAATGGAGAAAAGACAGTCTCTTCAATAAGTGGTGCTGGGAAAACTGGACAGCTACATGTAAAAGAATGAAATTAGAACACTCCCTAACACCATACACAAAAATAAACTCAAAATGGATTAGAGACCTCAACGTAAGACCGGACACTATAAAACTCTTAGAGGAAAACATAGGAAGAACACTCTGATATAAATCACAGAAAGATCTTTTTTGATCCCCCTCCTAGAGTAATGGAAATAAAAACAAAAATAAACAAATGGGACCTAAAGAAACTTCAAAGCTTTTGCACAGCAAAGGAAACCATAAACAAGACGAAAAGACAACCCTCAGAATGGGGGAAAATATTTGCAAACGAATCAACAGACAAAGGATTAATCTCCAAAATATATAAATAGCTCATGCAGCTCAATATTAAAAGAACAACCCAATCCAAAAATGGGCAGAAGACCTAAATAGACATTTCTCCAAAGAAGACATACAGATGGCCAAGAAGCACATGAAAAACTGCTCAACATCACTAATTATTAGAGAAATGCAAATCAAAACTACAATGAGGTATCACCTCACACCAGTTAGAATGGGCTTCATCAGAAAATCTACAAACAACAAATGCTGGAGAGGGTGTGGAGAAAAGGGAACCCACTTGCACTGTTGGTGGGAATGTAAACTGATATAGCCACTATGGAGAACAGTATGGAGGTTCCTTAAAAAACTAAAAGTAGAATTACCATATGATCCAGCAATCCCACTACTGGGCATATACCCAGAGAAAAACACAATTCAAAAAGACACATGCACCCCAATGTTCATTGCAGCACTATCTACAATAGCCAGGTCATGGAAGCAACCTAAATGCCCATCGACAGATGAATGGATAAAGAAGATGTGGTACATATATACAATGAAATATTACTCAGCCATAAAAAGGAACGAAATTGGCTCATTTGTTGAGACGTAGATGGATCTAGAGACTGTCATACCAAGTGAAGTTAAGTCAGAAAGAGAAAAACAAATATCGTATATTAACGCATATATGTGGAGCCTAGAAAAATGGTACAGATGAAACGGTTTGCAGGGCAGAAATTGAGACACAGATGTAGAGAACAAATGTATGGACACCAAGGGGGGAAAGCGGCGGTGGTGGTGGCGGGGGGGTGGTGTGATGAATTGGGCGATTGGGATTGACATGTATACACTGATGTGTATAAAATTGATGACTAATAAGAATCTGCCATACAAAAAAAAAAAAAATAGAACAAACCTATTTATTAAAAAAAAAAAGAAAGAAAGAAGGTCATGATCCTATGATATATTCAGCAAAACACAGGACTTATCAGAAACTCTGGCTTTAGATCTCCTTTCTACCATGTGCTTGAACTCCGTTTACCTTTCTGTAACAATAAGAATTTACCAGGCTGTTGGAACATCAAAAGAGATATTATATATGGAATTTTGTTTTTAAATGTGATTACTAGTTCTAATAATAGAGTTAGTAATGGGTGTAAAATACCAAACTCCAGAATGTTTTTTGCCAGATGTACGAGTGTTCATAGAAAAATATTGAGATCATTTATAGCCTGGAATAAGCGATCTTAGTAAAGCACAGACTTTAATCTAGATAGTGGCAAAGTGCCACATACTAGAACTAGCACATAAGCAAGGAATCACCAGTACCCTCAGGAGGGAATGATGGAATGCATGAATGAGAGGGTATGTGAAAACCCAGAGCAGCTGAAGTCATGTAGCACCTTGGAAAATTGAGGGCGCCTGGGAAAAGAGGGTGGCTAGGTGTTAGGAGCAGGATATACACCATGGAAAGGTTGACATTGAGAACATCACAGTTTTAATGAGAAAAGGTGCAACTGACAGTAAAGAGCCCCATGATGACAAAGGTGAGAGAAACTGCTCATTTCCTGGCAAAGTCTTGCTGCTGTGACTTAGAGGAGAGAAAAAGTGAGGTCAGAACTGTGAGGTGATTATATTATTTAATCCTGATTACAAAATACTGAATGCATTTTCTTCCAAGTTCAAAAGGAGAACAAATAGAATAAAAATAAGTTGAGAGGTGTGGGGGAAGGATTCCACATATTCTGTAGACTGAGGTTTCAAATATCAACCATCTCTGTGTGTGGAATCTTCCATAGTCCTCCTTTTCTTTTTTTCTAAATAAATTTATTTATTTATTTATTTATTTATTTATTTTTGGCCGTGTTGGGTCTTCTTTGCTGTGCACAGTCTTTCTCTAGTTGGGGCGAGCGGGGGCTACTCTTTGTTGTGGTGAGCGGGCTTCTCATTGTCGTGGCTTCTCTTGTTGCGGAGCACAGGCTCTATGTGTGTGGGCTTCAGTAGTTGTGGCACAGGCTGAGCACAGGCTCTGTAGTTGTGGTGCACGGGCTTAGTTGCTCCGTGGCATGTGGGATCTTCCCCGGCAAGGGCTCGAACCCGGGTCCCCTGCACTGGTAGGCGGATTCTTAACCACTGCGCCACCAGGCCTCCATTTCTTATATCTAGTTTTTATTTTCCTCAAATCACATTCTGGCTCCCTCGCTGACGAGCTGCTGCCCCCTGTCTTTTTTTTTTTTTTTTATTCAAACAGAAAGTCACAAAAATTATAATCATCCTCATCAGTTCACTCAGTCCCATGTAATTACTTTTTTTTTCATCTTGATCTTTTGTTAGTGCCGCCCCCTGTCTTGATGGGCTTGTTGAAATCTTACTCTTCTAAGCAGTTTTCTTCACACAGAACTTTTCACACGCTGGGAAGGAAGTGTCTAGAAAACCCCACAGATGGCCTCCTCTCCCCACCCCCACACTTTCAGTTTCTAACTTCTTGTCAACTGCAGAAAGGAACTCAAATCCCAGGCTGGGTGTCAAGGTGTCTTTACGTGTGTTGAGAGGGATCTGGGGGCTGAGAATAAAAGACAGCAGGACATTTCTATCTTATTTTTCCTATGCCAAGGAGTATCTTTCTCAGCCATCAAGAATGTTTTATTTCAAATTTCATATGTTTTTAGAAAAGTGAGTTTTCTTTTGCTGTTTTATACTCCTTTTATATGAAAATAGAATAACCATTAGAAATAGTAGACAAAAATAAGATGTCTTTGAGGTGACAGAGTTGGAGGTACAGGTAAAATGAAAGGACTTATATTGTATTATGATGTGGACATTAAATATTATCCTAATATCCAAATAAGCCCCTAGGAAGAGATCTATGAAAATACTTCAATTATCTACAAGTTCATTAGACAAAATGTAAATTCCTCCGAGCTTATCCTCTGATTTGGTATAGTTTATGCAGGCTAAGTGAATTATATCATAAGCAAATGTAAGATAAATTTGCTATAAAAACGATATAAAATGGAATAACAAAAACACATGGCGTCAGGACTGTTTGTTGTTCTATATTATCTACATCCTACCGCCACTCCATTAACATCAAGAAGTCAAAAACTTACAGCAGAACAAATTTCAGAAATACATAGAAAGTCATAGGTAATTTCCTCATCCATTAATGGTTAAGCCATCAGAGACCATGCCAAAGTCAAAACTGTATTTGTGCAGGAGCTATTTGGTCAGATGACCAGGAAGAGGTTTGAAGATTCTAATTTGTAGAATGATGGTGATTTTCAAGCCTGTCTTTAAAGACAAAGGGTATCCAAAAGCCTAACTGATCAATATACCTGGAGAGTTCAAGGTGCCACAGCATTTGGGAGGCGGGTCTTTACTGGTTAAGCTTTTCCAGTTGCTGTGTGACCTGGCTTCCTCTACTTCAATTCACCCTAGAAGAGAGAACCCAGTAGGAACCAGGAAAGAGTGCAGAGCAGCAAGTGCCTGAGATCCCACAAGAGGGAATGATGATACACAGTGACATCTGCAGAGGTTTTCTGCTAAGATGCCCAGGCCAGCCTCCTGAGGAAAAAGGGTCACATTGACCTGCGTCAAGGGAAGCCATGCACACACAGCTCCCGGAGAGACCCCACTCATGCCAGGTGTTTTCTTCCTACTGTATTTCACCTCACAACGCGAGGCTGGTGTGGTCTGCAGTTCCCTCTCCACCTTCACAAGTCACTGACAAAAATGTAAGGGCTTGTCACAGTCGGGGCTGCCACCACTTCTCCCACTGCCAGCTCCTCCTCCCTATGCTTTGCCCAGCCTGCAGCAGTCCACTCCCACCCCAAGAACTCAATATGTGGTGAGAAGCACCTTCCCACATCCTGTTGAAGAGGGGCCTGATGCTCCCTTCAGTGTCAGAGGCTCAGCCAACTGGAATCCATCACAGCCCATTTGCCATGAAGTAAACATTCCGTTAAGCAAGGAGCTCTCGAGAATAGATTCATGACTGGGTTCAACGCTCCTTAAGAGGCTAAGGAAATCCTTTTTCCTACTTTCATCTGTGTGATCAGTCATGAAGAAATTTGAGTAAATTCAGCCTGTCAGCCATATGTTTAATAGCAATTATGGAAAGAAATGTGCAGGCATTATGGGAGTGCTTGTTTGGGTACGGGGTGGCAGAGGGGGGTTGTTTTCGAGGAATAAAATAAAACCAGGTCCCTGCTTTTACATCTCCTTAAGAAAACAGAGTACACACATTAAATACATAAATTATGATTCATTAAGTACCTAAATATTTAGACAGTGTTAACAGGGATGAAAAAAAGATTACTGCTGTTTCAGTGTCTAGAGTGGAGCTTGCCATCTACTCTCTTGTGAAGCATTGTCATAAGTACTGTGTTTTCAACCATTAACTCTGTCTTGACAACCAAAAGCAATTAAAGTCGTTTTATTACATAATTTCTAACAATAGAAGGTCTAAGAAAATTTATTTTCAGACTAAAATAATCCACCCCCCCAAAAAAGATCCCTTTTCCAAGTTTACTGGGTATAGCAGATCAAGTCACTTTGAAGAGAAAAGACAACTTATCACTGTGTGTGTGTGTGTGTGTGTGTGTGTGTGTGTGTGTTGGGAAGTTGGGGAGGGCTTGGTCATGAGGAATATATCTGTTGTTTTATTTTCTTTAATCTAGGCAATATAAATCCATGGTGCTAAATACTACTATTGCTCTATGAAAGTTTGAACTGCTTGAGTCTATTCCAAATTTTCACCAGCCTGCTTCCTACCTCAAGGATGGTAAATTTATCTGGCTTACAGAAGAACTATCTTTTCTGTCTTTTTGCTATACCTCTGGTCAATCCTGGGCTGAGTGGATCCTAAATTTGAATAACATGAGCCATCACCTCAGCAGAAGCTGTGTTCTCCCATGCAGCACACCACCCTCACCTGCCTTCTTTCCTCTTCCACCTGTGCTGAGCAGGACTAGGACGGGCTTCCTGGAACATTTTCCCACTACATATGCATCTCCTTGCAGCCTGATGCCACTGATGCCCCTCTATCTGGGGTTCTGTTCTGGACAATGGTGGCGGTGGTAGGAACTAATTTTGTTCCTTGAGAAGCACTAGCAATTCAGACCAAATAAATCATGAGTATTGACATGTTATCTCAACATAGTAATAAAAAAACAGAAAACCTACACATGGTAAAATTGATCAATGATGAAAGAAAGAAAGAAGAAGGAGAGTCAGAGAGATAGAGGGAGAAAGAGACCAGTTTGGATAAACTATTGTTATTTACCAACTCCCTCATGATTAAAAGCATTAGATGCAATCAAGTGAAATCATTTTCTTCTCTTATTCCTTGGGCTCTATTTAGGAAAGAATAACAGCATCCATAAGAGTGGTTCATTCTCCTCATGCTTTAATTACAAAAGTGACACTAACACATATTAAGGAGGTAAAATTAGGCTCAAAGTTATTTTAAATTCATTAGTTACCCACGATTCATGGGTGTTTTATTTCTTTTGTGCTTTACAAATGAAACTTTACAAAGATGAGACTTTCAAAGACAAGGAACTTTGAAAACAATCTAGTGATAGTCTTTTGTATTATTAGTTTCTCTACAGTTATTTGTAGGTTTTAGAGTGTATTACATTATAAAAATTAAAAGCAGAATTTCTGGTAAGATATTTCCAATTATTCAGGAGCAAGAGGATTAGCTCAGGGATTCTCAATCTCAGCACTATTTCGACTGATAATTCTTAGTTTTGGGGTCTGTCCTGGGCGTTGTAGGATGTTTAGCAGCAGCCCTGGCCTCTATTCACCAGTTGTCAAGAGCACTTTCTCAGTCGGCCATTTCAATCAAAGATGTCTCCAGACATTGCCAAAATTGTCCCCATTTGAGAACCTCTGGATTAACCTAATGCCCAGGATATATTTAAAACCAAACAAAATCCAGTTACCAATGTTATTAATTTTCCATATGAAAATATGTAGATGAACTAGCTGCAAAAGAAAACATTTTCTTGATGTGTAGTTTCTTGATGTCTGTCCTAAATGCCATCTCAGCCTTTGGTTAAGTATGTACTTGATTTATTGCCTTTATGTAAGTTGCTGAAAGCAAAAAAGATTTTCTGGAATCTGGAGTTGTTAACTAGAAGTACAGAGGATATAGCTAAAGCATTTTTGCATCTTCCCAGGGACTGTGAAAAGCATGTTAAGTTTATGTTAGTGAAGGTATATAATTCTGAGGAAGGAGAAAATATGGGGGCTAAAGGAAATTCATTTCTGTCAAGAGCATCTCTACAATTACACCTGTATAATTATAGAGCAATTATAGAGTAGTTTTGGCTAAACATCGTTCAGACGTTCTCCGACTTAAAATGGTTCGATTTAGGATTTTTCAACGTTATAATGACGCAATATGCATCTAGGAAAAACCGAACTTCGAATTTTGAATTTTGATCTCTTCCCAGGCTAGCAACATGTGGTACGATACTCTCTTGTGATGCTCACAGCTTCCAGTCAGCTGTGCAATCATGAGGGTAAACAACCCATGCACTTGCAGCCATTCCATACACATACAACCATCCTGTTTTACTTTCAGTACAGTATTCAATAAATTACCTGAGGTATTCAACACTTTATTATAAAATAGGCTTTGTGTTAGATGATTTTGCCCAACTATAGGCTAATGTAAGTGTTCTGAGCACGTTTAAGGTAGGCTGGGCTAAGCTATGATGCTTGGTAGGTGAGGTGTATAAAATGCATTTTCTATTTAGGATATTTTCAACTTACAATGGGTTTATCTGGATGTAACTATCATAAATGGAGAAAGATCTGCACAAACTCATTAACAGCTGAAATTAATAACAATTTGCTTCAAATAAATTTGGAAAATAAATTTCAAGTAAATTTCAAAATAAAATGTTTGTTTTACTTAAATATCTTAAACTCTGAGATCTCCTAGATTGTGAAATGCCTCTTCTTAAGGATAAACAGAAGCCAGATCTTTAAATCATTAAAACTTACAGAGGTCCTGCAAATTAATGTAAGGGGTTAGTAAGGGAGAAACTGGATGTAAATTATGTGAGAACTCTCTGTACTATCTTCTGAATTCTTCTGTAAATCTAAAACTGTTGTAAAAAATAAAGAAATTAAGTCTATTTTTTAAGAGATGGTGCAAATAATATGCACTGATATGGATCCAATTATCAAGGGGGAAAAAGGAGAATTAATATTGAAAATATTTAACAACTGGAATTGCACAGGCACCAAGCAATCAGAGTGGCTGCTGATAACACATCCAGCTGAGCTGGTGTGTAGTAACTTAGTATCAGTTCAGGATAAAAGCAAGGTGCAAAGCAGGGGTTTCCATTTGTGCAAAAAGTGGGGACAGAAAGGATGTGCATGTGTGTTTATTTTTATATATTTGTATATGCACAGTTAGAAATATACATAACAAGCTGATAACAGTGGTTGACTAACTCTAGAGAGGAACTGGGTAAGTTCACCATGTAACTTATTGTTTAAAGCAGGTCAATTTTGAGAGTAAAAGGGAGCATTATTAATAATTATTCCAGAACAATAGGCATGAACTTGTACTGTACTGATAAGTCAGTATTTATGATCCCCATAGAACTGGGGCATGAGGGCTTGGAGGGTCAGGGTTTAGAGCAGGCTTACTTTTCCCTCTTTCATAAAATACATTGCTCTTACCCTCTTTTAAACTTTTTTAAAGTAAAAAGAGCCCTAGAAAATGGAATGAAATGAGAATGAGAGAATGTCAAACAATTTTTAATCATTTTTGCCTTTCTATCATTATCATAAAGAAAGAAATCTAGCTATTATTGTTAAGATTAAGGGCGAATCTGGGTGTTGAAAATTTTATCTGATAAACTTATTAAGATTTGTAACAACTAAAAACCTCTAAAGCTAAGCAGTCAGTATAAGAGATTAAATAGTTGTAGAGTTCAGCCTATTGATTTACGAGACATGTTAGTAAATTCAGATGCTGTTATTGTTTCTTCAGTGTGTCCCACGTAGGAACCTGTGGCTCTTTCTTTCCCTGTCTTTCAACATACAGTTGAAAGTTTCAGAGTGGGGGGGAAACCAAACTCAAACATCATAAACTCTAAGATGTTATCCAGCAGTATGTTTGTTTCAGTCATATTAATTTAAAATTAAGATGTAACATTAATGACTGTAACTTCAGAATTTGGTCACCTGGAGAAGTGATGTTATGTGACTAGTGAATTCGAAAAAAAAAATCATGATGGCAGACAATCTTTGGATGTATATTACATGCAATTCTTGATCTAAGAACTTTACATGCATTAACTCATTTAATCCTAATTAAAAAACAAAACCCGGTGAGAAATAGGTACTCATTATTCTCATTTTATAGGTAAAGAAAACTGAGTTTCAGAGAGGTTAAGTAATTTGCTTGATCACACAGCTAGTGAGTAGCAAAGTCAAGGCTGGAACCCAAGTCAATGATTTCAGAGACGTTGCTATTAACCATGATACTGCACTGCCTCCTGGTTTTGAGTTGGCATCTGGGACTTAAATTCCAAATCAACCACTTCCATATTTTCTAAACTAAAAGCAGGGTGTGCAGTTTGACAATGTGTTCGTGTGTCTCATGGATTTCCCCCCATGAAATCCAAGTTGTGAAGTTGCTGTGACTAAATAGGATATCACTTAAATCCTTTAGTTTCTGTTTTGTCACCAATGCAGTGAGAGAGGTGGAATAGATAATTTCTAAGTCTTCACTTTCTTTATAAAAATAGGAAACCCTCCCAGGTTCCAGGCATTCTTTAAAGTGCCTTACAGATATTGATTTCTTTTAAAGCCCTATGACACGACTTTATTATTCCCTTAATAGAGGTGAGCAAACTGAGGCCCAGGGAGCTTATGTATCTCACCTTACAGTAAATAGCTGATCAGACTCAAAACCTGGCTCCCTAGTCGATGCTCTTAACCACTCTACTCTGCAGCCTCTTATCATTCTGGACTAAATTGTAGATCTAGAATATAAATTACAAAATATAGAGTGCGTCTAGAATAAAAGATTCTTCCCTAGAGACAGACTTTCTTCCAAGTGGGGAGCAAATTTTTGTATTGATATTTTTTTATGCATCTTGTGTTAAGGTTTAAAGTCCTCTGCAGCTATGATCTCCCAGGAGGCACAGGGTAGGACCCATCTTCACCTGTTCCCTCTGCCAGCACCCAAACTCTCCCTGGTTCTGCTGCCTTCCTGCCTATTACCTCCGGGGATTACTTGAGGATTTGAGAAAATCATGGGGATTTAAAAAAATGGTCAAGGGAGGCAAGGTAGAAAATAAGATATTTTCAGCAACTTGGATACAGGGTAGTAAATTAAAGGAGCAAAACCAAGCTGGAAATTGCTCCTTTCACCTCATTTTCGCCTCCTGCCTAGGTTCCTTACCCCAGTCCTGAAAGACTATAGTTTGCTACGGAGAGAAACTCTTGCTGAAGGGACCATTTCTTTTAAAATCACCATTCACAGTATTCATCTCAGTGCCAACCTGAACAATTTCCCAAATATATTAGAATCCCGAGGGTTCTATACAAAGGGGAATGAGACAGTTTCTGGACTTTGGAGCCCGAGACAGACCTGAGTCTGCATCCCTGTCCTCACAGTTCCTGGCTGTGAGCCCTTGAATATGCTACTTAATGTTTCTAATAATAATAATTTCCTTACATTGAGCCCAGGCTGAGGGCCAGGCAGGCACTTTACAAATTCTATCTCTAACACACATGACAATTCTGGCAGATATGCTCTCTTATCCCCATTGTACAGATTGTGCAACTGAGGCCCTGCTAATCACTAGGATTCCAACCAAGTTCCCATGCTCTTACATGACATCCTCCTGCAGTTTCAACCTCAATCCTCTTTCCTGTGACATGGAGTTAAATAATGCCATCATCCAAAAGAATGAGATGAGGTGACATAGATAACTTGCCTGGTTCAGAATCAAGCGCATGTGTTTACACACTAAACGGTGGTTCTTATTATCAGGAAAGGAAGTAACACAGGGGCATGTAGCAGGGCCTGCTGTGCTACATGAGTTAAGAGGAGGGAGCAATTCTTCCCAACCGGACAGGATTTGGTTTTGTGGTATCTGAGTGGGGCCTTGAGAGAAGAAATACGCTCGGCAGTGACAGGTGAGGATAGAAAGTAAGAAAACGTTTTCTAGGTGAATTTTAAAGCAAAAAAATGGAAACTGTCGTGGCTACCTGTGATTTTTTGTTTTCTAAGCCTCAGATTTTCAAATATTCCTAAGAGAACTAGAAAAGTTCAACTCCTGGCTTTTGAGAGAAAAAGCAAACCCACCATGAATTCTTCCAGGTTACACGGGATTATAGTCACAGAGAAAGGTGACTGCCCGCCCTCTTTACTAGGTAATACCCTAATTCTAGACCAGGGGAACAGAGACTGCAGAAACCAGCATCTGGAAATGAGATTTTCCAGCCTGTCCCTGCTCTTTCCTCGTCACCTGCCCTGTGTGCTCCAGACTATGCCCCTTGATAATGAGCGCAGTCTGCCTGCTAGTCTGGTTCCAGTTGAATCATTTACACTAAATATGTATCAATAAGTAGAAAAACTCATTTTATGGCTTATGTATAAAAGTGAGTGGGTTTTTCTGCCACATCTCCCTGTTAGCAAACAGACGGACCTTAAGTATAGGTGGGAACAAGGACAAGCTTGCAAACACAGAAATGTCAAACGTGGCTATGCTGTGTAAAGCATGCAACCCAGATTTACAGAAGAGCGTGCTTTCATTTTTTAAATGCAGTTTCTATTTAAGAGACTCAGCTATAAAATATGGAAGAGGTCATTTGTTAGTCACTTTCATATTTTTTCAAGTTCAACAAAACACATAAATACCAAGTTCAGAGTAAATCCAACAAGAGAGTTATCGAGAACCAGTGAGAGAAAAGGGGAAAAGATAAGCTGTGACTTAACAACAACAAAAAAAAGCAACTCAGTCTAAGACAACCAAAAAAAAAAAAAGTCTAAGTATCATAGCCCTTCCCCTTCAAGAAATTCTCACAACTTATTTTGCCATAGAGGAAGATAAATGTTACAACATCTCACGAACCAATCAGCGACGCTGCAGGCCTCAAACCAGGAAACCCTTTAAAGTGTAGTACTTTAAGTTGTGCAAATGAGACTTTGGGCTCTCAGTGAGTTTTTGTTCCCTGTGCTTGCAGGATGGGAAAGCAGATGTGAAGTCCCTCATGGCGAAGTTTAACACAGGGGGCAACCCCATGGACCAGGTCTCGGTCAGCAGCAGGCCCTTCAAGGTCCTGGGCCAAAACGCCCCTTCAGGAGTACAGGCCAAAAAGAACTTATTCAACAACCAAGGAAATGCCAGCCCTCCTGCAGGACCGAGCAGTGTGCCCAAGTTTGGGTCCCCAAAGCCCCCTCTGGGGGTAAAACCTTCTTCTGAGGAAAAGCCTGACAAGGAGCCCAAACCTCCATTTCTAAAGCCGACTGGAGCGAGTCCCAGGTTTGGACCGCAGGCCAACTCGGCCACCAGAGACCCCGAGGTGAAACCGGGATTTCTGAAACCTGTAGGCCCCAAGCCCATCGACTTGCACAAAGAAGATTCCAAACCTCCGGCTCCCCGGCCTCCTGGGAATAAGCCTTCACTTCACAGTGTAAACCAAGACCATGACTTTAAGCCACCAGGCCCCAAGCCGGGGTCCAATCATCCAGCCCAGGAAAATGAACCGAAGCAAGTCTTCCCAAAGCTGGCTGCGGCTAAAGGCAAGTTTATGTCAGCCTCACAAGATCAGGACCCCAAGCCCCTCTTCCCCAAACCCGTCTTTGGCCAGAAGCCATCCCTGAATGCAGATGACCCCCAGGAAGACGAAAGCCCCACCAAGACTGGGGCTCAACAGAGAGGCCCCCCGGCCCCCCTGGGAGCCAAGGCCAAAGCCGGCCCTTTGAAACCAGCCAGGGACGACCTAGAGAACAGAGAGCATGGAGGCGAGACGTCAAGTCTTCCTTTTCCTGGAGTCGTTCTGAAACCTGCTGCAAGCAGAGGGGCCCCAGGCCTCTCCAAAAATGCTGAAGAAAAAAGAGAAGATAGGAAGGTAGACGCTGCTAGGCACGTCTTGCTGAGCAAAATGAATCCGGAAGAGCCGGCCGCTGGGGCTCCTCCTGCCAAGCTCCTGAAGACACCTTCGAAGCGGACAGTGGCAGGGCCCTGGGGCCAAAGTCAAGAAAAGGAAAAGGAGGACCAGAATTCAGCCGCCCCCAAGCGGAAACCCCTGCCCCCCTTGTTTACCCTGGGCCCCCCTCCACAAAAACCCAGCAGACCGCCGCACGTTGACCTCACGAAATTCCGGAAAGCCGCTTCTGGAAACAGTGAGTTCTTTTCTCATTTGCTATTGCACATGTTATTTTCCCAGCAGAGGGTGTTCTAGCTTCCGGGGGAAAAATTTGTAACAAGGAAACCATGCCATCACTGGTACTCCTGTGTGTATGACGACTTTTGTTAGGCATTTTCTTTTCCTCTGGTGTGGGACGTCTGAGAAGGTTGAAATCCTTAGCTTTAGGTCGGCATTCTGTGAGGAAGTGCCTTGGGGGGCTGATTTGGGGGCGTGGGGAGAAATACATCCATTTGATTGCCAAGTGGTTTTGCTTAATGATAACGATTTCTTTTACTTCCTTTGTTGGGTTTCATTTCTGTTGAATGAGACTGAGGTGTGTTCCCTCTACTACCACAAAGGAGCTAGAAGGTGGGCAAACCTCTATGTCAGTGGTGGATGCCCAGGGGACATTTGACTGTCACGGCTGGAGGGTGCTACTGGCGTCTAGCGGGTAGAGGCCAGAGACGCTGCTAAACATCCTACAATGCACAGAACAGCCCCACCCAACAAAGAATTATCCAGTCCAAAATGTCAATGGCACAGAGGTTGAGAAACCTTTTTCCAAATGATTTTAAATGTCCACAAATTTCTCATATGTCTCCTAAGCCCAATATTCAAATAAGAGATGCACAGGACTCTTGTGAAATGGCACTTACTGTTTTATATTCTAGCTGTTTTCTATTGCTCCATCAGCATAAAGTTTTCTGAACGTTTCTGATTCATAAAGTAGTACGTAACTAAGATAATAAGCCAGACAAAGGGATACATTATTTTCCTCCTGGGTAAATAGTTTAATTTTCTACCAGAGATGTTACCACCATGCTAAGGCACATGCTAAAAGTTGATCCTGAATGACTTGGTAAAGATTTGTAACCCTCATAGGGATGAAAGAAGCTCACTTATGCTTGAAATGATTAATATTTTAGGGAAATAATGTACAACCGTTGTTTACTGTGAGAAAGGAAAAAGGATACTTACGAGTGACCACACCACAACTATATATATTTTTTACTTACGAAAGTGTGATCTAATTAAAGCAGTTCTGGGTATAAAGGTAGTTCATTTTTATTTTGGCTCTGTAGAAGCATCTCACAATATGTCATCTTCCTGAGACCAATATTCTCGGTGTCAACCAACATGTTAGGAATCAAATCCCCCATTAATCGCTCTCATAGAAAGCAAGTTTGGAATGACCCCGTGATCACCTGTCTTCTAGAAAGAGTTAGCCTATTACACTTATTGTGTCCTCATATGTCACCTTCTCGTTTTAATACTGGGCCATAACTCAGAAATGTTGTTTTTCTGAAACCTTCTAAGAAAACCCTTTCTTAATTCCCTGTCTTAGTTCTTCTGTGCCTCAGGTAAAAAATTAACTATCATAACCTCCATTTTATGGCTCTGAGTTCATGCCAAGGAAACTGTCTTGATGTGAAGCGGAAATCCTTGAGAGTTTTCTTCCACGTCTTCCACCTTTATTTACACTCCACTACCTGGTTTGAGTGGTAGTACCCGGATGGCTGCTGTTGTGCTATTGAAATGCCAGTGAAGTCCTCTTTTGGCTCTGCAGTCCTGGCAAGGTCAGCCTTGAGCTGATTTTCAGTGCAATATAGCTCCAAGAGACCCAGGCAAAATTGCTTAGGAAGCCACATTGACCCTTGCCCTCTTTCTCCTCCTCCTTGCAACCCTGTCCCCATCCTGACATGCCTCCCCACTGCTCATGTGCCCCATGACACAGTTTAGATTCTAAATCCTCTCATCAATGTACCCTACCTCCACCCTCTGATCTCTCGATATACATTATGCTTCCAAGTGGACCCTGTTGCCTCTTCATCCACCTCTTCCACAAAGCAAAACTCAATCTTCTTAATTTGAACTGACATCAGGTGGGTGTCAGGATAAAGCAATCTGATTCATAACTTTAAATTCTGAGTAACACCCCTTTACAGCATTCACATATTTTTTTAAAGCATTTAAATTTTTAACTTATTTTTTAAATAGAAATTTACATCTGGCTCAAAAATGATATAGAGTGAAAAGTACTTTAGTCCATCTCCACCATTTCCTGGGTCTTCTCAGCCTCTGCTCCACAGAAACCACTCTTCTTAATTTGAGTATCTGTCCAAAGTTTCTTTGTGTTTACACAAGCAAATATAAATATAGATATTAATCTCCTTGCTTTTTACTCAATAAGTAAAATACTATATGCAATGCTTTGATCCTTGTTTTTTAAAAATAAAAATAAAATTCCTGTCTATCTTTCCACATTTTAATAAGAGGTTATTGAATATTCTTTAGAGCTGCATGATATTCAGGTAAATGGATGACTCACCTAATTGATTTAACAATTTGTAGTGTTTCCAAACTTTTGCTCTTCCAAACAATGCTACAGAAAATAACCTTTACACGTGTCACAAAATGAGCATTTACTTTCTTTTTTTTTTTTTTTTGTTTTTTTTTTTTGGGATTTTTTTTTTTTTAATTCAGACAGAAAGTCACAGAAATTATACTCATCCTCATCAGTTCACTCAGTCCCATGTAATTAATTTCTTTTTTTTTCATCTTGATCTTTTGTTAGCACTTTTATGAGTTCATCAGTTTTTCATTAGAGTTCTGAAAATGCTTATTCATTCAGTTCAGCAGTACAGTCAGTTACCAGAAACCTGTACTTGTCAGAGTCTTTTCCATGAATTTCTTGAAGATGAAACTCTTTTATAGGAACATATTTGCAAAATCATCAGAGTACACCCAGAACTGTCTGTAAATGACAAAAGACTTAAAAATGACCATGGTTAAAGATTTGATGAAAGTTCATAATAATGCAGTTGACAAGAAAATTAGTTATTTCTGAGATATACATTTTAAAGTAATAACTAGGATTATTACTTATAACATTATACCAGAACATATAAGATTTTTAGACGTTTCCTGTAATGTCTGAAACATTTATATTAACATATTTCCATACATATTTCCATACAAATACAAATATAAGATTTTTAGAAATTTCATGTAATGTCTGAAACATTTATATTAACATATTTCCATACATATTTCCATACAAATACAAATATAAGATTTTTAGAAATTTCATGTAATGTCTGAAACATTTATATTAACATATTTCCATACATATTTCCATACAAATACAAATATAAGATTTTTAGAAATTTCATGTAATGTCTGAAACATTTATATTAACATATTTCCATACATATTTCCATACAAATACAAATATAAGATTTTTAGAAATTTCATGTAATGTCTGAAACATTTATATTAACATATTTCCATACGTATTTCCATACAAATACAAATATAAGATTTTTAGAAATTTCATGTAATGTCTGAAACATTTATATTAACATATTTCCATACGTATTTCCATACAAATACAAATATAAGATTTTTAGAAATTTCATGTAATGTCTGAAACATTTATATTAACATATTTCCATACAAATAACCCAATGAAAGTTTAGTATTAGTTGTTTTGTTTGTTTTTTTATACTGCAGGTTCTTATTAGGCATCAGTTTTATACACATCAGTGTATACATGTCAATCCCAATCGCCCAATTCAGCACATCACCATCCCCACCTCATCGCAGTTTTCCCCCCTTGGTGTCCATATGTCCATTCTCTACATCTGTGTCTCAACTTCTGCCCTGCAAACTGGCTCATCTGTACCATTTTTCTACGTTCCACATACATGCATTAACATACGATATTTGTTTTTCTCTTTCTGACTTACTTCACTCTGTATGACAGTCTCTAGATCCATCCACTTCTCAACAAATGACTCAATTTCATTCCTTTTTATGGCTGAATAATATTCCATCGTATATATGTACCACAACTTCTTTATCCATTCGTCTGTTGATGGGCATTTAGGTTGCTTCCATGACCTGGCTATTGTAAATAGTGCTGCAATGAACATTCGGGTGCACGTGTCTTTTTGAATTACGGTTTTCTCTGGGTATATGCCCAGTAGTGGGATTGCTGGGTCATATGGTAATTCTATTTTTAGTTTTTTAAGGAACCTCCATATTGTTCTCCATAGTGGCTGTATCAATTTACATTCCCACCAACAGTGCAAGAGGGTTCCCTTTTCTCCACACCCTCTCCAGCATTTGTTGTTTGTAGATTTTCTGATGATGCCCATTCTAACAGGAGTGAGGTGATACCTCATTGTAGTTTTGATTTGCATTTCTCTAATAATTAGTGATGTTGAGCATCTTTTCATGTGCTTCGTGGCCGTCTGTATGTCTTCTTTGGAGAAATGTCTATTTAGGTCTTCTGCCCATTTTTGGATTGGGGTGTTTGTTTCTTTGATATTGAGCTGAATGAGCTGTTTATATATTTTGGAGATTAATCCTTTGTCCGTTGATTCATTTGCAAAAATTTTCTCCCATTCTGAGGGTTGTCTTTTTGTCTTGTTTATGGTTTCCTTTGCTGTGCAAAAGCTTTGAAGTTTCATTAGGTCCCACTTGTTTATTTTTGTTTTTATTTCCATTACTCTAGGAGGTGGATCGAAAAAGATCTTGCTGTGATTTATGTCAAAGAGTGTTCTTCCTATGTTTTCCTCTAAGAGTTTTATAGTGTCCAGTCTTATATTTAGGTCTCTAATCCATTTTGAGTTTATTTTTGTGTATGGTGTTAGGGAGTATTCTAATTTCATTCTTTTACATGTGGCTGTCCAGTTTTCCCAGCACCACTTATTGAAGAGACTGTCTTTTCTCCATTGTATATCTTTGCCTCCTTTGTCATAGATTAGTTGACCATAGGTGCGTGGGTTAATCTCTGGGCTTTCTATCTTGTTCCATTGATCTATGTTTCTGTTTTTGTGCCAGTACCATATTGTCTTGATTACTGTAGCTTTGTAGTATAGTCTGAAGTCAGGGAGTCTGATTCCTCCAGCTCCATTTTTTTGCCTCAAGACTGCTTTGGCTATTCGGGGTCTTTTGTGTCTCCATACAAATTTTAAGATGATTTGCTCTAGCTCCGTAAAAAATGCCATTGGTAATTTGATAGGGATTGCATTGAATCTGTAGATTGCTTTGGGTAGTATACTCATTTTCACAATGTTGATTCTTCCAATCCAAGAACATGGTATATCTCTCCATCTGTTGGTATCATCTTTAATTTCTTTCATCAGTGTCTTATAGTTTTCTGCATACAGGTCTTTTGTCTCCCTAGGTAGGTTTATTCCTAGGTATTTTATTCTTTTTGTTGCAATGGTAAATGGGAGTGTTTCCATAATTTCTCTTTCAGATTTTTCATCATTAGTGTATAGGAATGCAAGAGATTTCTGTGCATTGATTTTGTAACCTGCAACTTTACCATATTCATTAATTAGCTCTGGCAGTTTTCTGGTGGCAGTTTTAGGATTCTCTATGTATAGTATCATGTCATCCGCAAACAGTGACAGTTTTACTTCTTCTTTTCCAATTTGTATTCCTTTTATTTCTTTTTCTTCTCTGATTGCCGTGGCTAGGACTTCCAGAACTATGTTGAATAATAGTGGTGAGAGTGGACATCCTTGTCTCGTTCCTGATCTTAGAGGAAATGCTTTCAGTTTTTCACCATTGAGAATGATGTTTGCTGTGGGTTTGTCATATATGGCCTTTATTATGTTGAGGTAGGTTCCCTCTATGCCCACTTTCTGGAGAGTTTTTATCAGAAATGGGTGTTGAATTTTGTCAAAAGCTTTTTCTGCATCTATTGAGATGATCATATGGTTTTTATTCTTCAATTTGTTAATATGGTGTATCACATTGATTGATTTGCGTATATTGAAGAATCCTTGCATCCCTGGGATAAATCCCACTTGATCGTGGTGTATGATCCTTTTAATGTGTTGTTGGATTCTGTTTGCTAGTATTTTGTTGAGGATTTTTGCATCTATATTCATCAGTGATATTGGTCTGTGATTTTCTTTTTTTGTAGTGTCTTTGTCTGATTTTGGTATCAGGGTGATGGTGGCCTCATAGAATGAGTTTGGGAGAGTTCCTTCCTCTGCAATTTTTTGGAAGAGTTTGAGAAGGATGGGTGTTAGCTCTTCTCTAAATGTTTGATAGAATTCACCTGTGAAGCCATCTGGTCCTGGACTTTTGTTTGTTGGAAGATTTTTAATCACAGTTTCAATTTCATTACTTGTGATTGGTCTGTTGATATTTTCTGTTTCTTCCTGATTCAGTCTTGGAAGGTTATACCTTTCTAAGAATTTGTCCATTTCTTCCAGGTTGTCCATTTTATTGGCATAAAGTTGCTTGTAGTAGTCTCTTAGGATGTTTTGTATTTCTGCGGTGTCTGTTGTAACTTCTCCTTTTTCATTTCTGATTTTATTGATTTGAGTCCTCTCCCTCTTTTTCTTGATGAGTCTGGCTAATGGCTTATCAATTTTGTTTATCTTCTCAAAGAACCAACTTTTAGTTTTATTGATCTTTGCTATTGTTTTCTTTGTTTCTATTTCATTTATTTCTGCTCTGATCTTTATGATTTCTTTCCTTCTGCTAACTTTGGGTTTTGTTTGTTCTTCTTTCTCTAGTTTCTTTAGGTGTAAAGTTAGATTGTTTACTTGAGATTTTTCTTGTTTCTTTAGGTAGGCCTGTATAGCTATAAACTTCCCTCTTAGAACCGCTTTTGCTGCATCCCATAGGTTTTGGGTCGTCGTGTTTTCATTGTCATTTGTCTCTAGGTATTTTTTTATTTCCTGTTTGATTTCTTCAGTGATCTCTTGGTTATTTAGTAACGTATTGTTTAGCCTCCATGTGTTTGTCTTTTTTACGTTTTTTTCCCTGTAATTCATTTCTAATCTCATAGCGTTGTGGTCAGAAAAGATGCTTGATATGATTTCAATTTTCTTAAATTTACTGAGGCTTGATTTGTGACCCAAGATGTGATCTATCCTGGAGAATGTTCCGTGTGCACTTGAGAAGAACGTGTAATCTGCCGTTTTTGGATGGAATGTCCTATATATATCAATTAAATCTATCTGGTCTATTGTGTCATTTAAAGCTTCTGTTTCCTTATTTATTTTCATTTTGGATGATCTGTCCATTGGTGTAAGTGAGGTGTTAAAGTCCCCCACTATTATTGTGTTACTGTCGATTTCCTCTTTTATATCTGTTAGCAGTTGCCTTATGTATTGAGGTGCTCCTATGTTGGGTGCATATATATTTATAATTGTTATATCTTCTTCTTGGATTGATCCCTGGATCATTATGTAGTGTCCTTCCTTGTCTCTTGTAACATTCTTTATTTTAAAGTCTATTTTATCTGATATGAGTATAGCTACTCCAGCTTTCTTTTGATTTCCATTTGCATGGAATATCTTTTTCCATCCCCTGACTTTCAGTCTGTATGTGTCCCTAGGTCTGAAGTGGGTCTCTTGTAGACAGCATATATATGGGTCTTGTTTTTGTATCCATTCAGCCAGTCTATGTCTTTTGGTTGGGGCATTTAATCCATTCACGTTTAAGGTAATTATCGATATGTATGTTCCTATGACCATTTTCTTAATTGTTTTGGGTTTGTTTTTGTAGGTCCTTTTCTTCTCTTGTGTTTCCCACTTAGAGAAGTTCCTTTAGCATTTGTTGTAGAGCTGGTTTGGTGGTGCTGAATTCTCTTAGCTTTTGCTTGTCTGTAAAGCTTTTGATTTCTCCATCAAATCTAAATGAGATCCTTGCTGGGTAGAGTAATCTTGGTTGTAGGTTCTTCCCTTTCATCACTTTAAGTATTTCATGCCACTCCCTTCTGGCTTGCAGAGTTTCTGCTGAGAAATCAGCTGTTAACCTTATGGGGGTTCCCTTGTATGTTATTTGTCGTTTTTCCCTTGCTGCTTTCAATAATTTTTCTTTGTCTTTAATTTTTGCCACTTTGATTACTATGTGTCTCGGCGTGTTTCTCCTTGGGTTTATTCTGTATGGGACTCTCTGCGCTTCCTGGACTTGGGTGGCTATTTCCTTTCCCATGTTAGGGAAGTTTTCGATTATAATCTCTTCAAATATTTTCTCTGGTCCTTTCTCTCTCTCTTCTCCTTCTGGGACCCCTATAATGCGAATGTTGTTGCGTTTAATGTTGTCCCAGAGGTCTCTTAGGCTGTCTTCATTTCTTTTTATTCTTTTTTCTTTAGTCTGTTCCGCAGCAGTGAATTCCACCATTCTGTCTTCCAGGTCACTTATCCGTTCTTCTGCCTCAGTTATTCTGCTATTGATTCCTTCTAGTGTAGTTTTCATTTCAGTTATTGTATTGGTCATCTCTGTTTGTTTGTTCTTTAGTTCTTCTAGGTCTTTGTTAATCATTTCTTGCATCTTCTCAATCTTTGCCTCCATTCTTATTCCGAGGTCCTGGATCATCTTCACTATCATTATTCTGAATTCTTTTTCTGGAAGGTTGCCTATCTCCACTTCATTTAGTTGTTTTTCTGGGGTTTTTTCTTGTTCCTTCATCTGGTACATAGCCCTCTGCCTTTTCATCTTCTCTGTCTTTCTGTAACTGTGGTTTTTGGTCCACAGGCTGCAGGATTGTAGTTTTTCTTGCTTCTGTTGTCTGCCCTCTGGTGGTTGAGGCTATCTAAGAGGCTTGATGGGAGGCTCTGGTGGTGGGTAGAGCTGACTGTTGCTGTGGCGGTCAGAGCCCAGTAAAACCTTAATCCACTTGACTGTTGATGGGTGGGGCTGGGTTCCCTCCCTGTTGGTTGTTTTGCCTGAGGCAACCCAACACTGGAGCCTACCCGTGCTCTTTGGTGGGGTTAATGGCAGACTCTGGGAGGGCTCACGCCAAGGAGAACTTCCCAGGACCTCTGCTGCCAGTGTCCTTATCCCCACGGTGAAACAGAGCCACCACTCGCCTCTGCAGGAGACCCCCCAACACCAGCAGGTACGTCTGGTTCAGTCTCCCCCAGGGTCACTGCTCCTTCCCCTGGGTCCCGATGCACACATTACTTTGTGTGTGCCCTCCAAGAGTGGGGTCTCTGTTTCCCCCAGTCCTGTCACAGTCCTGCAATCAATTCCCACTAGACTTCAAAGTCTGATTCTCTAGGAATTCCTCCTCCCTTTGCCGGACCCCCAGGTTGGGAAGCCTGAGGTGGGGCTCAGAACCTTCACTCCAGTGGGTGGACTTCTGTGGTATAAGTGTTCGCCAGTCTGTGAGTCACCCACCCAGCAGTTATGGGATTTGATTTTACTCTGATTGCGCCCCTCCTACCGTCTCACTGTGGCTTCTCCTCTGTCCTTGGACGTGGGGTGTCCTCCTTGGTGAAGTCCAGGGTCTTCCTGTCAATGATTGTCCAGCAGCCAGTTGTGATTCTGGTGCTCTCGCAAGAGGGAGTGAGAGCACGTCCTTCTACTCCGCCATCTTGGTTAATCTCCGCATTTACTTTCTAAACACAGAGAATTTCTTAATAGTCAGGTCTGCTGACTCCTAATCCTACCATTGCTATTTTTCCTAAACCATACTAAGTAATTTAGTACTCCATTTAGAAAGGTTAAAAAAAATACCAGAATTTGAAAGTGTATAATAGTATTCAAATTAACTGAAGCTTCACCTATTAACTCTGTAGGTTTTCAAAACTCTAGAACTTTTTTCTTAGGATTCTACATGGTTCCTTCCTTTCCAGGTTCACATCTAATTCCTTAAACCTCTTCCCCAGATCTACGTTCCATCTTTTATCATCTCTGTCCAATATATTAGCCGTTAAGGGTGCTTATCATTTATTGAGGACTTGTTACATATTAGATACATGTTACCCCTGTTTATTCCTCCCAAGAAACCAATGAAATGGGAATTCAATGAGGAAATTAAAGCTCAGAGAGGTTAGGTGACTTGCCCAAGGCCATAATGTGACTAGGCAAAGACAGGGCTGGTCCTCCTGTCTCTCTGATTTCAGAGCCTGTGTCCCCCCTTGCCACCCTCCTTGCTATGGTCCCTCTCTTGAAACATAGGATATTATGAGATAATAGGTCAAGCATAAGTGAAACCCAAAGAATTTCATTCTTCTCCCTTTCTCTGTCCTTTGGTTAAAACACGTCATTTTTTTTGTTTTACTATAAATACCACTATAAGCTCCATGTAAACAGAGACCAGTTTGTTTAACATTATTTATTTGGAGCATAGGAATAATATATTCTTGTTAGTTGCTCAGATATGTCCTCCCACCGAAATCCGTTTAATCAGAATTTAGTATTCATACTCTTTATAGCTTAGCAATTGCTTTGAAAATGACTTGCTTTTCTGTCTAGATTCCCAAAGAAATCTCTGTGTTTAAGATTTAAAAACAGCCAAGATGTATCTGTGTCAATCATTTTATCACCAGTGTTTTCTGAGATGATATTCCTCTTAGCTCTCAGAGATTTTCTGTTCCAGGTATAAGGAGGGCCCACCACTTCTTTTGATCAGGCTGACGGATGACAAACACATCTACTCACTCTAATCCAGTGTGATAAATTTGTCTTCCCTTCAGAGCTGTGATTTGAGTTCTGAGTATTGCTTTTAATCCCCTCATTTGTAAAATGAAGGTTAGCTGTGCTGGTCTTGAGGGCGGTCCTTGCTGGGGACCTGAATGCTGTTCCATTTTCTGACATCTCGTTCAGAGCCCTGTACCAGGACAAGGCCAACCATGGCAGCTCGTTCCCCCTTTGTCTCTGGGAAGATCCTGTTGTGGTATGTAGGGCTTTCATGCTATAGGTTTTGCCTTGACCTTCCCCAGGCTGTTCACCACCTCTGAGTCCACTTCTCCAACCTGGCGTGTATTAGGGAGAATCCACAGGTTTTCCTAGGGTCACTGTCTGCCCCCCGTATTGCTTCTCAGCCTGGGGAACAAGTGGGAAGCTTCACTTGCCTCCTGTGACACCAGACTCTTCTGTTTCTTCCCTTAGCCACTAATTTTTGAAGTTCATTTAATGAAGTTATTTTCCTTTTCTTGTGCCATGGCTCCTAGTGAGTTTGGGATCATGTTTATCTGGCCTTATTTTGTTTTTCCTATTTTATTTGGGAATTGGAGGAGGGACATCCTGTAAGTCCCTCCCTCGTTATGTAATACCAACTAAATATTTCAGTTATAATCCAGGAGTCAGCAGTATTTCCACAGGGACCGTAGGCTCACCCCTTCACAAGGCAGGCAGCAAGATGGCAGCAAGGAAACTCATGTGACTTTGAGTGCCCACTGAGAGCTGTGTTTCGTATCCTCTGGACTGTGCTCGCTGGTCATGGACACTTGGATGACCGCTCCCTATCCCCTCCCCAAGTCTCCTATTCTGAGGAGTCTTCAGGACACAATCAAGAAGGGGCTGGGGGGAGATCCAGCTACCCCATGCGGGCTTCACTCAGACTGTTGATAGCATCTGACCTCCACTAACCTGCAAATCCCTGAGAGCAGTCATATTTTAAGCCTTTAACAGCCAATCAGTTTATACTCGGACTACGAGAGGATTCGAATACTGGCTAGGCAGATGAGCCAGGAAAAGGAAAGGACCACTGAACTGACCCCTGGGGAAGGCAGATTCCCCCTCTTCAGGGCCACTGTCACCACTGAAAAGTCCCCTCAGCATACTGAGGTTCCTGGTTTCTTGCTGGGCGCTCAGCTGGGCCACCAAAATTCTTTCTTAACAGCCTGGGCACCAGCTAGTCTTTTAATATTAATTTTGACATGATGAACCACACTTATTATTTAATTTACAGGAAAAAGTTTCCTTACAGTGATATTCACCAGGCCTGTAAGACAGACTATTGTTTTCTTAACTATGAGAAGAGAAATTTCTGTAAACCCAATTTGGAGCAGCATACCATGATTTACCCTGATGTAATAATAACTCTTCCTGTGATCAAGAGGCTAGAAGTTGGTATATTTTTAAGCCACTTACAAAGGAAAATTTGGAAATATTGCCCAACCAACTGGCATTACATCAACATTTGTAACATGCGCTAGATCAAAGAAGCTATGACCACTTGTAATATAAATGCATATTTTGTTTTACAGTGGCTGACTTACCCTTAAAGTATAAAATGCATATGAGGTGATTTAATATATAAAAAATTTGATCAACATTATTTAATTCTTAAAATAGGCATGCAAAGTTGTTAAGAGAGTAAATCCTAAGAGTTCTCACACAAGAGAGACTTTTTTTCTATTTCTTTAATTTTTAGCCATATTCAGATGATGGATGTTCATTAAACCTATTTCGGTAATCTTTTCATGCAGTATATAAGTTAAATTATTATGTTTCTGTAGACTACTTAAAGTTATACAGTACTGTATGTCAATTATATTTCAATAAAACTGGAAAAAAAACAGGCATGCAACCCATAGAGGTAAAAGCATTAAAATGAAATTGCAATTTACTTGGGGAAGGAAGGGGGTAAAAAAGAAAGTCACATCTAAGAGTCAAATAAAAATACATATGAGTCAAGTAATCAAATACCTGAAAGCTTTTCCTGATTTACTTTCAATTGTGCTTACACATAAAAATTTTTTTAAAGAAAAGCATTAGTTAGGAAGATTGGGACAAATGTATGTGTTATAATTCAGTCCAGTTACTGGGCAGGAGATGCCTTGCTTCGTATAATCTGCTAAAATAATTTCCAATTCAAGCCAAATAAAACCCTTTTTTTTTAAAGAATTGGAATTCCAGAATATTGATTTGCCATTGAAGGCTCCTTTTTTCCCCTGATGACAACTGTTTCTGAATATGATGAGTTCATATGCAAGAGTACCTCTTTGTGCATATGTGTTTTATTCTCAAAACAAAACGAATTAACTTTTATAACACAAGAATAACTTCAATTATTAGAAGAGCAAAAGTATGCCTCAGGAGCAGAAATCCAGCTACCTGATTTTACAAAAATATCTGGAAATGTTTTATCCTTTCAGAGTGAGCACAATCATGATAGTTGTGGCGTGGCTCTAAAGCCCAGAGAAACATCTAGAGCACTAGATTGTTTGTTCTTCCAATATATGAGAAACAAGGGAGAGAAAAAAGTCCACATGCTGGAGAATGTAACTGCTATATACAGTTTACACTAGTAAATTTACACTAGTAAATACACAGGCAAGAAACCTATTTCTCTTCCATTAAATTGCCACTAAAGAAAAAAGACTATACTTCACTTTGTCTGGCATAGCAAGGTAGAAAAAAACATCTAGAACAGCTGCTAGCAATAGATACCATCAGGAAAAAGTAACCAAAGATGAGACATCTGGTTGTAGAAAAAGAAGTGTGAACAAAAACCCATGTGAGGTTTTTCTTTCCCCAAAGTAAGAACTTGCATTGTCGAATCAGCTGTTCGTATTTGTTACAAAAGTCTGCATCTCTCTGCAGCTGCGCTCCTGCACACCACAACAGCTCTTTCCGCCAATATGCTTCTAGCAACTGGGCAGGTGTTTCTCCAGGGGTGGCAGTAGGTCTGTTGAGGTAAAGAGGGGCACAGGGAAGTTCTTGCCACATAACATCCCTTGCTCTCTTTTCTTGATTTTCTTACAATTCTTAGAGCAATAAGATAGCTCATCTGATTTTCCAAAGCAGCCTGTGTGGTGACAGTATTATTGCGACCAGGCAGCTAAAAATCTGTCCCCGCAAAATGGCAAGGCAGATAAATATCACAGAGATCCAAAGTGTGTTTGAGTATTTGTTCCCCTCATCTGGAATGAAAGTTGTTCAACTGTTATTAGGTGGAGAAGGAAGCCTAGATTAATGCCCAAAAGAGTCCGTCTTTAGTGGTTTGTTTTTAAATCCTACAGTAGTTCCTATTTCTCTTCCAAATTGTCACCTTAAAGAAGTTGAGATACATCATGTGTTCTCAGTTACTGAGGGTCTGGAGTGTGGCTTCTCCTTGCTTTCCAGCCTTTAGCTTCTGGTTCATCTAGAGTGGGTAAAGCTACACACACACACACACACACACACACACAACATAGCCTTGACTTGCTCCTCAGCCATTTTTTCAAAAGCTGTTTTATATGAAAGGAGGATAAGGTAAGTCTATAAAATACATTTCAGTCATTCATGTTACTCTAAATTAAAGAGAATTTTCTAGACCTGATCTTAACAGTTTGACAAGCAGGAAATCTCACTAAGAGGCTGTCTTTGATTTCTCTGAAGGCTTGAGCTCTTAGTCCTCAGGAGGAGAAGTTAGTTGTGCTCTGGCTGAGTAGAGTGCAACCAGATGACGTTTCCAGATCACTATCTTCTGCTAGATCTCTGTCTACCACTTAGGAACGCCTACTTTTTCCACTGACTCTGAGTGATTATCTAATGGACCTTGGGTGAACTATTACAAAGTGCAGTAGTATCTTAATCAGTGCAGCCTGCTATTACAAAAATCCCATAGATTGGTGGCTCTGCAACAACACAAATTTATTTCTCACTATTCTGGAGGATGACAAGCCCAAGATCAAGGCACCGACAGATTCATCGTCTAGTGAGAACCCGCTTCCTGGTTCATAGATGGCTGTCTTCTCTCTGTGTCCTCACATGGCAGAAGGAGCTAGAAAGCTCTCTGGGGTCTCTTTGATAAGAGCACTAATCCCATTCATGAGGGCTCCACTCTCATGACGATGTAATTACCTCCCAAAGACTCTGCCTCCAAATATCATCACATTAGTGATTAGGTTTCATGTAAATTTTGGAGGAACACAAACATTCCTGTGCCACTCAAACTTGAAAATGAGAGTCTACTACTCCCCAACCATCTGTTTCCCTCCTATTTTCTTGCTTTCTTCTTCATTCTCATCTTCTAACCTATGGTTCCTTTTTAAAAATCTTATTTTTTTCCATCCCTCCACACCGTCACCACAAATCTGTTTTCTTTTGGGACAATGAAGCCTGGGAGTAAAACCCACAGAAAATGCTGAGCTTTATGAAGGCATGAGGATCAAAGAGTTTGCTGATTCTAAACTACTAAGAAAACATGGCTAATTACATGTGTCAACATGATTTTGAAATGGAAAAGCTAAAGTAGGAAATTAAAAAAAGCTGCTAGTGTGCTCCTGAAAATCTGGATAAAGTTCATTCCAAATGCTAGCCCATGTTTCATGGACAAATTTAATGGTCCCCACAGAAGATAAATGAATACCCAGTGGCTGGAATTCTCAAGGTCATTTCTGTCTTTCAGCTCCTGCTTCTAACTTGGATTGGTTTAGCAATTGCCCCCCTGACCTTGTGCTGTACTGCAGTCACCCAAACAAGACCCAGCTATTCTCCTTAAGTTTCACTGCAAACCACTCACTGAAGGCATTTGTGTGCGTGAGTGACAGACTTCAGTGAAGGTCTGTGGAGACAGGAGTTCACGTTGCGTTGAGGCTAGAACTGTAAAATGGAACACTGGCAACCACGGTTCTTCAAAAGCAACTGTGCATTTTGCAGCTCAGCTTCCTGTCCCCCGCACTGTGACTCACCTTCTTCTGTCTTTTCCTCACTTCCTTGACCCCTCCTTCTCAATGGCGAAGAAAAATGAGAACACACTTTCCATTTTCTTATTCAGAAAAGTTCAGCTGCCTGTAACCCAAACCCTTGAACTCAGCTGGTGTCTTCCCTTGCACATAAGCAGGAGTTTCTTATTCAAAGGCCATTTCACCATCTCTTTTAAGAATGCAAGGAGTTTGTGGGATGGGATGGCCGGGGGGTGGAAGTGGTTTTATTTTTTATTGTGATTGGTAGCCATTTTATTACTAGAAACAAACTGCTGATGAATAGAATACATCCAAGAGAGTTTGGTCTATCCTGATAGAAGTATAGGAACTGAATTGTTCCAAATTGGTGTGAGAGTCAGGTTGTTTCATTCTTTTGTCTATTTTCAGTGCCTAATAACCAGAGATGCTTTAAAAATAAGAGTGCTGGAGAGCAGTTTTCTTCTATCAGATCTGGGATTTGCAAGTTTTCAGACTTTTGCCTTAATATAAGGACAACCATGCAAACTAATGTCTCTTACATGTCTTCATGATCATTGTGACACTAAATGGGTCCTAAAGAGAAAGATGACCAACATGAATAGTGGCTCTGATCAACAATGTGTACATCATATGTATTCAGAAGGAGCAAGATGACATAAAAATTAGGCCTTAGTCTTTCAAAAGTTCTCAAACTTTAAATTGCTTTAGGAATGCCCCCAAAGTTTCTAGTTCAAGAAGCCTGAGATGAAACCCAGAAACTGGAATAGTTAACAACATCATCAAGTGGTTCTAATGCAAGTTGTTCCCCGACCGCAGTTGAGAAATACTGCCATTTATGAGAACTATTACAGTGGGGGAGGAGTAAAAGGGATGATGGGGAGAAGAAGGGTTTCTAAACCAGAGGTATTTTCCTGAAAACAAAAGAAATGCTGTAACACTGAGACAGGATCTTAGAAGTTAGTGATTATATCAAAACATGGAAATGAGTGAGCGATCTCGTTAAGCAAACAAGTAGTATCCTAGGGTTGAACTTAAATATTTGCTTAGCTAGGGAAAGTGCAAAGATGCTATTCAAATATCTGACATCTGGGTGGCTGGCACCAGAGTCCTGAAAGTCTTTTGTTATATCAGGCATTAACCTGTTCGTTGATGGATTGCAAAGCCATCCAGGGGTTACTGAGGGGCATCTGGGACCCTCAGAGGGCTTCAGCTAGTTAGAGTGTTTTAAAAGTTGATGGTTAAATCGTACATACCAGCTGGCTGGTACACCCCAACTCACCCTGCCCATCAGCCTGGAGGAGTGTAGGGTTCCCCATCTCCCCCACAGAACACCTGTAATCAAGGACTCTCACTAGTCTCTCGCTTTCTTTCCTTTCTTCCTTTTTTCTGCTCTCTATTCCCTTCTATTTTCTTTTCTCCCCTTCTGCCCTGTAGTGGCCTTCAGGTTAGTTCAGCAGTGTTTTTCACATGGCGCATATTCTTACTATTCATCAAGTTAAAAAGCCGTATTGAGCACAACTGGTGGTACTCAAGGCAAAGGAAAAACAATGTAAGTGCTAAAATGAACAGACTTTGGAAACCTGAATAATTGTGTATCACTGTAAGAACGACCACTATATTGATGGAGGGCAGGATGACAGGAGAGCCCACAGTCCTGCCCACAGTGGCTGTACTTGTTCCCTTGGGAGGTCTCCATGCTTGGAGATGGAGGGCCCCCTCCACTGAAACTGACCAGGAGGGCCAGGGGATACGCAGAATTAAAAGCACTGGGTTTTTCTATGATCTGAATCTCATCAGCACCCAAGTGCAACTGTACTGGCCTAGTTACCCCACTACCTATATAACTCATCACTTGGTAACAACATTCATCTTTTTCTTTAACAATGTTTAGTGTATTAAGTTACTAATCTTCAAAATAGGCCTATGTTCATATAGTACTTAAGAGAAATTAAGCCAATGCAAAAGAAAGCTGGGCATTTGTCCCAAAATAAAGGGTGGATTTCCTCTGTAATGCTGTTTAGTTGGTGTTCAAAGCTATTCGAGTTTGGAGAAAAGCTCTCTCAAGTTCCGATGCTGCAAACAGAGTCCTGCATTTGTGAGCCTAATGATAAAAGGAGAGGGTGGATGTGGCATGGATAAAAATAGAGATTTTTTTCAAGCTTGTCACTGTATTTTTGAAGGCTGGAAACTTTCTTTTTAATCTTGCTGTGAAGTTGATAGGTGAGCTTACAGAAAGCGCTGTGAACACTTATGATCTATGAGAAGTGAGATGTATTCTGAAGACAGTAGTGCTTTTTTTGTTTTGAAAAATGTAGTTGTTTACACAATTGTTTCTCATCAGAGAGAGTTCAGAGCAGTTGCTTTGTTGCTAGAGAGACTCGGGGTCTAGTAAAAGCTCCGTTACTTACTGTGGGACCCCAAGGAGGGTTCTTAGCCTCTCCAAGCCTCGGTTTTCTCATCTGTTAACGGAAATAAGAAATCAATTCTGTCATTGGATTATTGTGAGGATTAAATGAAAATGTATATAATGTACTTTTAAAGTTCCTGGTGTATCCTGAAAACTCAAACCATTAGCAGTAATTTAATTACATTTATTAAAGGGGAAACGGAGATAATGTTCAAAATAAGACCTCATTGAAAAAAACATGAGTAATAGATGGCGGTCATCAGAAGTCGCCTCAGGTGTCAATCAGTACTAGTAAGAACATCATCCAATTGTTGCAGACTTTAAATCATAGTTTATTTTGTTTCAACACAACATACAAGATTTTCATTATCACAGCATCAACTTGGTCCTCTGAGATACAGCATCGCCTTGCACCCCTCTTGCGGTATTACTGTCTCCTTAGGTGCGAGTTCTACTATTTGTTCACTACAGAGTTCTCCTTTCTTGGCGCTGGCTTTTCTTGAATTTTGGAGGTTCTTTGTTTGTGTGCAGGTTGGTAGTGGTGATGCAGTTAGACTGTTTGCCGTTTCTGTTTGTGCAGCCAGCTCTGGGGGAGACAGAGTTCAGTGGAGTGAAGGAGTGGCTGAGCGCTGAGGGGTAGGGCCTTGATGGCTAGTCTTCCCCAGGACAGACCCTGCCTCCTGGGCATTGCAGCCCCCGGAGTTCTGCTCCACTTCGCCCACCCAAGGGCTCAGTCATTGCTCCCTTGATTCCTGGCCATATCTATACTGCTTCTTCCCCTCCAAGTACTCCCCCAAAGCCCCTTCCTGTCCCCTGCATTCTCTGTCTTTTGAGTGCAGAGCACTCTGGGTGGGGTCCCACTCTCTCGTGTGCTCTGGTTGGGCTTCTGTTTCTTCTTTCAACAGATCTCTCTTCAAATCTGTTTTTTAGGGATTCCTCATGGCTTCTGGTCCATTGTGGATTTACTTTCTTGTTTTCCAGTATGTTTATCATTTGTTTGTTTGTTTGCTTGCTTGTTTTCATTAATTATCTTTTCCATCATTTCTAGAGATCTGGGGTGAGCAGAGCTTGCTATGGCATGTAGTCAACCGGCCATCTTGACTGGGAACTTTTAATCATATATCTAAGGGGGAAAACATTAGTAAGGCATATAACTGTTGAAAAGCATCAATATCAGGAAAAGTACTTAATGGGTTATCGTAAATGAATCATCTAAAGTTTGGATTTACACAATGTAAAAAACAGTGAAAAATTCAACCATCCTCATGTATTGATAGTATGTATGTGTCAATGTAGACTTTGCACCTGGTCATAATAAATGACAACCATCCTAAAGAAGATAGTTCTTTATGTGGGTTTTTCACTTCTTGAATTATGTTACAAGAAAAACAATGTTTGTATATACTGACTACTCTTCCCTATTTACAAGGATTTGTAAGATCTAAAGAAAGAACTTTGAGAAATGTGTTTGAGTGCCTTAAAGGGAAACATAGTTCATTATTTGGAATTTTAAAAATTACATACTCTCCAAAAAAGATTTTTACTTAAATTCCAGACTTAAGGCATAAATGCTAACAGCACATGAGCTGGAATCAAGATTAACTAAAGCTGGGGCAAAATTGTTTTTACTTAAAGTGCTTTCCATTTAATTGAGGGGAAAATAATATAAATTCATGTTGAAAGATATCGATGGGATAGAGATTAATTAATCTTTGATAAGTAAAATCGATATAATTTCTGTAAGATTTTATAGGTCTATAGGTCAGAATAGGTTGTGCATCATCTCTCACTTTAAAATGAACACTAACTCAAAACATATATTCAACAAGTATCTCTCTATAACACTATTAAATAAATCTCGGGGCGAAAGGTGAACTATCAAAAAATATACGCAATTACTGAAGAGTTTTTTTTTAAGTCACAGCAGCGAACTGATGGGAGTTACTTCAGCATCTTGATTCAACAAAGAATATTTAAGTGAAAGCCCAGTTTGCAGTAGCAGTAGCACATTTGATAGCATACTCTGCAAATATGAAATGTCTTTCCTTCAAATGGACTTATCACCCAATGTGAAAATTCTTTGGGAATTTTCTTGGAATTTTTTGTAGTCTGTGAGTGAAGAGAAAAAAGAGAGATTTGACTTAATTATACTACCCAATAGTTTAGGATTTTCACATTCAAACTCACCAAAATAACCCATTTAACTTTTGTTTTCAAATTTTCACCTTTTAGTAATTTAAAATAATTTAAACAGGCAGCAACATCACTGATTTTATTAAGATAAGTATACCTTCCTTGTAGAAGAAAACTCATCAAACTTTCTTTTGGTTAAAATACTTGAATTGTTTATTATTTTAACTTTTGTTATTCTGTTCCACATACAGCAACACAAAATGTTTTAGACTTCATTGATCAATTTGTTAAATTATAATTTACCTCATAACTTTGGCAACTATCTGCTTTAGATAGTTTTATGAATATTATAATCACATTTTCTGATATGGGCAAAAAATTAGCCTAACAAATCAATTTATAATACATTTTTCTGTTTTCTCTAATAATTGAAAATTGGATTTTCTTCTAAGTTGCTAAATAGGACTGGGTCTGCCATTAGGTGAAGTAAATTTTCATCATCTCAAAATATCTCACCTGACAACTGTTATAAAATTTCCTTTTTACCCATTGTTTCTCAAGGCAATGTTTCTCCCAGTGTGGCCTGTTGACCATCTACATCAGAATGGGCTTAGGCACTTTACAAAACTTAAAATCACTGCATCCCCTCAATTCTACCACCACCATAGCCACCTTTCTGAATGAGAACTTCTGGCTTTGGGGCCAAGGTATCTCCATTTTTTAATAACTGCCATGGAGATGCTTGTGCACGTTGACAATGGAAAAATTTTAACTCAGATCAGCCCTTCTTTAACTGTCAAATAATTTTTGGGTGTTATAAAGTAAATAATATCTTGTTTTGAGCAGTGCTAGAAACTCATGTTCCTTAGGGAAGCCCTGGACTGAGTAGAAATGGAAAGGTAGAGATATCAAGGAAAAGGACAACTGGTAAACCAGGCAGTTGGCCTGAACCATTCCGCACAGCCTTGTCATAGACACTGGCCTGAAGTGCTGTGAGAGCTGGCATTTGACAGTTAGCTTGTGTAGAATCAGAGGAGGCTGCTGGATAACATTCATTCTCCCATCATGCTAGGAATTCCAGACAATCTTCCTAAAAGAGCTAAGTGCTCTTAGGATACGTCCAAACAGGTCAAATGCATAGATTATGCTTGGTTTTGGTTGTGACTAAACCAAACCAACCCCTTTCCTTCCTGGACCAGAGTTTGAGAGTACCTAAAAGGAGAAACAAATACCAATATTTAGGGCTTCCCTGGTGGCGCAGTGGTTGAGAATCTGCCTGCTAATGCAGGAGACACGGGTTCGAGCCCTGGTCTGGGAAGATCCCACATGCCACGGAGCAGCTGGGCCCGTGAGCCACAGCTGCTGAGCCTGCGCGTCTGGAGCCTGTGCCCCGCAACGGGAGGGGCCGCGATAGTGAAAGGCCCGCGCACCGCGATGAAGAGCGGTCCCCGCACCGCGATGAAGAGTGGCCCCCACTTGCCGCAACTAGAGAAAGCCCTCGCACGAACCGAAGACCCAGCACAGCCAAAAATAAATAAATAAATAAATAAATAAATAAATAAATAAAATTTAAAATAAATAAATAAAAGGCTGCTAGTAAAAAAAAAAAATTGTTAAAAAAAAATACTGTTTGAGAGTACGAAACAAAGAGGCAGGAAAAAAGTTATTCCATATTTAACATCTGAAAGGGGAGTCAAAAAAAAAATACCAATATTTACAAATAGGGGACATGGGTGCCTTTGAAGATGAACTTTGTCAACTCAGTTTTGCTTAGAGCTAGGCCTGTCTACACTTATTTCCTTTTGCCTAAGAAGACAGTTCTGCCCTGAACAACTTTTGAGGATAATGAAATTTTCCTGAAACACCTAAAAAAATTAATAATAACAACAACAAACAGGAAAGAAACAATAGCACGAAAGTATGTCGGACTGAGGTGCCAACTATTATAGAGAAAGTGTTGTGAAGAAAGCCTTCTCCTACTCCTCTATCTCCAGATGGGTACTTTATTTTACCAAACGTTTCACATCCCCCACATGCTAAGTACTCTGACCTTCAAGGATCTTAAATTTTGGCTCCTTGTTTTCACCCTGATTTGGGTCTGTGATGAACCAGTTAGCAAGGGATATGATCATGCTAAAATAAGCTCACTTTTCCCACGTTGTACCTGCACAGTTCAAACTAACCTAGTAAAAAGGATGTATATGACCTGAGTCTCTTTGAAAGCCTTCTATTTAATTAAAGCTTTTTAAAAACAGAGATAGACCTCAGGCCTAAATAAAAGCATCTGTTTTTCTTGGTTAGAGCCACCTGCACAGTGCCTCTTGGAGCTTCCTCAAATTTTAGTGAAACCAAATGGCAGTGGTAGATAATATTTGACCACACACACCCACGCAAACACACACACACACACATTAATGGCATCTGTACATGCCACCTGCTCTCCATGCACACCAGCGTTGTTTAATGAGCAATAAAAAGGTAAATGAGAAGGACCTACTGTATAGCACAAGGAACTTTATTCAATATTTTATAATAACATACAAGGGAAAAGAATCTGAAAAAGAATAGATATATACATATGTATAACTGAATCACTGTGCTGAACTCCTGAAACTAATACAACATTGTAAATCAACTATAATTCAATTTAAAAAGGAGGAAAAAAATGGTTAAAATGGTAAATTTTATATGTATTTTACCACAATAAATAAAACTTCAAACTTTAAAAAAATAAAATTAAAAAAAAAAGATTTCTGACACATGCTCCTAAGTGTGTAAAACAGCTAGTAGCTAAATGTTAAGTTTTTTGGCTACTCCTTTTTAAAAAGGCAAAAATATCAAAATAAAGAAACTATTATTTTTAATGTGAGAATGATGCTATTTTAAAATATTTTGTATGCTTTATTCTTTATTAAAAGATCCAAAAAAGAATGCAAAAAAAAAAAAAAAAAAGAAAGAAATGAAAGCAGTAAAAGATGGGACCAGGGAGGTAGACAGAGGTCAGACTTTATAGGCCATGTTAAAGACTTAGGACTTTCGCTTAAATATGAGGTGACTTGGTTAGATTTGATGTTTGGGAAGGATTGTTCTAGGAGAAGTATAAAGAAGTAGGAGACCATTGCAGTAATCTAGGCAAGAGCTTGGACTACAGAGGTGGCAGTAGAGATCACAAAGGAGAGTGAATCTGAGAGATATCTAGACTAGGAAATGATGGATTAACTATGTGAGAAGACCACGGTCTTTATATTGTACATGTTCAATTAGAGGAGTCTTTGAGACGTCACATAGGCAGATAATTACAAGGGTCTGGAACTCATAGGAACTTCAGTTCTCTCTCTACATTGTTGACACTTCAGCCTGTTTCTTGGGACCCAATGCTCTTCTGAGTGTTTACATTCCCACTTGTCTGATAGACTGTTATCTAGGTTTGTCCTGTCCAATATAGTAGCCACTAGCCACAGGGAGCTTTTTAAATTTAAATTAATCAAATAAATTTAAAATTCAGTTCCTCAGTTGCACTAGCCACATTTTAAATGCTCAGTAGCCACCTATGGCCAGTGGCTATAGTATAAGACAGCACAGATATTAAACATTTCCATCATCCCAGAACATTCTACTGAACAACACTCATCTAATGACCTCCTGGTGCCTCAGCTACATCTCCAAAACTGAATTAATATCACCAACAATATCACACCAATTACATGTTATATGGTGCTGGTTATTTCTGTACCTAAACTCTTGAAAACTGTGAGTTCCATGAAAGCAAGAACCATGCCCTGCTCAATCTCAAGTCCCCCCATACCAGCAAAATGCTTTTGCACTATGTGCTCGGCAAGCATTGGTTGATTGAATGAGTAACTGAGCAAGGCAGTATTTAAAATTCTGTCCCAAAAATATGTAGAAAAATAATCACCTATGTAATCTCTTAGATTTATACTGATGAGATAACTACTGAAATTTGGAACCATGGAATAATATAGCCTGGTTTATAAGACAGCTTCAGTAAAAGGGTTTATTACACATAATTGTAACATAATTAGAGTAGAGGCAGGAGAGGTAAAAAGTAAATGGTGTACTCCCGAGCTACCTTCTGCCTCTACTGTACTCAGTTTTAACGAGACCAGCATTCAGTGGGTAACACCTACCACCATGTACCACTTCACGGAGACAGCAGCAGCAATAGCATCTGTTGCTATAGCATCTCTGTTTCCAGCCCTCAAGTGTTCTGCCCCTAAATGGCCAGAATACCTTGCCAGATAACAGTGGTGGTGTTGAGAGTTCTGGCCACATAGTTTTCCTGGGACTGGTCAGTGTCACCATAGGGATTTCCCCAAGAGCCTTAGTCAACACCCGATCTGCATACGCTCATCACAATGTTGCTGCAAGGGATTGCCTCCTCACACATAAGGATGGGAGGGTCGGAATAGCAATTAAACATCGGTGGAGGCCCCAGGAGGAATGATGAGGCACATGAAAATGGAATAGGACAGGAGTGGCAAAGTCTGAGTAGAAATGTACTTCTCCTCCTTTATCCCAGCAGCACAATGTTCTGATATAATTTTCCTGTTTATGCACAAGGAAGAAGGAAATTGTAGGTGAGGGATAATTATTTTGGACATGGTAAATCATTGGGTAGTGGTACAGTGTGGACAGCAGCAAATAGTTATTTAGCACTGAGCATGCCCTAGGTACTGTGCAGGACCCTAGGGATCCAACAGAGACGAGACAGATGTGTCTCTACTCTCCTGATGCTTGTCTTGTACTAGAAGCCACGGACAAGTCAGTGGGCACGTAAACTACCCCTGACAAATGCTAAGGAAAGGAGAGCACAGATTAGATGCTGTGAGACTTAAATATTCCTGGAGACTTAGAGGAGAAGGCTTCCTATTGGAATTGACACCCAAGCAGAGCCCTCAGAAAAGAGTGTCAATCAGGCCAGCGAGGGAAGAGTGGGGAGACAGATGAGCACGTGCAGATGTCTGAAGAGAAGTGAGAGCTGGCAGGGGCCCCAAAGTGGACTTTTCTGTAACTCAGAGTATCAGTGGGAGAAGTGGCAAGGTGTGGGAAGTACAAAAAAGTACTGAAAAGTTAAAGCCTACATACTGTTCTCTGTCCCCTAGAAATGGAAAAGATCTCATCTTTTTTTTTTTTTCTCTTTTCCTACTCTGCCCCGAGTTTCTTCCTCCCCCACAGGAATCTAAATCAACCCTGCCATTCAGTCACACCACGTGGTTGCACAGTGGTTAAATGCACACGCTCTGGCGCCAGGCTGCGTGGGTGTGATTCCCAGCTCTGCGCACCAGTAGCTGTCAGACTTTGGGCAAGTTATAATAATTTGCATGTTTCCTCACCTACAAATGAGTACAATAATGCTACCTACCTTCTGAGGTTTTTGAGGAATTACAGGAATATTTCCAAAAGCAGAGCTTTGAGAACATATGTGCCTGGCACATAGGAAGCACCCTACAAAAGCTATCAGCATGGGCTAAAAAGACTCTGGTTAGCTAGTATGGAAACAAGCATTTAACCTACATTTCCATGGGAAACAACTTACAAACTTCTCTGTGTCCCAATCCACTAGGAGCCGGGGCTAGGAAGATTTTTAAACTTAGCAAATTTTCTGTGTGTTCCGTGAGATGATATGTTTTTTAGGGATTTCCCAAGATTTTGAGAAAATTATCAGGTACCTTAGAAAACTATTGCAATATGTTAAAAGATCTGAGGAAAAAGAAAGATCTGTCTTACCACACCCAACAATAAATTCCTGAGTGATATTTCTTTAGAGATTAAAAATTGTTAACCTCAGTTGTTATCAGAAACATAATGACAGGCCTTCTGTACTTTTTTGAATCTTGGTTCAGTTAAAAGAACGCAAGTATTGCTCAAGTTCTTTTACTTTATTTGGATATTCTACCAGTATTTCTTTCTTTTCTCCTAATATTATATGACAATCCATTCTTATTCTCCCCATTTTGCAATGAAGACACTGAGGCTCAGAAATTAAGTAATTTACCCAAACTTACACAACTAGTAAGAGATGTAGCCAAAATTGAACCCTGAGCCTTTTGACTATAGAGTCTGAATTTGTATTCTGATATTTGAGCCTTAAAAAAACTTCATTATCATATGGTGCTTGGAACAGTGAGACATACTGAAAGGTTAGTGTTATCTCAGAATTGCCCATCTACTGAGATTTCCGCAGGATGTTATAAATGTTATGGGGAAAAGTAATTCAAGTCTGTTTGGGAAATCCTGGGTTAAGCAAATTTAAATTAGTTTTTTAGTGTAAGGTCTTAATATACTACTAAGCACTATGAATATCAAATGGAGAATATAATTTGCAGCAAATTCCAAATCATATTTGTCTACAGACCTCTTTCTTTTTTCCTCCCTCTCTCAAAATAGCTCAGTAAGACCGATGTTCTCAGGAACTAACTTTGAAGGAAATGCTGCATGACATAAATGCAGAGTAACATAATACTTACAATTCAAATTCACTGGTGAAAAATATTTTGTGTTTGCTAGGAAAGAGGTTTCACTGGACAGAGCAGAAATTGCATAAAAAGGAATTTGAAGTCATTGTTCTAAATCTTAATTTGCTTGAGATGGGGAAGCTGAGTGAGAACAACTTTGCAAAAATATGTCACCAGTAAAGTAGGAAGTGGGTATTCTTGCAGCTTCTAACAGCTTCAGCAGCTTTGTTGTTCAGAGTCAGAACTGTAAGATGCCTTATCTCAGAGAGCACACACACATGCACACACAACCTCAAGGACCAGAGAGAGGTGATGAAGAACGTTGGGGATTTTAGTGGCACCCTTTTTTTTTTTTTTTTTTTTTTAATTTTTGTTATTTACTTTTGGCTGTGTTGGGTCCTCGTTTCTGTGCGAGGGCTTTCTCTAGTTGCAGCGAGCGGGGGCCACTCTTCATCGCGGTGCGCTGGCCTCTCACTATCGCGGCCTCTCTTGTTGTGGAGCACAGGCTCCAGACGCGCAGGCTCAGTAGTTGTGGCTCCCGGGCCTAGTTGCTCCGCGGCATGTGGGATCTTCCCAGACCAGGGCTCGAACCCGTGTCCCCTGCATTGGCAGGCGGGCTCTCACCCACTGCGCCACCAGGGAAGCCCTGGTGGCACCCTTTTATATATAAAAGCTGAGGTTCAAAAGCTGGACGTAAAGCAATTGCAAAGTTTAAAAACTTACTGGAAAAAAAAGTAGTTTTGCACTCTAAATGATTCACTAATTCTATGACAACCAGCAGTTTCATCATCATAAGTTGCAGTGACTATGATCAACCTACAGTTATTAACAATCTTTACTGTCAAGAGTTCCTTTCTGGGCCCAATTCTGTCAACTTTGGGTGATCTTGGACAAGCAATTTCTTTGACCGCCTTCTCATTTGCAAAAGGAGAGGGTTGAATTGGATCACGCCTAAGGTACCTTCCTGCTCTGGAAATCTGTGAAATTAAAGGAAGAGGTGGGTCACAGACCTCTTCTGGTCGTTAATTCCCCAAGAAAATAGAGACCTATCTGGATAGCAGGGGCATGGCAGTAAGGAGGCAGCAACAGAAACAACAAAGTTTGGAGGTTAGCCACAGCCCTGAGGAAATCAGATAGGTGTCCAGACTGTAGCCTGCAGGCCGCTGTGTCATGTTACTAAATTCAGGATGGGCCTGAAATAGTAAGTGTAGGCCATGAATGGCTGGAAATAATGACAGCTGTGATCTTCCAGTGTTGCCAGGGCAAAAGCTCCTAAGACAGAGTCCACAAAATCAGAAATACTATATATATGAGGAGGATCACTGGCTTCCTCCCATGGGTTCATGATGCCTGATTGAAATTGTAACCACCGAGTCTCTGGAAATTAGGTTAACCTCTTACCTTCCTGTTTTTGCTCCTGTCTCTCAGGGTGAAACTTCACCGTAGTTTCACCGGTGCAGTTTTCACTGCCTACACCATCTCAATTAAACTGGGCTTGGGAAGGCAAACCAAATGACTAGTGCATGAAACGACTTGAATCAGAAAATCAGGAAGTTGCATCACTATTTTTATTTTACTCTGAACTTGAAGAAAAAGGCTCATTTCTGAAAAACTCTAAGGCTTCCATCTTTGTTTCTTCTCCTACCATTTATGACTGTCTTGAGAGATCAATGGTGTTTATCTTTTCAAAGATTGGCACTTTCAAAGTAAAGCCACTCCTAATCGTTGACGCCAAAGGAAGACTAATCATATGATCATCCAGAGTTGTGAGTTATTATATGTTTAGTTGTTTGAAAATATAGATTTGCTTTTGCTGATGATGGGGCGTATAGCAGCTGTGTACCTTTATAATCACACCGTCCTTAGGTGGATATAAAAACAACTTGGGATTTTCTGAATCAAAGAGGACAACCGTGAGGGGGCCACTTTGGGGCAGGGATGTTACATTGCTGTATTTAGAGGGGGCTGCTCGGTGCTCTGTACCTGCCTCTAGAGCACTTAACACCCTGGATCTCATGTATAAAACGAGGTCTTCAGTTTTCTGGAATGCCACCAGCAGGCTGGGACACACTATTCCTCCTCAAGTAGAGCTGTCTTGCCTAGTTCAGGAATTTTAACCTCCTTGATCTCTAGCCACTGAAAAGCCAGTAGCCATTGGAATAGCCAAAATCAACCCCTTCTCCCCAACCCCATTCCCAATTCCAAATGCTTCTTTGGAAGCTTGTACTGCCCACCCCCATTTGGACCCTTGAGCAGATAGATGCACATGGATATTCTTTTCTGCCTAGCATCCTATCAGGATGGCCAAGAAGAGCACTGGGCAGTGTGAGCGTGCAGTTAAAAATCTTTTGGAAACATCCTACACAGCAGGAAACCTGCACGTAAAAGGCACATTAAGAGTTGAGCTCGTTATGAAATTATAGAGTGACGATTCCACATACTTTCACAGCAACTTTTGTCATACTTCTCTTTTTGTCTCCAGAAGAAGGCAGGTGTTTTGCTCAATGAGGTCAAAAGAAGTCCCTCACTAGTTCTGACCATCACACACCCATACTCCAGTCCATGTGAGACATTCTCATTTCAGAACCATTTCAACTCAATCCAACCCAGCTCACTGCTTATATCAGGAACGTCAATCAACTAGGGTCTTCTCCAAGCCCCATCGAATAGATGTCTAACCCAGTTGCTGTTGACACATGACCATTCCCCCAACCAACCGGGTCCCTTCTTTGATGTTTTCTTGGATCCTCTGTTAAGAAGGCTCAACAGCCAACGTAGAATCTGCCTGCGTGAATCTCCACTCTGCTCTATCTTCCCACCCTACATCCCTTCTTCCTCCCCTCAACTCAGAGATCTGGCTATCAACAATTCCCCTCCTTCCCGGAAGTTAGTTATCAACCTTGCTCACAGCCAGAATCATCTCAGCACACACATGCACACAAACGTATGAGCAAGCAAACATATACTCGTGACTTTGGGGAATTATTAAAGTCCTCCCCTTCACAAAAACAACTGGGAGAACTGTTTCTGTGTCGGGGAAGAGTTCTGCCTGCTATGCTTGCCTTTAGTCTATTAGTTGTTGATTTTTCTGTTTTGCTTAGTCTCTCCGTAGCCGCTTCTTTCATCTTGAAGAGTAACATGTACATTTTCAGTTATTTCACCATTGAGATACTGAAAAAACTTTCAAAAGGAAGATGTTAAGCTTTTATCTCCTTAGGGTTTTGGAAAAAATGAGGTAGAGAGTAAGATAGAGAGAGATTTGGTTGCCTGGGATGGTAGAAAGAACATAAGACTTGAATAAGGAAAAAGGATTCTAGTATCAGGATCTCATGATTTTAAGATTTGCGTTCCTTCATGAATCACTAAACTTATCTGGACCTCAGATTTTTTATCTTCAATCAGAACTGAGGATACTTTAAAGAGTTATTCTGTGCTTTGTCATCCATAGGGCTAAATGATTCTCTCATTCTGTGTTTCAAAGTCCTATGCAGAAGCAGGAAGATGGCTTCATAAAGAATCAACAATCAATTTTTTATGCCAAATAATGTGAAAGGCACAGAAACAGTAAACTCACAAGAACTTCCAGTCCTACAATTTTATGGTTGTCTTTAGGAACAGAGATTCTAATTCCTTGGCCATTTGCACCATAAAAGGTATAGGGTAGGTAGTCAAAATGGATTCTACCCTCTTGATGAATCCAGTTTGCCTGGTTCTTTCTCTCTTTCTGGATAGAAAACTGGTGGTCAGTATTCTATAAACTGTACATTAAATATTGCTCCTGATCACTTTGTCTTCCTTTCTCCAAGCTTTTCAGTCTGCCATATCCTAAAGTTATCTTCTGATCTTCCCCTATGCCTTTATCACTTTCCACCCCTACTTGTCACTTCCCCATCCATCCAATTATAAAAGGGGTAGTGTGGTGTTTTTTTTTTTAAATTGAAGTATAGTTGATTTACAATGTCATGTTAGTTTCAGGTGTACAACATAGTGATTCATTTATATATATATATATATATATATATATATATATATATATATTCTTTTTCAGATTCTTTTCCCTCATAGGTTATTATAAAATACTGAGTATAGTTCCCTGTGCTACAGAGTAGGTCCTTCTTGGTTGTCTATTTTATATTTAATAGTGTGTATATGTTAATCCCAATCTCCTAATTCAGTGTGGTGTCATCTTAATGAGGTTTTTCTCATTTCATAATCACCAGGTTCTCTTATTTCAGCTATGGGTGGATCATGTAAGGTTTGATTCTTGTAGACAGGACAAGAAATAACCAGAAGGAACTCTTAGAAAATGAAGTACAAACTGAAAGCATCAGCTAGTAGCCAATATGATATTACTGAGGGTCAAAAATAAACAAGTTGTGTTTTAAGAAAGAGAGGTTGTGATAATAATACATTTCAGGCAACAAGTTACACACCTTAGTAGCACAATGACTACTTAAAATTACCAGTATCTTCACAGCCCTGGTCTACCACCATTTAGTCTGCACCAGGATTCTCAAACTTGACTGTGCATCAGAACAACCCCAGAACTTGCTAAGATGCAGATTTCTGGGTCCCAGCCCCAAAATCTCTAATTCATTAGATCTGGGATGGGGCCTGAGAATTTGTATTTCTAACTAGTTCTCAGATGATGCTGATACTACTTACTGGTGCTGGGTCTACACATCAAGAAATACTGTCCTATGCTAAACAGAAGAAAATGGACAAATACTATCTTTAAGTTATTTTTTTAAATTCTTTTAAGCAATCTACTTAAAGCATCTCTTCATACCTTAATCTAAACCTCTTACCACATTAGTAGTGCCAATATTAGCTGGCTTGAGTTTCACTATTTCTTTAAAAGAGAAGAAAACAAAATTAGCGTTTCTCAAAATGTGGTCCATAGTCTACATGCATCAGAACTCCCTGAGATTCTAGGCGAGAATGCAGATCACTGAGCCCCATCCAAGAGCATCTCTGAATCAGAATCTCTAAGGATGTGTTCCTAGAACCTGTTTATTAAATATGCACCCGAGTTATTCTTAAATTTTGAAACTACTGCTGTAGATCTAAGTTCAATAATCAGCCTTATACTCAATTTCTGAATAATTAAATTCTGACAATTTAATAAGAGCCTAAAATGTGATTCCTTTTTGAAACTAGGGGTCATATTTCAGTTGAAATATCTACAATATTAAATATTTTAAGTTTTAAAATAGCTATGCTATATAATTTATTAATATTTGATCTATGATGAAATAAGGGTACCCTAAAAGTTTTTCTGTGATTGCTGGACATACTTGATTTTTCCTCATCACGTACTAAATTTTTGGTCACTGAGTAATTAACTTGTACTTTTTCTGTTTAATGTCATTCATTCTAGTTAGAGCTCTCTAACTTACTGGGGTTTCTTTAAATATAATTCTTAGCTTCTAAAGTAGCAGTAGGCCCTTCAACAAGGTGGTATCAACAATCTAAGTTAAGTGTGCTCCTTTGATGCAGTCCTGCAAAAGACTGCATTGGAAATTTGGTCAAAATGAACACTATGACACAATTTGTAGCTGTCAAAGTTTACCAAGACAAGTAATACAGTTTTAGCAAAGCATATCAGAAGAAATCAGACTGGGGCAGTTTAGGTGGTCATAGCTTTCTATATCTCCCAGTTCCTCAAGATAACTTTGGCTTGGTTCCATTATAGGTTGGACATGTACTGTTTTGTTTGTGAATTCCTGGCACGTGTGGAAAGAGAAAAATGGGGTCTTACCAAGCCCCTTATCCTCCCCCCTTCCCAGTTTCATCATGCTAAAACTCTAGTATGGACAAGAGCATAAATTATGTGCAAGGTCAAGAGGATTTGACTCCAAGTCTGATTGACTCCAAAGTACATGGTTTTGACTGGAACTCTACATTGGCTGGCTATCTTGGACTCTTTTCTCCTTCCTGGCTGACCTTTCTGGATGAACTTTGACCAGTCCAATTCTGATCTATTCAGAATCCTTAGTGTTGATCCTATACTGCTTACTGGCCTTGCTCTCTTATTACCAAAGATTTCCTTTCTTTCAGTCAAGTCAGTGATTTAAAATTTAATTGTATTTAGACCCAGTGAATTTTTCTACTGGATGACTTCTTATTCCAACTCCAAGTCTGATATTAAATGTTATTCTTTCTACTAATTATATGACTTATGCCTATATTTGACTGTCATTCTTTCTGTTCAGTGCCCTGTAACATTCAATTTCACTACTGTGTGCAAAAATTGATAACCCTTTGTGTGAATATTAATGATAAACATGAATTACATAATAAATTCTTTATTGTGTTTAATCTTTGCTTTGTTCCAAGAGTGACAAGATCCAAGAGGATTTGACATTTCTTTTTTTTTTTTTCTATTTTTTTTCTAGCAGAAGATTATTTATTCATATATCCATTCAACAAATATTTAGTGAGTGACTACCATGTGTTTATGCCTGGGAATATAGTAATAAAAATGAGTATATGGTTTTTGCTTTCATACAGCTTACATCCTAGTTGGAGGAGCAGATAATACACAAGTAAATGGATAAACAAATTCAGAGAATGCTTAGTGTTGTGAATGAAATAAAAACAATGATGTGACTGAGAGGTAGCAGACAAAGTGAAGCTACTTTAGATGAGATTGTCAGTGAATACCTCTCTGAGAAGATAATATTTAAGCAGAGTCATGAATGATGAGAGAGTCCAACTATACAATGGTATGGGAGAGGAATGTCTGGCCAGAAAGCAGCTAGTGCAAATTCCTTAGGCAAGAATCAGCCTATTTCTTGGTTAAAGAAATTGTAAGACCTCAGTCAGCTGGAATACCATAAGTGAAGGGGGAGTGGTTCAAGATGAGGCTGGAACAGTAGCCACTGACCAAATCCAATGGGTCCTAGAAGGTCATGGTTCAGAATTTGTAAAAGGAAGCCATTGAAATTGGAGCCATTATGAAGAAGAGTATTATAATCTGGTTTACATTTTGGGGCTTCTCTTTGACTGCTGTGTGGAGTATAAAATGTAGGCACATAAGAATGAAGCTGAAAGACAGGTTAGAAGATTTTCAGGTGGGAAATGATGTGGCTTGGACCAGGGTGGAAGGGAGACAAGTAGATGAATTTAGAATATGTTTCAGAGGTAGCGTTGATAGGAATTGTTCACGTACTGGATATAGGGAGTAAGAAAACACAAAACAGGAATCAATATGAGTGGCTGTTAAATATTATACATTGATTTCACCAATTTACTATTATATTTGGACTTACAAGATTAGATGCACAATGTAAATGTGACTATATTATTTTAATTTAATTTGCATACTATAGTGAAGAAATTTATGAATTAGATTTAGAAACAGTAAAACTTGGTATTGTTTGATCAGTTAGAATCAGTAAGCAGAGCACACAGATGAGATAAATGAGGTGGAGAAATCTTTATTTGCAATTCGTAAACCTGACTGAGCTGTGGAGAGACAAGGTAGTATATTTCAATGTGAGGTCTTCAGACATTCTCAGAGTTCCTTAGATCATCAATACAAACTTTTAAATTATCATGTTAGTGAAAATCTAAAAAAAAATTAATGTAAGCATACATTTACATTAATTTTCATTAAAATACACCTTTATTTACCCCAGACTAATGAAAAGTACAAGTGAAAGCCAAAAAATGTCACAATGAAAATAAAAACAAAGGTTTCACAGTAACTGAAAAAAGAATGTAGTGGTAAAATTGGGTTATAACACAGGACATAATACTATAGCAATACTAAACTCTAAAAGAAATATTCCTCATTAGAGCACTTTAATTAAAAATAGACTGTGAATATGGGTTAAAAATTAAAAATGGGTTTACTCAATGGTTAAACACATGTTACTAATTGCAAAGGTTTATTAACACCATAAGAAAACTATACAAATACAGCTAACTAGATTAGATTGTCCTTCACTGAAGAATCCATAATGAGGGAAGGGAATGAAAGTTCGTGGATTACCTACTGTGAGCTAGGCACTTGTGACAGGCACTTTTGTTAATTAATGTAATTATCCTAACACTGGGAAGTAGGATTTTTATCATTTTACAGATGAAATTGAGGCTCAGAAAAGTTAAGTGGTGGTGTTGACACAACTGAAAAAAAATGATTAAAAATGTCCAGTGGTAGAGAGGGTATGAGGAGGCAAGCCTTCAGAGAGTCTCTACTGGTAAAGCTCCGCTGGAGGACAATTTGACAGAAACCATGTGAATATAAAATGTCCAAATCCTTCATCTCAATAATTCTACTTTTACATACCTAGACTAGAAAACTACTGCCACGGATATACAGAGAAGCATGTAGGTAGCTGCTCACGGCTGCATTGTTAGTAGAAAGTGGGTAAAGACTAAACAAACCATGAAATATCCTGGTCACAAAGCACTCTGCCACAGTTACAAAGAATGAGCTGGGCCCATGCTATGCAATATGACGCTCAGCATACAGCAATATTTAGGCTTTTAATCAGATATTTCTATGCATACATCCATAGGTGAGTAAATGCATAGAAAAAGTTTTGCAAAGATAAACAATGGTTGGAATGGGGAGTGAGATGTCATGCGAAATTTTATATTTTCTGTTCTAAAACTTCTTCAAGAAATAATTAATGTTATTTGTGTAAATTGAAGTACCTTTTATTAAGAAAAGAAGGAAGAGGGCAAGACCTGCCTGAGGTCCCACCTCTGGTAGGAGCTTCTCTGTGGCTTTTATATTTTCTCTCTTGGGTCTTCTCTTCTTCTGTGTCTTTCTCTCCTCTAGGTCTTGATTCATCACCCGATGCTTTTGTGCTGTCTCTTGATTCAGGGACCCTTCTCTCTTCTCCCTTGGTGATCTTCCAAAACTAACAATGACAAGAATAGTCATTGCCATAGAAATGACAAACATTCATTGAACTGAACCTTCTGTTTACATCCATCTGTCTACATAGTTGTGCTTCTTTCAGCTACACTGGGTCGTGGTCACTTTGCCTCTCCAGCACTTCTTCCTTTGGAGTCTCTGTTCAGGCGCTGCAGGGAAGCTCTGTCTTCTTTGTTGGCGGTTCTGGTCCTCTTTCCTCAATTCATGATTCTACCTGGTCTGGTGGTCTAATTTACCCCCTTTCAAACCCTTATAGTTTTAGCAGGAAGAAAACTGGGTTCCTGGAGGAACCTATGATCAGGCGATTTCCCTTAATAGACCTTTTCTTTATGGTACTTCCTCTCACTTAACTTAAAAAAGGTGTCTATCGCAACGCAATTTAATCCAAAAGTGCGCTTCGTTTGGTGTGCAGAATTTGGGGGATGTTGTTTGTTTTATGTATTTGTTTTGTTTTGTTTACTTAGTTGCCAACATTCAAAAATCGAAAGATTTCACAGAAAAATCTAGACTTGTTCTCCACAAATTTACAGTCAGCTGGAGCCCTGCAGTAGCCACTCCATTGAGCCAGGGCATGAATCTCCTGCTCACCAGTCGATTCCCAGAGCTACGTACAAATGCATGCTCCTGTCTGGCTTCCACTGACAGCTGTGTTTGAAGCATCTGCTTTAGTTGTCCCTCTATCTGCTCACATTCTGAAGCTGTACTATTGTCTCTGCATCAACAATGTTTACCCCTTCTCTGCTTATAGATGTTATGTTTCTGGATTATACTGATTTTTATTTCAAAAGTATTGATTTACTCAAAACACTCACTATTCCTTCAACATATAAAACAGTTCATATGAGGATATTCTAAACCTTGAGTTCTGGTACTTCCTTTACTCCTATATGAGTTTTAGTATACTTTTAAAACAATTTTAGCATTTGAAGAAAAGAAATTCAGTTATTGTCTTCTGCCCAAATATGCTCTATCTCAGAACAAGAAAGGCACCTTGTAAGCTATCAACATCTGACAAAAAACTTTTCCTATATACTGACTTTTTTCCTTTTAATATAATACTTAACATTCTTTTAAAAGGAAAGGTTCAGAAGTCAGCAATCTTCAGTCAAATTACTGCCTGATTTGATTTCATGTTATTTTATGAATTGAAAATAAATAAAAACAACTTACATTTCATGATTATGTCTAATTATGAAAATAACGATGTAAACAAATGGATAGCTAACAAAGTTATTGGGCAAGTGAAGTTTTAAGAATTAAAAAAGTATTCAGAGACATTGAATGTTACAGTTAGATCTGAGATAAGGAAGTTTAAGGTAGTGATCAAAGGCTTTCTTTACTTATTTTCCTCTGATTGATCATATTTGTTTTGATCTCTACCTCTTCACCTTCTTTTTAATTTCTGCCTTGATTATCTATGAAAACATGAACGTTTCAGTATTACTTTTCTTTCCATGTTGATAGACTGTTCTATGCTGGCCAACATTTTCTTGGCAGCTTGCTTTCAAAGCAAAGGTTTTTTTTTTTTTTACTAATATAGTTACAGTACTTTGTTTTCAACTAAATTGGTTTTCAAAATTTCCCATCCTCTATGGGTTTACATCCACTATGAGTTTATAAATTCTTTGAAGATAAGAATAGATGGCTTTGAATCAGGCAAGAAAAAAATTCTGTAAAACAGGATTTTCTAAGCCTGTGACCCAGGGGTTTCAAATCCTTACCTTTGAAAGCTACTGAGGATCTTCTGAAAAATTTTATGATTTGACATAAATGGCAATACTACTTATATGCCTATATTGTAAATGATATTCCATACTAGATCAAATGTCAATCGTAATAGAGTATGATTATCCCAGTCTCAGTACACAGAGAGACATAAATGTGCCCTCGGAGGTTTAATGAGAGCCTGTCCCATGTAGAACACAATGGTTCTAGGTTCTAAGATAATTCTTAAGTAGAACACCAACTATGTGCTGGGTAGGTACACATATCATTTCTAATTCTCATAACCATCCTGCATGTTAGGAAGCAGTAGTCCCATTTTAACAGGCAGGGAATATAAAACCCAGAGAAGCAAATTACATTACCCAGTGTCCTACAGCTAGTACTAGTTGGGATTGGTAGTCAAACGCAGATCTGAATGACTCCAGCACAAGTATTGTTTCTACCAAACCATTCTACTTCCCATGTTGAAAACTTGCTTCTGGTGTTGTTTAGGAATCAAGAAAGTGAAAGTAATGTTTGTTTGTTTGGTACCTAACAGGCTGGATAAGGAGTTAAACTTCCTGATTCTTAACCCATTCTAAGATATCTTAACAGAACCAAGATTATGCATAGTTGCTTTGGGGAAAAGGTTTTGGTTTTTACAGTTAAGGTGGGCAGACTGCCATATATCAATGATGCAGCCAGATCAAGTAATAGTTAAGAACAGGAATGTCTATTAAGAGCTGCAATGTTCAGGTGCTCCTGCAAGGTGGGTGTATATGACCATTTCACAGATGAGAAAATGAAGACTTGGAGAAATCAAGCAACTTACTTAAGGCCCAAAATTGAGTAATAAACAATTAAATAAAGGTTAACATAAGAGTGGTGAAGTCTGATTTCTAACCCAAGCCTCTCTACCTCAGAACTTTTCATTCTTCCCTCTGCCATGAAGCCACCCAAGCACAATAAAGGTATAGAAGTGGCAAATATAGACTTGTGTTCCAAGAAGTGTGGCTGTGAAGGGAAGGAGAAAAAGCAGCTAGAAACTAGAGTTGTGGACAAGGAAGAAAGGATATTGTTGTGTTTCTTTAGAGTAGAGGAGATCAAACCATGTTTAAGATGGGAAGTGCATCGTAAAGGATGAAACACACAGTCCAGAGCACATAGTAATTTCATAATAAATGTTTCTTACCTGATGCAAGTGAAGGAGTTGGTGATTAATGAAGCAGAGTCTATAAGGAAGCAGGCACTGATACGAACCAAGAATGGCAGCTAGTATTGGTAAGACTGATGCTTTTCCAGAGAATCAGTGGTAAAGGAAATGAGGGAAGCAAGATGTAAGGAGACTTTAAGTTAGAAAGAAGGGTAAGTGGGGATGGTCAGGTAGAGTGTTCTCCATGCTGTTAGTAAAATAAGAGGTAAGAAAATCTGTGGTGAATGAGGAAGGCATGAGTAGGGTCTGGTAATGTGGGGAATTTTGAAACCACTATTATGGTAAACGTGATAAGATCTCAGTGAGACTCGGTCCTGAAAAAGCCCATGTTTAGTTAGGTGTAAATGACTGCGCATGGGCAGGCAACTGCTAGGGGTTCCATCAAGTGTGCACTTAGATTGTTCTTAGTGCAGAATTCACCAGTCCAGACTCTGGAAATGCCATACAATTGCTAGAGCTTTTCGTCCTGTTTGGATGGGCAATAGCCGTACACTTATCCAGGCCTAGAGAAAATAAAAGTCTATATTCCATGTTGCCAGTTCAATGGCTAAATCTTGGGGCAGGCACATAATAATTCCCAAATAAATAAATGACTTTATATAAATGATTTTAAAATATTTCAAGTCAGGATAAACTTAGTAATGATTTTACTTGTGGCACCCCCTCATCGTTGTGTGATCATCTTTTATGTTTATATAATGCTTCAGACTTTTCAAGATGCTTTCATACATATCAGCTCACCTAATCCTTAAACCTATGTGAAGTAGTTGGGGTCATATAACTCCCTTTTGACAGCTGGAAAAACTAAATCACGTGGAAGTTAAATGATTTGCCAACGACAAAGAGCTCTTTGGTAACAGAGCTGGTGGTAAAATCAAAGTTTTCTAACTTCTGGCTCAGTTCTAAGACAACCCAACAAAACCATAATTAGAAATTAGGTCTAGAGTCAGGGCTTTATGGCAATTGGGTGATAGTGTCTTTGGTTTTGTAGAGGAATCCATGGATTAAAAAGGAAATCCAGAACCACAACTCAAGATGCTCCTTAGATGCCTTGGGACATGAAGGTTACAAGCACCTTCTTAATCAAAAGTCATAAATGTCAGAATCTGTGGGGTAGATTTCCCGAGTCCTTATAGATATTTGTGTTACAAGATTACTGTGACAATATCAGGAACAAGTATTTAGTTGTCAAAAAAATCTAAAGTGCAAAGTTTGTGAAATAATACAATTTCTATTTTCTATAACATGAGTACATTACCACCATCACCATTTCTTCATTAATCACCCCCTCCCCTTCTCCGCATCTCTTCTTTCCTTCCCTCTCACTCTGTTTTTCCGTTTATAGTTTTTTTTCTTTTTTCACATTTATTTAATTTATTTATTTATTTTATTTTTTGGCTGCGTTGGGTCTTCATTGCTGCACATGGGCTTTCTCTAGTTGCAGCAAGCAGGGGCTACTCTTCGTAGCGGTGCAAGGGCTTCTCATTGCGGTGGCTTCTCTTGTTGAGCACAGGCTCTAGGCGCACAGACTTCAGAAGTTGTGGCACCCAGCCTTCAGTAGCTGCAGCACGTGGGCTCAGTAGCTGTGGCTCATGGGCTCTAGAGCGCAGGCTCAGTGGTTGTGGTGCACAGGCCCAGCCGCTCCGCGGCAAGTGGGATCCTCCCGGACCAGGGCCTGAACCTGTGTCCCCTGCATTGCCAGGTGATTCCCAACCACTGCGCCACTAGGGAAGCCCCCCATTTATAGTTTTAAATCCTGACATAATGTCACCACTTTGGGTAGTTTGAGTTTCAGTGAACCTGGAGCCACCCTTCAGGGCAAGGCCAGATAACCCCTAGGCACTGCTGACTCATGGAAGCCTCTCCCAGTAGTTTGCTTCTGGTAAAATGGCCCTTGTGTTCCACCCATCCAGGCTGGCCTGAGCCAGGGCACATGACTTGCGCAAGACCTCTTCTGAGCTTCCAAAATTAAAGAGAATGAAGTTTGAATCAGAGGTTGTTAACTTCCCAGATTCTTGAGAGTTGTTTTCATGCTCTAGAAGGTTTTGCAAGTTCTCTCCCCTTCATTCCCAACTCTCCCCATTTTTTCTGTAACCAGTATGAACTGTTCCCTACTATAAGTACAGTCAGTTCTATTAGTCACATTTTTTAAATTATGGCTAAGAATTTTATTATCAAAATTACATCTCTTGTGGAAGTTCAAGTGTTACAGCAAGGTATAAGTCAAGCTTCCATTCGGCTTTTTAGCAAAATGCTCAGTATCTCCTTCTTGAAGCCTTGGGCTCCAGTTAAAAGGCCCAGGAACACAGTTCCTGAATCTGACTTGGGATGAGAGTGGGCAGTAGGATGCATATTCACCTGATTAGCTCACTGCCACTGAGCTGTCCTATACTGTCCAAGAGACTAGCTCTGCCTACTGCTATGAGGCATATCCTCACACAATCCTGTCATTCTTTGGGGAAGAAATTCCAAATGGTCTTTTCAATTCTTGTAAAGCCACAGACTACCTAGGCGATATCCCCTGAGACTTGGGGGATAAGACATATATATATATACATGTATACACACACACACATATAGATAGATGGATAGATAGATAGATGGATGGATAGATGGATGGATGCATGGATAGATAGATAGACAGATAAATAGATAGATCAGAATTTTGTGTGTTAGGTCTCAAATTTTACATTTCTAATTCTTGATGCCAGCCAAACTCTAAACTTGTTGTTCTTTCCCTTTATTTTATTTATTTCATATCTTTTAAATCCTTTCATGATTTTATTTCAAACTCCTCAGTTCCAATTCATGAGACTTTTTTTTTCCTGTCAGCCCACATCAGTCATCCATCTTTGGGTGCCCCTTTTCCACTAACTCCTGAATATCTACTTTCCTGCTCTCTGGTTTCCAAGATCAAATTCTGAAACATATATCCAAAACACCAATATATTTGAATTCCTTTACAGATTACTTTATAGTCTCCAGAGCTAGTACTGCCCTAATGAAACTGAAAACAGTTGTCAAAACTGCACTAAGAGGAAAAGTACCAATTAGAAAAGCCGGACTTACAAAAATGTGTTAATATGTCCATTTGAACTTATCACTAATTTCCATTTCATCACTTTGAGGGCATGAGCAGAACATAGCAGAAAGGGCACAGACATCATAAGAAATCAACTAAGGTTCAAATTCTGGCTGAGTTTGAATTCCACCTCTATTGCTTACTCTCTGAACTTGGGTAGTTTTCTTAATTATCAAATGGAAACTAGATAATAATATATACCCAAAGGAATGTTATGAAAGTTAAATAAAATTCCATATGCAAAATGCCTAAAATGGTTCCTAGCAAAAAAGTGATTTATTAATGTTATCATTAATCTCAGAAATTTCCTATAGATTTATTGTTTTTGTTTCTTCTTTACTTGCTTTATTATAATTCAATATCCACCCTTTTCTTTCCATCACATGAGACTAGATTTTTGCTTTTGAGAATTCCAATATTACTAATTATATTTTGGTATATTTTATAAAGTCCACATTAAGATTTTAGAGCCATATTATAGTAAGGTAAGTCTACCTGTTTTTTTCCCCCTGAAATACTAAGATGCTTTTCCTTAGAATTATTTTGTATACATGCAAATATATTCTCTGTAGTATTTGAAAGTGACCATAAATTTTGCAAAGCAAAACATTCCACTGCTAAATACTAGTGTAACATAGGAAGACTTTAACATGTGTTCTCCCAAGCTTAATGAGGAATAAGACACTTACACAGTTTAGTGTCTCAATAAGCCTGTCAAATTATCTCTAACAATTTTCCAAAAGTAAAAAAAAAATCCAAGCAATCCCTCTCCATCTCCCAGCCTTGCTTTCCTCTGGTTTTGCTGTACCCTCAGGCAAACCCCCTGGTGGTGGTGGTGAGATGGCTGCAGAATTCCCAGAGGACCCCCTTGGAGTTCCAAGTCCAGTGGAAAAACAGTGACACCCCTTTCTGGGCATTTCAAACTATTCTAACCAGGGGAGGGAGAGTAGATGCTGGGCAGGCAGAAGAGCAGGGGCGCATCCCAGCTGCCCATCAGAAAGCCACACCATAAGGCTTGTGGGGCTTTTGGGATCTTAGTTGCCCCACCAGGGATCAAACCTGGGCCCCTGGCAATGAGAGCACCAAGTCCTAACCACTGGACCGCCAGGGAATTCCCAAGAATTTACTAATTGAACTAGAGAAAAAGTAGTAAGTCCTATATATCAAAAAAAAAAAAATTAACTTTAAAACAAAAATGAACTAGACAAAATATTTTTAACATAAATGTAATCAGTTAGAAATTTGTATTTATCAGATTTATAAGGGAACTAATTCTCCCTACCTCAACCCAAAAAAATAGGTGCCAAAAGAGAAAATGAGCTATTCCTGTGAGATTTGTGCCTTGCAAGAAGTGTCGCAAGTCAGGGGTGCAGGGACTGAGCGATTTTTAAAACTCCAAGAGGACTGTGAGAGAAAGGAAAGAGGGTAGTATTTTTAATAATCACCATAAGTGAAAAATTTTGGAGAGAGGCAGAAATATCTAAAAGGAAATCGGAAGCTTTTTGTACAATCTATAAATAGTAGAAAAGTGGTTGCCAGGGGCTGGGATGGGGAAAAAAAGGAAGAAGTGGTTGGTCAAAGGGTAGAAACTTTCAGTTATAAGATGTGTAAAGTCTGAGGATCTAAAATAAAACATGGTGACTACAGTTGATAATACTGTATTGCATAACTGAAATTTGTTAAAATAATAGAACTTAAATGTTCTCAACACCACCCCCAAAAAAGATCAATATGTGAGGTGATGGATGTTAATTAACTGGATGGGGGGAAACCTTTCACAATATATATGTATATCAAATCATCACATACACACTTTAAATATCTTACAATTTTATTTGTCAATTATACGTACAAACTGGGGGTGGGGGGAGGTAGGGAAAGGAATGGAATATTTAAAAAACCATGTCGAGTATATGAGGGGAGGAACCAAGATGGCAAGGTAGAAGAACGTGCTCTCACTCCCTCTTGCAAGAACACCAGAATCACAACTAGCTGCTGGACAATCATTGACAGGAAGACACTGGAACTCACCAAAAAAGACACTCCACATCCAAAGACAAAGGAGAAGCCACAATGAGACGGGAGGAGGGGCGCAATCACAGTCAAATCAAATCCCATAACTGCTGGTGGGTGACTCACAGACTGGAGAACACTTATACCACAGAAGCCCACCCACTGGAGTGAAGGTTCTGAGCCCCTCGTCAGGCTTCCCAACCTGGGGTTCTGGCAATGGGAGGAGGAATTCCTAGAGAATCACACTTTGAAGCCTAGTGGGAACTGATCGCAGAACTTTGACAGGATTGGGGAAACAGACACTCCACTCTTGGAGGGCACACACAAAGTAGTGTGCACATCAGGACCCAGGGGAAGGAGCAGTGACCTCAGGGGAGACTGAACCAGACCTACCTGCTAGTGTTGGACGGTCTCCTGCAGAGGTGCGGGGTGGCTGTGGCTCACCGTGGGGACAAGGACACTGGCAGCAGAAGTTCTGGGAAGTACTCCTTGGCATGAGCCCTCCCAGAGTGTGTCATTAGCCCCACCAAAGAGCCCAGGTAGGCTCCAGTGTTGGGTTGCCTCAGGCAAAGCAACCAACAGGGAGGGAACCCAGCCCCACACATCAACAGTCAAGTGGATTAAAGTTTTACTGACCTCTGCCCACCAGAGCAACAGTCAGCTCTACCCACCACCAGTCCCTCCCATCAGGAAACTTACACAAGCCTCTTAGATAGCCTCATCCACCAGAGGGCAGACAGCAGAAGCAAGAAGTACTACAATCCTGCAGCCTGTGGAAGAAAAACCACATTCACAGAAAGATAGACAAGATGAAAAGGCAGAGGGCTATGTACCAGATGAAGGAACAATATAAAACCCCAGAAAAACAACTAAATGAAGTGGAGATAGGCAACCTTCCAGAAAAAAGAATTCAGAATAATGATAGTGAAGATGATCCAGGACCTCGGAAAAAGAATGGAGGCAAAGATCGAGAAGATACAAGAAATGTTTAACAAAGACCTAGAAGAATTAAAGAACAAACAAACAGAGATGAACAATACAATAACTGAAATTAAAACTGCACTAGAAGGAATCAGTAGCAGAATAACTGAGGCAGAAGAACAGGTAAGTGACCTGGAAGACAGAATGGTGGAATTCACTGCTGTGGAACAGAATAAAGAAAAAAGAATGAAAAGAAATGAAGACAGCCTAAGAGACCTCTGGGACAACATTAAATGCAACAACATTCGCATTATAGGGGTCCCAGAAAGAGAAGAGAGAGAGAAAGGACCAGAGAAAATATTTGAAGAGATTATAGTCGAAAACTTCCCTAAGATGGGAAAGGAAATAGCCACCCAAGTCCAGGAAGCTCAGTGAGTCCCATACAGAATGAACCCAAAGAGAAACACGCCAAGACACATAGTAATCAAATTGGCAAAAATTAAAGACAAAGAAAAATTATTGAAAGCAGCAAGGGAAAAACAACAAATAACATACAAGGGAACTCCCATAAGGTTAACAGCTGATTTCTCAGCAGAAACTCTACAAGCCAGAAGGGAGTGGCATGATATACTTAAAGTGATGAAAGGGAAGAACTTACAACCAAGATTATTCTACCCAGCAAGGACCTCATTCAGATTCGATGGAGAAATCAAAAGCTTTACAGACAAGCAAAAGCTAAGAGAATTTAGCACTGCCAAACCAGCTCTACAACAAATGCTAAAGGAACTTCTCTAAGTGGGAAACACAAGAGAAGGAAAGGATCTACAAAAACAAACCCAAAACAATTAAGAAAATGGTCATAGGAATATACATATTGATAATTACCTTAAACGTGAATGGATTAAATGCTCCAACCAAAAGACACAGGCTTGCTGAATGGATACAAAAACAAGACCCATATATATGCTGTCTACAAGAGACCCACTTCAGACCTAGGGACACATACAGACTGAAAGTGAGGGGATGGAAAAAGATATTCCATGCAAATGGAAATCAAAAGAAAACTGGAGTAGCAATATTCCTATCAGATAAAATAGACTTTAAAATAAAGAATGTTACAAGAGACAAGGAAGGACACTACATAATGATCAAGGGATCAATCCAAGAAGAAGATATAACAATTATAAATGTATATGCACCCAGCATAGGAGCACCTGAATATATAAGGCAACTGCTAACAGCTATAAAAGAGGAAATCAAGAGTAACACAATAATAGTGGGGGACTTCAACACCTCACTTACACCAATGGACAGATCATCCAAATGAAAATAAATAAGGAAACAGAAGCTTTAAATGACACAATAGACCAGATATATTTAATTGATATTTATAGGACATTCTATCCAAAAACAGCAGATTACACTTTGTTCTCAAGTGCGCACAGAACATTCTCCAGGATAGATCACATCTTGGGTCACAAATCAAACCTCAGTAAATTTAAGAAAATTGAAATCATATCAAGCATCTTTTCTGACCACAACATTATGAGATTAGAAATGAATTACAGGGGAAAGAAACGTAAAAAAACACAAACACATGGAGGCTAAACAATACTTTACTAAATAACCAAGAGATCACTGAAGAAATCAAAGAGGAAATCAAAAAATACATAGAGACAAATGACAATGAAAACACAACTATCCAAAACCTATGGGATGCAGCAAAAGCAGTTCTAAGAGGGAAGTTTATAGCTATATAAGCCTACCTCAAGAAACAAGAAAAATCTCAAGTAAAAAATCTAACCTTACACCTAAAGGAACTAGAGAAAGAACAAACAAAACCAAAAGTTAGCAGAAGGAAAGAAATCGTAAAGATCAGAGCAGAAATAAGTGAAATAGGAACAAAGCAAACAATAGCAAAGATCAAAAAAACTAAAAGCTGGTTCTTTTAGAAGATAAACAAAATTGATAAACCATTAGCCAGACTCATCAAGAAAAAGAGGGAGAGGACTCAGATCAATAAAATTAGAAATGATAACGGAGAAGTTACAACAGACACCACAGAAATACAAAGCATCGTAAGAGACTACTGCAAGCAACTCTATGCCAATAAAATGGACAACCTGGAAGAAACGGACAAATGCTTAGAAAGGTATAACCTTCCAAGACTGAACCAGGAAGAAACAGAAAATATGAACAGACCAATCACAAGTAATGAAATTGAAACTGTGATTAAAAATCTTCCAACAGGACAGAAGACCTAAATAGACATTTCTCCAAAGAAGACATACAGATGGCCAAGAAGCACATGAAAAGCTGCTCAACATCACTAATTATTAGAGAAATGCAAATCAAAACTACAGTGAGGTATCACCTCACACCAGTTAGAATGGGCATCATCAGAAAATCTACAAACAACAAATGCTGGAGAGGGTGTGGAGAAAAGGGAACCCTCTTGCACTGTTGGTGGGAACGTAAATTGATACAGCCACTATGGAGAACAGTATGGAGGTTCCTCAAAAAACTAAAAGTAGAGCTACCGTATGACCCAGCAATCCCACTCCTGGGCATATACCTGGAGAAAGCCATAATTCAAAAAGATACATGCACCCCAATGTTCATTGCGGCACTATTTACAATAGCCAGGACATGGAAGCAACCTAAATGTCCATCAACAGAGGAGTGAATAAAGAAGATGTGGTTCATATATATAATGGAATATTACTCAGCCATAAAAAGGAATGAAATAGTGCCATTTGCAGAGACGTGAATAGACCTAGAGACTGTCATACAGAGTGAAATAAGTCAGAAAGAGAAAAACAAGTATCGTATATTAATGCATGTATGTGGAACCTAGAAAAATGTTACAGATGAATGGGTTTGCAGGGCAGATTTGAGACACAGATGTAGAGAACAAACGTATGGACACCAAGGGTGGAAAACCGCAGTGGGGTTGGGATGGTGGTGTGCTGAATTGAGCGATTGGGATTGACATGTATACACTGATGTGTATAAAATTGATGACTAATAAGAACCTGCAGTATAAGAAAACAAACAAACAAACAAACAAAAAACAACTAATACTAAACTTTCTTTGGGTTATTTGTATGGAAATATGTTAATATAAATGTTTCAGACATTACATGAAATTTCTAAAAATCTTATATATTCTGGTATAATGTTATAAGTTATATTTCTAGTTATTACTTTAAAATGTATATCTCAGAAATAACTAAATTTCCTTGCCATTTGCATTATTATGAACTTTCATCAAATCTTTAACCGTGGTCATTTTTAAGTCTTTTGTCATTTACAGACAGTTCTGGGTGTACTCTGCTGGTTTTGCAAAAATGTTCCTATAAAAGGGTTTCATCTTCAAGGAATTCATGGAAAAGGCTCTGACAGGTACAGGTTTTTGGTAACTGACTATACTGCTGAACTGAATGAATAAGCATTTTCAGAACTCTAATGGAAAACTGATGAATTCATAAAAGTGCTAACAAAAGTTCAAGATGAAAAAAAAAATTAATTACATGGGACTGAGCGAACTGATGAGGATGATTATAATTTTTGTGACTTTCTGTTTGAATAAAAAAAAATCCCCCAAGTACTCAGAGGCAAAAAATATACAAATCAATTTTCACTGCAAAGTTAAAGAGCGGTTACAGTGGAGGATTACTGGACTGAATGTCAATACTATGACATAGTATGAGTGTGTTTCGTGTTTGGTAATTGCAATCATTGTTGCTTTTGTTGTGGTCCTCCATTTACAACGCTTGGTGTCAGTTTATTTATCCCTTGTAAAAATAAAATACAGTGTGTGTGTGTGAAAAAAAAAAGAACTTAAAAAGAAAAAAAAGAAAGAAAAGAAATTGACTTTATGAGGGCAAGAGGGTTGAGGAGGATTCAGAGGATCATGATCCTATAGAGATTTTGTAAGCATTTAAGAATAAAAATATGTAGATGTTTTAATTGTGTAAATATAAAAGCTGGTATGCAGGGGAAAAAAAGCCATGTCCCATGATACTGAGAGTATTAAACTCTTTAAAGCATTAATTAGAATAATGAGAATGCATTTCTTACATATTTATGTTTAAAAATCTCATTTCTACATACTTGGAATAGCCAGTTCTTTTAGTTTGAAGATTTGTCTTAATTCACAGTATTTTTTGCTTTGCTTCTTAGGTACCAGCAAAGTCCCAACGTCTTACTCAACAACTTCCCTACCACCACCTCCACCATCCCATCCGGCCAGCCAGCCACCATTGCCAGCATCTCACCCAACACAGTCGCCAGTCCCAAGTCTACCTCCCAGAAACATTAAATCTCCCTTAGATCTCAAGTAAGCAAAAGGTTATCTTGCCATTTCTTTGTCAATCTCTTGCCATGGATTTTCAAACTATGCTTGGCTGAATGCTGAGGGTCCCATGGTAAACTAGTGGAGCCACAAAGGTGAGCAGTTGGCAGGGGGAAGAGATGGCTGAGCAAGCTGCTCTCACGCCACCATACGCTTGAGCAACCCTTATTTCTCTGTTTTTTCAGTGGTTTTCCCCTTAAGAGTTCATTTGAAGAAATTTTCCTGTGCCTTTTTAGAAGTTCTGAAGCATTCTTCAGGTCAGCACCACCACCACCACCATTAGCATCACCACAACCACCATTAACATCATCACCACCATTATCATCACCAACACCATAGCCATCACTGTCACCATCACCACCATCACCATTATCATCATCACCACCACCATCATTATCACCACCACCAGCACCATCATTGCCATCATCACCACTATCACAACCACCATCACCACCATTATCATCACCACCACCACCACCACCATATTTTACTCACTGCCTATGATGTGCTAGCACGTTACATGTATAATCCTTATAACTTTATTGAGTGGATAGTGTTATCATCCTGTCACAGATGAGTAAATGGAACTTTACAGAGGCTAACTTCTCCAAATGTGAGTCAATGTCAGTCTGAGTCCAAAGAAAATGTGAGCTTTTAACCACTCTGCTAAATAATCTCCTTTAAGTAAAAAATGGAGGTTTTCTCTGAATATTCAGATTTTTGACTGTGTATTAAAAAACTAGGAAACTTATTCAAGCCCGCTCTCACTTTTCTTAGATGATAGTTTTAGAAATGTCAAAACTGTATGGGTTGTATGCACAGGCTCTTTATCCGTGATTTACCAGAATAGCTGGTTGAGGAAAAAGCAAGCAGAAGATTGGGATAGATGAAATGTTTTAAAAAGAAATAGCCAGACGATGGCAAGCATAGATTCCTTTGGCAAGTCAGAGTAGATCTTCCGTTTCCTCTTCTAGAAAATTGTTTTGCATGATTCTCCTTTACCACAAGTAAGTAATATGCCAAAATATTTAGCTACGTTTGTTTTTCCTTCACTTCAATCCCCTACCAGATTGATATTCATTACATTTAAAGTACTTAATATCCTTAATCCTTCTGATAGAATCTATTAATATCAAAATCCGATTGACAGCTTTCCTTTAATGCTGATGATTACAATTTAGAGCAGAGGTTGAAAACGTGTTTGCCATGGGTAGCCAGCACTACATTTCACTTTATTAGGCTTTGGGTGGGGGGGTGTGTGGTTAAAGGCATAACTGCAACTAACTAGAAGGTGTTAGAGCAGCTTAGTGGCTACAATCTTCTGTATAAGCTGCATTGTGCATTTATGTTAACTACATGCTCTTCCAGGCATTTGAGTTTATGAATCCTAATTTATGATAACCAGCTACCAAATAAGAGTGTAAGCCATCTGCCTACTAACATATGTGTCAAATAAATATGAGTTTAATTAAAATAACTCATATGTGTTCTTATATACACTTGATTTCTGTGTAAATTACTTTCCTTTCACATGTATTAAATCCTGTGTCTTTTTCGTAATTTTGTTCCTACTCTGATGAATTTAACCCATTAGATTTTGATCTTAGTACTTTTGAATTTCATTATATGACTCTATCCCAGCTCCTGGCTTCAATTAGGCTTCTGGATCCTGTTTAATTCTAGTGAGAAATTTCAGTAAATAGCTTGAGCATGAATTCCTGATAATTTCTAAGGCATAAAGACTGGTAACTCTTTGATTGAAGAAATCATGGAGAGGAGGAGGGTTTGGCATTTTTCCTGCTGTTTGGGAGTCCCCAAGACCACCCATACGTTTGATGATCCACTAAAAGGACACACGGGACTCAGCACATAGTAGTACTCGTGGCTAAGATTTATCCCAGTCACACTCTCCTTCTAAACCTGGCAGTGGACAGAGTAGGACTGCTCCTTTCTCCAGGTACAAAAATGCAATACAAGTGTAATGTTGCTTCCCAGGAAAGCCTTTTAGAGGCAGCTTTTACTGAAAGCTGGCACCTAGGCACCTTCTGCCTAGCAACTACCAAAATACCAGACTTCTAGAAGGAAAGCAGGTGTTCACCGTAAGTCATGTTGTTTATACAATCTAGGCACAGCAAAGCATTCTTATCATTAGGCAAGTTTTCCTATCAGTGCAGGAAATGCTTTCGGAGCTGAGTTCCCAGATACAAACCAACAGCCCATCTTGATAGAAGATTCTTTTAAAAACAGCAGCTTCAGGCCTGCTATGTCAACTCTTTTCTGTAAATCTACACCCTAGAATCCACTGTGATAAGGTGGAGAATAAAAAGTTATAAAAAGAAGAAAGGATTTCAAAAAGAGACCAGTAGCCTGGACTACACCATCATACCAATGCTGGTCAATTTCCCAACTTTGTAGGAAATTCGTGCAAAGTTGAAAAGAGCCCGCCAACCAGCCAGGTTCAAATTTTTACTTGTAATAGTGTTTTCATCAGAAATCAGCAAAATCCACCAACCGTAATAAACTTAACCTCATCCCTATTTCCATCTTATTAAGGACTCCTAATTAGAAAGTTTGATTCATCTAAGAGTTACTCTTACTCTCAGAAAAAAGATGGAGAGAAACAAGAATCTTAGATGTTACATTGCCTAGATAAGCTAGAACTGGCACATCTGAAAGTTAAATGTCAGGTGAAGAGAACAGAGAAAATGAAAGCCAAGGGACATCTGCAAGATGATTTTTTTTTTTAAGTAAAAATGTGGTGTATGGTGTAAGACTTTCAAGCTCCCATCAGAGAGCTCAAGTAAAATCCAAAATGAAGAAATATCTGGGTTGGAAACTTTCCCCCGAGTAGGGGAAGCTAGAAAAGACACAAAGAGGAAATGAAAGTAACATCGGTCTTGATATTCAATCTCACAAATTTATATTTCATGTGAGAGGGAAATTTATGGAATGATTTTTAAGTAAAATTGTGAGTGATGTGTGTTCTATGCTTTTTCTTCTCACCACCACCCTTCCAATAATAATTTTTTGAGCCACTACTTTGTGCCTTTGCAATAGAAATTCACAAAATATCAGTGAACAAAAAAGATTCCTGCCCACATAAAACAGGGGGCAAGAGACACAAGGGGAAAAAAAACAATAAACTAGTAAAGGATATAGCATGTTAGGAAATATCAAGTGCTATAGGAGAAAGTAGAGCAGATTAGGTGGTGTAGCGTGAGGGCTGGGGACAGTGTGTTGCAACTTTAAAGGGACAGGTGAGGGTCGCTCCCCTTATAGGAAGTTATACTGGAGTAAAGACTCAAGGAACTGAAGGAGTTAGTCACACAGATATCTGGAGGAAGACCATTCCAGGCAGAGAGGACAGACAGAACAGAGCCCTAGAATGTCCAGGGACTCAGAAGGAGGTAGCTGGGGCTGGAGTAAATGAACAAGGGAAGGAGTAGGAGAGAAAGACTCAGCTGATGCAGGGTCCTGCGGGTCATGACAGAGATTGCAGCTCTTATCATAAGTGAAATGGGAAACCCTGAAGAGCTAGAGCAGAGCAGTGACGTTCTCACACTTATGTTTTGTAAATATCACCTTAACAGCTGTCTGAAAAGGGACAGTTGGCAAAAATTGAAGAAGGGAAACCAGTTAGGCAGATAGTGCAGAAATGCAGGCAAGGTGCGGAGGTGGCTCTAACCAGGAGGGTACAGTGCAAGTGGTACGAGGTCCAGATTCTGGATATATTTTGAAGGTAGAGACTACAGGATTTGGGGTATGAAAGAAAAAGAGGATCCAATGTGCCTCCAAGGTTTGAGCCTGAGTAACTCCAAGGCTGATGTGTCCATCAACCGAAATGGGATTGGCTGAAGGTGAGCAAGTTTGGGCGTGGGGAAGATCAGGAGAGCCCAGCTATGTTAGGCTTGTGGCATCTCTTAAACATGCAAGCGCAGATGTTGAGGAGACAATTAGGTATAAGAAGTGAAGAGTTTGGGAGAGAGTTCTTGGTTAAAAATATTTATTTGAGAGTCATGGGTGTATATTCCACGCTTAAAGTCCTGACACTGTTAAGATCACTAAGGAAGTGAATTCCTAGAACCAAGGATTAGAACAATGAAGAACTAGTGCTCAGGTGAGGGACTGGCTTCCCAAAGGCATAAATGACTGATAAGGTTCACAGTTCTCCCCAGGGTATAGAGTCTGTATTGCTTAAGGCAAGAAAACGAATTGGGATCAAAGAAAGAATTTCAGGAGATCTCGAGGCCTTTATCACCTGCCTACTTCCCAGAAGTCACTTGTAATTATATCTTTCACGTCAGTATGCCTTAAGAATGTGAAGAATTGGAGGCAGGTGAGAATTACAAATAATAAACATCTTAAAAAGAAAGTAGTTGAGGCCAAAGTTATACTGTATTTTAAATTGTATTGTTTCCCCACCTAGTGGTCAGAAATCAGCTAGTTCCATTTTCTATTTTACTCAGACATCTGAAGAGGAACTGAAATGGGTCAAAGGAGCTCGTTGATCAGTTTTAGTGTTCAAATCAATATCTTTAGGGTAACGCATTTCTTGGTACCATTTTAAAAAATTAATTATAATTTTAACAGTATAACTCATTCATATCAACACAGAACCAATGGCTGAATATTGTGGTATACAAAGCAAATTACATGGTTACTAATAGTAATGAAACAGGAAAAGTGAAGTAATAAGAAATAATAAATAATGGAAATGACTAAGGTTGGAAAAGGAAAGGTCAAGCAGTTCTTACCCTGAGGTCATTCTTAGTCAGTGTAAGATTTTTCTTTTCCTGGCTCTAAAATTAGAGGAAAAGTAAGAATTTACCATTATAACCTTTTTGTTAGTTAGAAATGCTTAACACTTTTGACAAAATTCAAAACCCATTTATGATAAAAACCCTCCAGAAAGTAGGCATAGAGGGAACTTACCTCAACATAATAAAGGCCATATACGACAAAACCACAGCCAACATCATTCTCAATGGTGAAAAACTGAAACCATTTCCACTAAGATCAGGAACAAGACAAGGTTGCCCACTCTCACCACTATTATTCAACATAGTTTTGGAAGTTTTAGCCACAGCAATCAGAGAAGAAAAAGAAATAAAAGGAATCCAAATTGGAAAAGAAAAAGTAAAGCTGTCACTGTTTGCAGATGACATGATACTATACATAGAGAATCCTAAAGATGCTACCAGAAAACTCCTAGAGCTAATCAATGAATTTGGTAAAGTAGCAGGATACAAAATTAACGCACAGGAATCTCTTGCATTCCTATACACTAATGATGAAAAATCTGAAAGGGAAATTAAGGAAACACTCCCATTTACCATTGCAACAAAAAGAATAAAATACCTAGGAATAAACCTAGCTAAGGAGACAAAAGACCTGTATGCAGAAAATTATAAGACACTGATGAAAGAAATTAAAGATGATACAAATAGATGGAGAGATATACCACATTCTTGGATTGGAAGAATCAACATTGTGAAAATGACTCTACTACCCAAAGCAATCTACAGATTCAATGCAATCCCTATCAAACTACCACTGGCATTTTTCACAGAACTAGAACAAAAAAATCTCACGATTTGTATGGAAACACAAAAGACCCCGAATAGCCAAAGCAATCTTGAGAAAGGAAAATGGAGCTGGAGGAATCAGGCTCCCTGACTTCAGACTATACTACAAAGCTACAGTAATGAAGACAGTATGGTACTGGCACAAAAACAGAAATATAGATCAATGGAACAGGATAGAAAGCCCAGAGATAAACCCACGCACAATGGTCACCTTATCTTTGATAAAGGAGGCAAGATTATACAATGGACAAAAGAAAACCTCTGCAATAAGTGGTGCTGGGAAAACTGGACAGCTATATGTAAAAGAATGAAATTAGAACACCCCCTAACACCATACACAAAAATAAACTCAAAATGGATTAAAGACCTAAATGTAAGGCCAGACACTATAAAACTCTTAGAGGAAAACATAGGCAGAACACTTTATGACATTAATCACAGCAAGATCCTTTTTGACCCACCTCCTAGAGAAATGGAAATAAAAACAAAAATAAACAAATGGGAAGTAATGAAACTTCAAAGCTTTTGCACAGCAAAGGAAACCATAAACAAGATGAAAAGACAACCCTCAGAATGGAAGAAATTATTTGCAAATGAAGCAACTGACAAAGGATCAATCTCCAAAATATACACGCAGCTCCTGCAGCTCAATATCAAAAAAACAAACAACCCAATCCAAAAATGGGCAGAAGACCTAAACAGACATTTCTCAAAGAAGATATACAGATTGCCAACAAACGCATGAAAGAATGCTCAACATCATTAATCATTAGAGAAATGCAAATCAAAACTACAATGAGATATCATCTCACACCAGTCAGAATGGCCATCATCAAAAAATCTACAAGCAATAAATGCTGGCGAGGGTGTGGAGGAAAGGGAACCTCTTGCACTGTTGGTGGGAATGTAAATTGATACAGCCTCTATGGAGAACAGTATGGAGATTCTTTTAAAAACTAAAAATAGAACTACCATATGACCCAGCAATCCCACTACTGGCATGTACCCTGAGAAAACCCTAATTCAAAAAGAGTCATGTATCACAATGTTCCTTGCAGCTCTATGTACAATAGCCAGGACATGGAAGCAACCTAAATGTCCATCAACAGATGAATGGATAAAGAAGATGTGGCACATATATTCAATGGAATATTACTCAGCCATAAAAAGAAATGAAATTGAGTTATTTGTAGTGAGGTGGATGGACCTAGAGTCTGTCATACAGAGTGAAACAAGTCAGAAAGAGAAAAACAAATACCGTATGCTAACACATATATATGGAATCTAAAAAAAAAAAAAAAAGGTCATGAAGAACCTAAGGGCAAGACAGGAATAAAGACACAGACCTACTAGAGAATGGACTTGAGGACACAGGGAGGGGGAAGGGTAAGCTGGGACAAAATGAGAGAGTGGCATGGACATATATACACTACCAAACGTAAAATAGATTGCGAGTGGGAAGCAGCCGCATAGCACAGGGAGATCAGCTCGGTGCTTTGTGACCACGTAGAGGGGTGGGATAGGGAGGGAGACGCAAGAGGGAGGAGATATGGGGACATGTATATGTATAACTGATTCACTGTGTCATAATGCAGAAACTAACACACCATTGTAAAGCAATTATACTCCAATAAAGATGTTAAAAAAAAATAAAGTAACACTTTCTTCAACATTTTTTGAACATTAAAAAAGAAAAATAGAAATGCTTAACACTTTCTGGAATTTGAGACTTGCTATATCAGTCATGCACTCCCAGACAGTCTTACCTAAGTCCATTAGCTTAAAGAAGTCACAGTTTTATAATTTATCATGTGTTAAATACAGGAAATTGTGTTCAGAGAAAAATTCATGGGATTTCGTTTTCAGTGAGGTCAGGTATAGAACAAAGTTTTATATGTCACTTAGATTTCCTCCTTCTTCTTTAAAAAACAAACTGACAATTAAGAGCTAAAGTCACGGAATAAAGGTCATGAATAACGAATAAGGTATAAAGGTCAACAGTTCCCATCTTTAAAAGTCAGGAAATAGAGCTCTAATAGCTTTCTAAACATGACAGTCGTAACATTAAATTAATTTTGCTTTTCCTATTTAATTCTGTATGCTTTGTTTATACTAAAACAAAGAACTATGGTGAAAGGCCTTCTTGAATAGACGTCCTTATTGTAACAACTGATAAGCCTCCTTTTCTTCTTTACCTGCTCCCTCTGCTTACTTTTCTAGGACTTGGGTTGTGGCTAGTGTCGTTGTTTGTCTGTCTCTCTGTATGGCTTTTCTCAATGCCTGGAACACTTTTTTGAGCAGTTGGTGACAGTTTGATCTGGGTCTATCCTTGACACTCACCTATTTCTCCCCCTCATCTTTCTTCCTTTTATTCTTCACTGTTATTCCTATCCTTAACACTATTTCATATTTAGTGACTATATTAATGTTCTATATATGGTGAATTCAGACCTATATAAAACTAAAATTTATATGCTATAATGTTGGTTCCATTAATATATGTATGCATACAAACATTATCTACAAGTAATAAATGGTTTACATTAAAGTACAGGCGTATATGTATGAGTGTGCTATGCAGATCCCCTTCATTTTGCAAATATTTGTTATTCATACAAGTGTTTCAGGAAGTAAACTGCAAGTCCAGTAGTCTTTTTAACTTATATTCTTCTTCAAAAATGATAATAAACAATTCACCTTAGTAATAAATGTTTGTTTCTTAGTATTACTAAGACATCGTTAATTTGGCCAAAAAAATCAAAGTCCTATACATAACAGGAATTATTCTAATAGCTTCCTTAAAATGACAGTCATAATAATAAATTAACTAACAGAGTGATAATCTCTTTATTCCAAGGGCTTATGGTCTTGTAGTAGGAAGAGAGACCTGCAAGTAATTGCTCTATCATTATAGCAATCCAGAATAATCTCTGTAGTGAGCAATGTATGACATATGGAAGCAGCAACTGTGTGAGCTTGGGGGAGTTGGGATAACTTCACAGAGGAGGGACTGTTTAAGAAGAAGCTTAAAGATTTAAAGATTAAGGAGGGCCACAGCAGGGGATGATGAGAAGGGAGAATTATTCCAGAGAAGGCAAACAGCAGGGGCTAAGCATGGAGGAAAAAGAAACCAGTGTTCAGAGAATAAGTGAATTCAGTATTAACATGTGAGAAGAAGACAGTGTAAGAAGAGGAAATATGGAAATTAAAACTGTAAAAGAGGAGGACTGATCTTAAGAACTGTATACCGTGAAAAGAACTATAGATTTTATTCTGTAGAATGTCAGTGTATTTTGATGTCTAAGGTATTTATATCTTGTGCTTTTAATTAATATTAAATTCACTGAAGTTAATAATGCAAAGGCCTAAATTATTTTAAATACTTAAATTCACATAATATAACTTGCTATGCAATTTATACACTTAGCAATTTTTATTTGAATAAGAATAATTATTTTCAGGGGGATCTCTGATTAATGATTGGAAAACTCAGACTAAATTCTTTCAAATCAATAGTTATGTTTATAATAAATTTAAGTAATTAAACTCCCTTACATGTTTCACATTACGTGTATAAATTTACATATGGAATTTTGTTTTTAAGCATTTCCAATATGTGAATGAATAAATTTCATAACTCCACTCAGCAAAACCTCACAAGAACTTAAAAAACTCTTGTAAATCTATTACACCATATCCACTTCTCTTATATACTCCAACTGCAATTGCAATTGGATTTTTCTTATACTTTTTTTTTATTTTTGAATTTTATTTTATTTATTTTTTTATACAACAGGTTATTAGTCATCAATTTTATATGCATCAGTGTATACACGTCAATCCCAATCGCCCAATTCAGCACACCACCATCCCCACCCCCCCACAGCTTTCCCCCCTTGGTGTCCATACATTTGTTCTCTACATCTGTGTCTCAACTTCTGTCCTGCAAACCAGTTCATCTGTACCATTGTTCTAGGTTCCACATACATGCATTGATATACAATATTTGTTTTTCTCTTTCTGACTTACTTCACTCGGTATGACAGTCTCTAGATCCATCCACGTCTCAGCAAATGACCCAATTTCGTTCCTTTTTATGACTGAGTAATATTCCATTGTATATATGTACCACTTCTTCTTTATCCATTCGTCTGTCGATGGGCATTTAGGTTGCTTCCATGACCTGGCTATTGTAGATAATGCTGCAATGAACATTGGGGTGCATGTGTCTTTTTGAATTATGGTTTTCGCTGGGTATATGCCCAGTAGTGGGATTCCTGGATCATATGGTAGTTCTATTTTTAGTTTTTTAAGGAACCTCCATACTGTTCTCCATAGTGGCTGTATCCATTTACATTCCCACCAACAGTGCAAGAGGGTTCCCTTTTCTCCACACCCTCTCCAGCATTTGTTGTTTGTAGATTTTCTGATGATGCCCATTCTAACTGGGGTGAGGTGATACCTCATTGTAGTTTTGATTTGCATTTCTCTAATAATTAGTGATGTTGAGCAGTTTTTCATGTGCTTCTTGGCCATCTGTATGTCTTCTTTGGAGAAATGTCTATTTAGGTCTTCTGCCCATTTTTGGATTGGGTTGTTTGTTTCTTTAATATTGAGCTGCATGAGCTGTTTATATATTTTGGAGATTAATCCTTTATCCGTTGACTCATTTGCAAAAATTTTCTCCCATTCTGAGGGTTGTCTTTTTGTCTTGTTTATGGTTTCCTTTGCTGTGCAAAAGCTTTTAAGTTTCATTAGGTCCCATTTGTTTATTTTTGTTTTTATTTCCATTCCTCTAGGAAGTGGATCAAAAAAGATCTTGCTGTGATTTATGTCAAAGAGTATTCTTCCTATGTTTTCCTCTAAGAGTTTTATAGTGTCCAGTCTTACATTTAGGTCTCTAATCCATTTTGAGTTCATTTTTGTGTATGGTGTTAGGGAGTGTTCTAATTTCATTCTTTTACATGTAGCTGTCCAATTTTCCCAGCACCACTTATTGAAGAGACTGTCTTTTCTCCATTGTATATCCTTGCCTCCTTTGTCATAGATTAGTTGACCATAGGTGCGTGGGTTTACCTCTGGGCTTTCTATCTTGTTCCATTGATCTATGTTTCTGTTTTTGTGCCAGTACCATATTGTCTTGATTACTGTAGCTTTGTAGTAGAGCCTGAAGTCAGGGAGTCTGATTCTTCCAGCTCCGTTTTTTTCCCTCCAGACTGCTTTTGCTATTTGGTGTCTTTTGTGTCTCCATACAAATTTTAAGATTTTTTTGTTCTAGTTTCGTAAAAAATGCCATTGGTAATTCGATAGGGATTGAATTGAATCTGTAGATTGCTTTGGGTAGTATAGTCAATTTCACAATATTGATTCTTCCAATCTGAGAACATGGTATATCTCTCCATCTGTTGGTATCATCTTTAATTTCTTTCATCAGTGTCTTACAGTTTTCTGCATACAGGTCTTTTCTCTCCCTCAGTAGGTTTATTCCTAGGTATTTTATTCTTTTAGTTGCAATGGTAAATGGGAGTGTTTCCTTAATTTCTCTTTCAGATTTTTCATCATTAGTGTATAGGAATGCAAGAGATTTCTGTGCATTAATTTTGTTTCTTGCTACTTTACCAAATTCATTGATTAGCTCTAGTAGTTTTCTGGTGGCATTTTTAGCATTCTCTATGTATAGTATCATGTCATCTGCAAACAGTGACAGCTTTACTTTTTCTTTTCCAATTTGTATTCCTTTTATTTATTTTACTTCTCTGATTGCTGTGGCTAGGACTTCCAAAACTAGGTTGAATAATAGTGGTGAGAGTGGATATCTTTGTCTTGTTCCTGATCTTAGAGGAAATACTTTCAGTTTTTCACCATTGAGAATGATGTTTGCTGTGGGTTTGCCATATATGACCTTTATTATGTTGAGATAGGTTCCCTCTATGCCCACTTTCTGGAGAGTTTTTATCATAAATGGGTGTTGAATTTTGTCAAAAGCTTTTTCTGCATCTATTGAGATGATCATATGGTTTTTATTCTTCAATTTGCTAATATGGTGTATCACATTGATTGATTTGCGTATATTGAAGAATCCTTGCATCCCTGGGATAAATCCCACTTGATCATGGTGTATGATCCTTTTATGTGTTGTTAGATTCTGTTTGCTAGTATTTTGTTGAGGATTCTTGCATCTATATTCATCAGTGATATTGGTCTGTAATTTTCTTTTTTTTGTAGTATCTTTGTCTGATTTTGGTATCAGGATGATGGTGGCTTCATAGAATGAGTTTGGGAGTGTTCCTTCCTCTGCAGTTTTTTGGAAGAGTTTGAGAAGGATGGGTGTTAGCTCTTCTCTAAATGTTTGATAGAATTCACCTGTGAAGTCTTGTGGTCCTGGACTTTTGCTTGTTGGAAGATTTTTAATCACAATTTCAATTTCATTACTTGTGATTGGTCTGTTCATATTTTCCGTTTCTTCCTGGTTCAGTCTTGCAAGGTTATACCTTTCTAAGAATTTGTTCATTTCTTCCAGGTTGTCCATTTTATTGGCATAGAGTTGCTTGTAGTAGTCTCTTAGGATGCTTTGTATTATTGCGGTGTCTGTTGTAACTTCTCCTTTTTCATTTCTAATTTTATTGATCTGAGTCCTCTCCTTTTTCTTGATGAGTCTGGCTAATGGTTTATCAATTTTGTTTATCTTCTCAAAGAACCAGCTTTTAGTTTTTTTGATCTTTGCTATTGTTTGCTTTGTTTCTATTTCATTTATTTCTGCTCTGATCTTTATGATTTCTTTCCTTCTGCTAACTTTGTGGTTTGTTTGTTCCTCTTTCTCTAGTTCCTCTAGGTGTAAGTTTAGATTGTTTATTTGAGATTTTTCTTGTTTTTTGAGGTAGGCTTGTATAGCTATAAACTTCCCTCTTAGAACTGCTTTTGCTGCATCCCATAGGTTTTGGATAGTCGTGTTTTCATTGTCATTTGTCTCTAGGTTTTCTTTTGATTTCCTCTTTGATTTCTTCAGTGATCTCTTGGTTATTTAGTAACGTATTGTTTAGCCTCCATATGTTTATGTTTTTTACATTTTTTCCCCTGTAATTCATTTCTAATCTCATAGCATTGTGGTCAGAAAAGGTGCTTGATATGATTTCAATTTTCTTAAATTTACTGAGGCTTGATTTGTGACCCAAGATGTGATCTATCCTGGAGAATGTTCCATGCACACTTGAGAAGAAAGTGTAATCTGCTGTTTTTGGATGGAATATCCTATAAATATCAATTAAATCTATCTAGTCTATTGTGTCATTTAAAGCTTCTGTTTCCTTATTTATTTTCATTTTGGATGATCTGTCCATTGGTGTAAGTGAGGTGTTAAAGTCCCCCACTATTACTGTGTTACTCTAGATTTCCTCTTTTACAGCTGTTAGCAGTTCCTTATGTATTGAGGTGCTCCTATGTTAGGTGCATATATATTTATAATTGTTATATCTTCTTCTTGTGTTGATCCCTTGATCATTATGTAGTGTCCTTCCTTGTCTCTTGTAACATTTTTTTATTTTAAAGTCTATTGTATCTGATATGAGTATAGCTACTCCAGCTTTCTTTTGATTTCCATTTGCATGGAATATCTTTTTCCATCCCCTCACTTTCAGTCTGTATGTGTCCCTAGGTCTGAAGTGGGTCTCTTGTAGACAGCATATATATGGGTCTTGTTTTTGTATCCATTCAGCAAGCCTGTGTCTTTTGGTTTGAACATTTAATCCATTCACATTTAAGGTAATTATTGATATGTATGTTCCTATGACCATTTTCTTAATTGTTTTGTGTTTGTTTTTGTAAATCCTTTTCTTCTCTTGTGTTTCCCAGTTAGAGAAGTTCCTTTTGCATTTGTTGTAGAGCTAGTTTTGTGGTGCTGAATTCTCTTAGCTTTTGCTTGTCTGTAAAGCTTTTGATTTCTCCATCAAATCTGAATGAGATCCTTGCCAGGTAGAGTAATCTTGGTTGTTGGTTCTTCCCTTTCATCACTTTAAGTATATCATGCCACTCCCTTCTGGCTTGTAGAGTTTCTGCTGAGAAATCAGCTGTTAACCTTATGGGAGTTCCCTTGTATGTTATTTGTCGTTTTTCCCTTGCTGCTTTCAATAATTTTTCTTTGTCTTTAGTTTTTGCCAATTTGATTACTATGTGTCTCGGCGTGTTTCTCCTTGGGTTCATTCTGTATGGGACTCACTGCGCTTCCTGGACTTGGGTAGCTATTTCCTTTCCCATGTTAGGGAAGTTTTCAACTATAATCTCTTCAAATATTTTCCCTGGTCCTTTCTCTCTCTCTTCTCCTTCTGGGACCCCTATAATGCGAATGTTGTTGCATTGAATGTTGTCCCGGAGGTCTCTTAGGCTGTCTTCATTTCTTTTCATTCTTTTTTCTTTATTCTGTTCCACAGCAGTGAATTCCACCATTCTGTTTTCCAGGTCACTTATCCGTTCTTCTGCCTCAGTTATTCTGCTGTTGATTCCTTCTAGTGTAGTTTTCATTTCAGTTATTGTATTGTTCATCTGTGTTTGTTTGTTCTTTAATTCTTCTAGGTCTTTGTTAAACATTTCTTTCATCTTCTCGATCTTTGCCTCCATTCTTTTTCCGAGGTCCTGGATCATCTTCACTATCATTATTCTGAATTCTTTTTCTGGAAGGTTGCCTATCTCCACTTCATTTAGTTGTTTTTCTGGGGTTTTATATTGTTCCTTCATCTGGTACATAGCCCTCTGCCTTTTCATCTTGTCTATCTTTCTGTGAATGTGGTTTTTGTTCCACAGGCTACAGGATTGTAGTTCTTCTTGCTTCTGCTGTCTGCCCTCTGGTGGATGAGGCTATCTAAGAGGCTTGTGTAAGTTTCCTGATGGGAGGGACTGGTGGTGGGTAGAGCTGACTGTTGCTCTGGTGGGCAGAGCTCAGTAAAACTTTAATCCACTTGACTGCTGATGGGTGGGGCTGGGTTCCCTCCTTGCTGGTTGTTTGGCCTGAGGCAACCCAACACTGGAGCCTACCTGGGCTATTTGGTGGGGCTAATGACAGACTCTGTGAGGGCTCACGCCAAGGAGTACTTCCCAGAACTTTTGCTGCCAGTGTCCTTGTCCCCACAGTGAGCCACATCCACCCCCGCCTCTGCAGGAGACTCTCCAACTCTAGCAGGTAGGTCTGGTTCAGTCTCCCCTGGGGTCACTGCTCCTTCCCCTGGGTCCCAATGCACACACTACTTTGTGTGTGGCCTCCAGGAGTGGAGTCTCTGTTTCCCCCAGTCCTGTCGAAGTCCTGCAATCAAATCCCACTATGCTTCAAAGTCTGATTCTCTAGGAATTCCTCCTCCTGTTGCCGGACCCCCAGGTTGGGAAGCCTGACGAGGGGCTCAGAACCTTCACTCCAGTGGGTGGACTTCTGTGGTATAAGTGTTCTCCAGTCTGTGTATCACCCACTCAGCAGTTATGGGATTTGATTTGACTGTGATTGCGCCCCTCCTACCGTCTCATTGTGGCTTCTCCTTTTTCTTTGGATGTGGGGTGCCTTTTTTGGTGAGTTCCAGTGTCTTCCTGTTGATGATTGTCCAGCAGCTAGTTGTGATTCTGGTGTTCTCACAAGAGGGAGTGAGAGCACATCCTTCTACTCTGCCATCTTGGTTCCTAGTCCTCTTCTTATCCTTTTTAAGAAACATTTATTTTAAAAAAATTTAAGTGTATAAAAGGCAAGGAGAATAGCATAGTATGCACCCATGCACCCTTCCCCAACTTCAACAATTATTAACTCACTACCAATCTTGTTTCATCTATACCCCACCCACTTCTCTCTTCTCATATTACTTTGAAACTAATACCAAGCATCATGTAATAACAACGATAAATATTTCTGTAGGTTTCCCTAAAAATAGACTCTATGTATTAATATAAAACTTTAAGTCTTCAAATTTCCAGTTTTCTCTTAAATTGTATGTGGGTTTTCTTGTTTGTTTGAATAAGAATCCAAGCAAAGTCTATGGCTTATATGTTTTGTAATTCTCTTTCAATCTCTAGGTTCACCCTGTATTACTTTCTTTTTACTTATTGCAATTTATTTGTTGAGCAAATCAAGTTGTTCGTGGGCGTTATAGTTGCCCACAGTCTAGATTGCCCTGATCGCTTCCTCACAGTATAGCTTATGTGTTCCACATTCCTCTACAAATTGGTAGTTGGATACGGATTGGGGCTTGATCAAATTTAGTTCTATTTTCTAAATATACTTCTTTCTTTATTTAGGTAAGACTCCTTCCTGGATGATGGTATATTCTTTTATTAGGAGCTCATAATTTTGGCTGACTCTGTTTTGTGAGGCCAGCAGCCATTGACATTAACACTTAGAGTCCTTACTTTTCAACTAAAATATTAAGTCTAACTGACAAATTTTTAAGTGATGTGACGCAGAATATTCAACTGAATATCTAATGTAGTAAATCTCTTAAATACTACAAATACTTAAAATATTGAACATACATATATTGTCCCAATGATTAGAAACAGATTTTTGTACCATGGGCTTGAATTACTTCATCATTTCTGTATTTAATTCTGAATCATCCAAGATCTAAAAAAGGCTTACTAAGAAAAACAAGTGTCATGTCATGATCAATTTCACCAGGCCTTTACACTTACCTAGGTAGTAAGCTATGCATATGTGTTAAATTGTAAATGTTTGATTTTTTAAAAAAGTGAGTTTATTAGATAACAGTTTATGACCACATATGTTTATCATCTCAGGTGGAAACTGAGACATGTATATCCATGGCAATTCTTCCTGGGCTACAAGAGTACCCACTAAGCCCTTTTTTATGGTCTCAGTGATAGCAAGGCACTTCCTGCTCACATTCTCCAAATGGTGTCAATTTCATGTTAGAAAGATCACTTTGGCAGCAGCATGTAGAAGGGACTTTAAGGGTAGAAAAGATGAAGAGCAATTCTCATCACTAGAAGACTGTCCAGAAGGTTACTGCATGGGTCCACACTAGCAATGATAGAATCCTGTTCTTGTGTCTAGCAGGATAGAGGAGAGAGACAGAAGGGGAGGTGCATTATAGGAGACACTAAATACGCAGAACTTGCAGAACTTACAGAACTTGATTAATTTGATGTGGGACTGTAGAAGAGTGAGAAATAAAGGATGACTTAAGGCTTAGGTGGTTAAGGGAATTGTGGTGCGATTGACCAAGGTAAGAAACTTAGTAGGAAAAACAGGTTTAGGCTGGGATGAAAGAGGGAAACCTCAGCTTCTGGGATGTTAATATAGAACCATCAGCGGGACATACAAATAAAGATAGATAGGAAGATGAATGGATGGATGGATAGATAGATAGATAGATAGATCGGTAGATAGATGAGTCTGAAACTCAGAAGTGAGGTCTGGGCTAGAGATTTCAACATGAAGTCACCAACATTAAGATAATATGTGAAGCTGTGGAGTTATATGAGAATATGAGACCATCTAGGGGCAAATGTAGAGTGAAAATAAAAATGAGGAAGCCAAGACCGGAACACAAAAGAACACCATCACTTAAAAGGGGAAGTCAGAGCAAATTAACCCACAAAGGAAATTGTGGGGTAGTGACCAGAGAGACAAGAAGTGAGCAGGAGAGATTTCTCATGGAAACAAAGGAGACTCCAGGAAGGCAAAATAGCCAATACTGTGATAAGAACCACAAAGCAATCAAGTAAGGTGCAAGCTGAGAAGTGTTTAATGGATTTGGTAATCAAATCTTTTAAGAATAGTTTCAGTGAAGGATTATCAAGGGAAGCCAGATTGTAGTCAATGAAGAAATGAGTAGGAGGAGAGCAAGTAAGGTCGGTGAGTATGGACAGCTTTTTCTACTTTGGGAAAAGGAGGATGGACTTGTGGTAACGTGGAGCATTTAGAAAGGTGAAGAGAAGTGTTTGTCCTTTATGAATGAGAGTAACTTGGGCTGAGGGAGAAAACAGTAGTGAGATATTTAGGGATGGGGAGTGAAAGAAGAACAATAATAGTAATATAAATAATATGATGACACAGAAGAAAGCGAATAAAAGGAGTAAAATATCTGATCATTCAGATAGGATTCAGAACACAGATGGAAAGAAGAACTTCGGTAGGGACAGGTAAGGATGTGCATAACTGTAGATAAGCTTGGGAGTTAAAGGAATGTATTTTAAGAGAGTTCACCCCCAATAAGTGCTATTTTATTGGTGAAATAAGAAACAAGATCATCTGATGAAAAGAGAAAGGAGAGGAATAGGAGATCTGAGGGAAGTAATGAACGTTTTGAATAGCCATTGGGAAGAATGATGCAAGAGAAGGTTGACTAGAAAAAAAGTGTAATGAGATTATAGAATAGTGTTGGGGGTATAGCTGAGACTGAATATCAATTATTGGTAATATCCTAAATCAGTAAAATGGCAATTTTCCCCAGCTATGCAAATCAACCCAAGAATAGAAATAGAAAATATAGATGGTTCCATAAATCATTGGGGATTCATGCAGCCCAGGTATTGATAGCTGTTATGAGCAGTTGGAGTGAAGTGATTTGGAATGAAACACCTTGGAGTCCAAGCCACAAGTGATGGAAGCAAAACCAGATGGAGAACATCTGGAAAAGAGTGATGAGTCAGGATTGGAACTAATGATCTTTGGAATCTGTACCATACAGCCAATCATATACCTTCAGAACCCAGAATTGACTTATTGACATACTGTCATTTTAACAGAAAAATATTTCTGCCCTGAAACTAAACTACTGATTAATTGTAGATGCTCACTTTGAATGGGCAGTGCTGTGCTCAAGCTCCCCGATTCTCCATTTTTTGCAGCAGTAGTGGCATCAATACAAGGCTAAAGCCTATTCTACTGACTTCTGAAGTTTTAAATCAGAGCAGATATGAAAGAGAAGAGTTATTTTTAAATGATCCTTTTATTCTTTTTTCTTTTTCATTGTAAGGGGAGCATCTACTTGTTCCATTTTCACTTTTTCTTCTCTCTTGTTTTCAGAAGCCCTGTAAATGAAGAAAATCAAGATAGTGTCATACACTTTGATGGTAAGAGACGAAAGATGCTTTATTTATTTGTTCCCTCAGATACGGAAGTTTGAGTTAATCATTCTCATAGGATCATTAATGGGTCATTATCATCATTGGTCCATGCAAGACCCCTCTCTTGTTTTACTTATTTATTTATTTCCTTTTATCTCCATGACCCACTCCCTTTCCTTCCTCCCCCTTACCAGAGACAAATATTCTAATGTACTTAGTGTGTGTCTTTTGTACATATTCTTTGCATGCTGTTGTATGTGTATATGTACATATTTCAATTTACATAAACTGTATATTATAGCTCACTCTGGCCTTTATTTTATACTCAACTGTGTTGAGTGTTTTGGGGGGCTCCTCCATGTTGTATATGTATATTTAATTTCTTTCTGTTAACTACTGCACAGCACTCCATGGTATGCATCCTATGCATTCACATTTCACCTTCAACTCGCTGGTACCACAAATAATAGTTCAATGCACCTTCTTGTCCATATCCCCATGTGGACCTCTGAGAGCCTTCCTTTATGTATACCCAGCAGTAGAGTGGCTGCTTGTAAGCAATGGCATATTCATTTCAGCTGAGTAGGATTACAGTGCTCTCCAGAAGAGCTGCATCTCTGTGTACTCCCGTCACAGGGCATGAAGATTCCAAGATGCCTACCTTTCGCCAGTGCATGGTACTATGCAGCTTTCCAGTTGTTTCCAGTCTTACATGCATAAAATGATGTCTTGTTTCATTTTCATATCTCTGCTTGCTGCTGAGTTCAAATACTTGATTTGTTTATTAGCCTTTGTGGTTTTCTCTTCTGTAGGTTTCCAGTTCCTATTCCTTGACCATTTTTTTCTTGGGGTTGGTATCCTTTTCTGGCTGACTTGCAGGAGTTCCTTTGTATTCCAGATATTTATCCTATGTCAGTTGTAGACATTGCAAATATCTTCTCTCATTCTGTCCATCGTCTATTAACTTAGTCCATGCTGTCCTTCACTGAACATAAATATATTTTGATATAATCAAATTCATTAATATTTACTTTGTAATTTATACTTCTTAAGTTTTATTTAAGAAGTCCTATCCCTAGGAAATACAAATATTATCTTCTGTTTTCTTCTATGAACTTTATCCGTTACAGTTAGGTCTTTGATCTCTTTGCAGTCCAATTTTGAGGCGTTAGTAGAAATCTAGCTTTGTTGTCTCATGGACAAAGCCAGTTTTCCCATTACCATACTCTGAAATCCACCCTTTTCTCATTAATTTATAATGCCACATTTACTATATTAACTCTATTGGTGTGTTTGTGTCTTTGCATATATAGGTGTGTATGTGTGTGTATGTGTGTTTCTATTTGTGTGTGTGTAAATTTGTGTATCTGTCTCTGAGCTCTCTGCTCTATTCCACTGGTCTATTCATTTGTATATCAGTTCCACACTGTTTTTATTATTATTGTTTTAGATGATGTCCTAGTACCTGGTAATTTATTGATATTACCAAACCCTTGAGCAGTAAAATATCTTTTAAAAAAATCTCATTAACTTGATTTGTTCGACACATGAAAGCAAATCCTTGGGAACAAGTAAGTTGAAAAGTGTGAACTAGTTGTGATTTTCTGGTAAAATCTTTGTTCCATACTGCAAGCCCACAAAACCAAATGTTCACGCTTTTCATAAAGAGAATAAAGAGTGTCTTCATTAATTTTTGGCTTTTGCATTATTTTATGAAAGTCAGTGAAATGATTTTATAATTAAATTACAAGATTCAAAAAAGCCATAGTAAGAATCTAAACTACATATTCTATTTTGTACTTCTATACCTTTGGTAAATTATAAGTTCTATTACATGAAGAACTGTTTTGAATATTATATTACATCTAATAATCCTGTATTAAAGCACTTCTTAATTACAGTATATTAAATTATATTCTTTTTTTAAACACTTTAGGAACGGGAAATCTGGATGAGGTCAGTTTTTTTTCCTTCTCATATTATATTGCTGTAATTAGAATATGTAACAATTATTGTGATTCATTTTCTATTGATATAAACCAACAAATGAAAATCCTTATGAGTAATGGTGACTGTTTTCCATTTATAATCTTATTTCATCTAAAATGCTTGAGACATTAAACACCCATTATTACACTGACTCATAGTAATTTTGTAATGTTAAACATAGACTGAAGTCTGGCTACACATCTGAATTACATAGCAAGATATAAAATGAAATCTTTCTGTGCTTCCTTTTCCAGTCTATCTCTAAAAAGGAAACAAAAATATTTTAAATAAGCCAAAATAGACACACAAATGTATGCTTGTTTTACTGATTATTTGAGCAATGTAATATGTGTATGTTCCCTTATTAAATAATTACAATTAATCATTATTAATGTTTTTCTTGACAGGAACAAGAGAGTGAAGGAGAAACATATGAAGACATGTATGAGTTACATTTTTTTACCATGATATTTTCCTTCTAAGATGAATATAATGATTTGTATGAGGGAGAGTGGAGGGATATTCAACACTGGGAGGGAAAAGCTGTATTGTTCAAATGACTGGCATATAATGATAACCTTTATTTCAATACAAAGGACTAAAGATTCTTTTCTTGTCTAAGGATTTTACAGAGGACTCTATTAAAATGCCATCCCCGGAGAGGTCAGAGGCCTGCAGCCCACTAGATAGCCCACAGGCAGGGAATCACAGGGACCGGGAATCTGATTTCTTGCTCTTGGTGTGTCCTTGGGCACATGAATTCGTGTATACGTTACAATGTCCTCACCTAGACAGCACTTCACCTCACAACCTTGCTATGAGAGACGATTTAACACGGCACCAGATGCCAAAGTTTTAGCCTGCTAAACAGAAAGGTGTTAGAAAGGGTTCCAAAATGGGTTTCTGGGTAGCCCGAGACTAAGAAATTTCTTGGAAAATGAGTAGAGGTAGAATGAATATGTTATTTTATCTTTTGTTGATTCAAATATGTTAATTTTCCCTACCCAGTTCTTATTCAACTAATTCTGACTAAAGTTTCTGAATTAAGGTTTGTACATTGTGTACAAGTGCATGTGTGTACGTGAACTTGTACTAGTGAGTGCATGAGAGAGAGAGAGAGAGGAGAGATTAATTCTATTCATGCCGACAGGCCGCGAGAACCTTTATAAACAGTGCTTTCCACTTGCCTGCCCGAGCTGTAAGTGCAGCAGAACCTTAGGAAGGCATCCTCATTTGAATGCCTCCTGCTGGCTCTAAGCACAGTCTCATACACCCAGGAATTTTGACAAGCCTTGGCTTTATACCTTCACCTATACTTCTTCACATACGATCTTCTGCTCTGGGTAGAAACCTCTCTGGATAGGGAGTCCTGACACATCAATGCCCATGGATGCTAAAACAAACTGACAATTTTAATCCACAGAGAAACATCCAAAGAAAGAGAGAAGAAAAGGGAAAAGGAGGAAAAGAAGAGATTAGAGCTGGAGAAAAAGGAACAGAAAGAGAGAGAAAAGAAAGAACAAGAAATAAAGAAGAAATTTAAAGTAAGAGCTTTCTTGCCGAAGGGTGAAGAAGAGTAACCTCTTTTTATAACTTCCACACAAAAGGGGCACAATCCTTGAAAGCTTACATGGTCGGAGAATTACTTAATCATTGTTTTCTAAAGAGTAACTACCTTCACAATCGTAATGTTTTTGTCCAATAATTTCCTTTACCCCTGCACTAAAAAACGAATGCAATAAAATCCAAATAAAATATGATGGGAGCTCAGGAAATTTTATGTCGATGGAGTGAAAGAGTACTTGATACTCAGACCCATCTTGACTCTCCTTGTTATGCATTTCCTTTTATCCTACTCATAATATGAGCTCAGGACCACACACATACACATCCCTGTGGCATGTATTATAGTGGTACGAGGGACAGAAGTGTCTCTGGATTAACCAGACCTGTCGCAATAAAGCTCCGTGAGCTACCCTGACTGCTGCTGTCTAGACCTGACTTACATTTTTGCCTTTATTTTAAGCCGATGTACATGCTGACTTTTGATACCTGCTGTTTCTCCTCCCTCTTCATCCACCTGGATTTCTGACCTCTGTCTTCTCTGATCTCTGATTTCTAATTGTGTGATTTCTATTACTACCACCACTACCACTATACTTGCGGCCTATACTCTTTTGGCCAGTACGTCTTTGATGACATGGCCCATCTGGGGTGGGTCTAGTATGTCAGCTATAGCGTGATTATCTAGTTACAAAACTATTCTTCACTATAAAAAGGATTCATATCAAGTTTCCTTTAAATATTTAATTCCTCCTGAACATTTACAATATGGTTTGAATTAGAAAAATGTGATTTATATATAATTTCCCAGTATATTGATTATAGTAAAACAAAGATTCAACAGCAGAGCAAAGGGAAAATGTAAAGCTTAGAGTCAGTTGGACAGATGTGGACTCAAAGTCCAACTGCACATGCAAATTCTGTGATCATGGGCATATTACTAAACTTCTCTGAACCTCAGATTCTTATTTTTAAAGTGAGTCAATGATACCTCTCCTGAAAGTTTTTTATGGAATTAAATAAAATAATGCACAGAAGGCACTGTATCTATTATAGGATCTCATTCAACTTTGCTTACTACATATAAGCAAAATTAAGATTACAGTATGAATACTAAAACATTTTACTCATACAGAATGTACGGCTACCAATGTTTACAGTTTTCAAGTGGAAAACATGAAAAACTAATTTCTTAAATGAAAATCTTTATAACATACTTTTTATGAAGAGATTGTTTGTAGTTTTGAAGGAATTGTGTGAAGCTTTCCCTTGTGGGTTTTTTTTGAGAAATCAGTTTTGCATTGTTTCACTCATTCATTTGAATAATATTTGTTAGTAAGAAATAAATAGGATATGGAAGACATACCACCAAATATGAACTCAAAAGTTTGTCAAGACTGGGACTTCACACACTATATTCCTTCCACAAAATGTTAATAGATGTTCCAATTAAATAAATAAATGTGAGAACTGTTACATAGCTTCACATTTCATTATTTCCAAGACAAAATATTTCACATTTTAAAATTCTGATATTAAGATGCATTTTAACATCGTTGGCATATCAAAATTTTAATTCAGCTATTTTCTTTCTTTCTTGGTGGTGCATAATTAATGATATGTCTCACAATTCATCGCATCACAATAAAATAAAGTAGAGCTTCTTCAAAACTCACAATGCATATTTGCATATCAAAAGGTCCAAGAAATTCTGTTGAAAAGACACCAATTTAGGATTAGGAAATGTTTAGGATTCATGACCTCTAAACTAGATTATTCCCCTGCTGTCAAGAAAACACTGTACTATTCAGGATATTAATTTAAAAACCTCTCATAATATTTGTTTGTTATTTTTATTATTCACAAAGCTATTTCTAAACTGTTGTCTGTTTATAGCAGGTAATGTCTACTCCAAGTTTATAGATAGACAAGTACCACAAAGTTAAAAAAAAAAGAAAGAAAGAAAGAAAATGCTTTTCCCACAAGTACAACCCACCACCACCAACCCTTGCTGTTTTAGGCCTGCAGAGAACCATCAGAATAATTGCACAAAGCACAGAGGGGAATAACCTCTGTCTACCAAGCAAACCACCAGCATACCCCATAAAAACACATAGCACCCAGCATGTCGTACATAAGTGGTATTCGGTTACCAGTGGCTTTCTCTGCAAATCTTCCACAGAGTTCCCGAGGTCAGCAGATCACTGCCACTCTCTCCTGGCCCCCGAGCATGTGCTTACCTGTTCTTTGCTGGTTCTGTCTGACCTCTGCAATTTTCCCCTAACCCCTCCTCTAAGAACATTCACCAGGAATGACATTCACCCTCAACTTCTAGTTCAAACTTGTAAATGTTGGAAATAGGCAGGTTGGCAAGTGGTGGACATATTGTCTTTCAAAACCACATTCCTTAAAGATGTTCTGAATAGTGAAGAAGCCAGTCGTGATTTTCTTTTCCCTTTTTGCAGCTAACAGGCCCTATTCAAGTCATCCACCAAGCAAAAGCTTGCTGTGATGTCAAAGGAGGAAAGAATGAACTGAGCTTCAAGCAAGGAGAGCAAATTGAAATAATCCGAATCACAGACAACCCTGAAGGAAAATGGCTGGGCAGAACAGCCAGGGGGTCATGTGAGTGCACATTTTCCTACAACTTCGAAGTGTTTTCTATTTGAGCCAATATTAATGTGAAAATTCTTCCAAAGCTACTCATAAGCATTAAGTTGGGAGCACGTTACAGGGTGGACAAAGATAGGAAGATTTTAAATGACAGGTAGAGCTCCATCTTCACCTCATCTGTGTAATCTTTTTAGTGGGGAAAAATGTAAATATTTATAGTATCCCAGGGAGGAACAAAGAGCATTAGGTTCTTCATCGATGTTAAAAGGCAAAAATCATTTATATGAATCACTTTGGAATCTTGAAAATAGACTCTAGGCTTACCCCAAACCACAACAGCGTAAGACTTTGACAAAGTACAGTGAAACATGTGTCAACAAGTCTATAAATCAGAATTGCAAGCAAAGAAATAAAGGGAAAATTTAAAGAGTAAGTGTGCAATTAATATTTTATTCACAACTTTATGATATTTAAGCTACAGTTACCCGAACATAAATTGTTCCCCTTTTGGTAGACGGCTATATTAAAACAACGGCTGTAGAGATTGACTATGATTCCTTGAAACGGAAAAAAAACTCGCTCGGTGCTCTTTCATCAAGACCTTTTGAAGATGACCAGGAAGTATATGATGATGTCGCAGAGCAGGAAGATGTTAACAGGTATGTGTAAGTACAAATTGTAAAGCAAATCACATCATCTCTTTGTCAGAGATTGTGGATTTTAAGGTGCTAGAATTTTACTTTCCCTATTTCCTACTGCTCTCTATCACTAAACTAAATTACCATTTACAATCACTTCAATATGGATGAAAAGTCATTGGAAACTCCATAGTCTTTTATTTTACTCTTTGGTTGTATGTATCAAATACTACTTGAAATATAATGGGCCATTTGCCAGATATTGCCAAACGTGTTGTCAATCCAAAATGCTGTTTTACAGTATTTATTCTGATTTGATCTTAAGGATATGCCTAAAGTAAGTATGACTTTGTAAAATTGAAGGATGAGATGTAGAAGTTAGCTCTGAAAAATATAAAGTGTTTTTCTCTGAAATCTGAGTCTAAATATATTCATCGTTTTTATTTAAAAACATAACAGACAAAAATGCTTTTTAAAGCCAACTCTACTTTGCTCTTTAAGAGTAAAAATGTAAAATCCCCTATGATCCCTGGCAATCAACTAAGGGCCCAACTTTCCATTCATTCCACTAGAATGGCATGACCTTCCCCACAAGAATTATGGGAACATCTTTCTGGGGTAGAGGAGCCCAGAGGAGAGTCTGGCCATCTTCTCCCACGTACCTTTCCTTCCCTTCTCTCTTTTCTCTGTCTCCAGCTCCCTTTATCCTTGCCTCCTCTTTTGTCTCTTTTTCCTAGCTCTGATCTTCCTTGTCCTTTCTTCTCCTTCCTTTTCCATTCCCCTTTTCTTTCCATTCCTTTTTGCCTCCAATAGCTCCCTTTCCTGGTAAAGCCATGATCCCTTCAAGTTGAAGGAAAAGGAGAAGGAAAATCTCCAGCACAGTGAAGAATCCTCTTTTTTTTATGCCCATTTGTGGAATTGGGAAACCCCCCCACGTGATCCCAAAACACATGATCTGAGCTAGATCTTCACTTGGGAAAAAATGTGTCTGCATTATTCATAACTCAAATTTTAAAGGAAAAATGTTTTCATTATCAACCATTTAAAAAATGTAAAATGATCAAAACAGTAATATACTTATGAAATATATGAAGAATTAAATTTCCCTCTTGTGGACTTTGAGCTCATGGCATCAATTAAACTTATGTTGCTCTCTGGCAGTTTTGTCTTTCTAAAATGAATAATAGGGAATTCCCTGGCGGACTTGTGGTTAGGATTCTGGGCTTTCACTGCCTGGGGCCTGGGTTCAATCCCTGGTTGGGGAACTAAGATCCTACAAGCCACGTGGCATAGCCAAAAAAAAAAGAATGATGGCCTTCCATGCCTTCTTACCATGGTGTGATCATAAATTATGCAATATATATCAAAACATGCGATGTATGCACTGGAGTTTACAGATTGTAAATTGGCCTTAGTAATAAGAAACACCTTGACCTAATTTGAAAGTCAGTAAATGCTAATTTGGGGGTCAAAGTTCCAAATGGCCATATTCTGAGGGTTACAGAATTTTCTGGACATGAGTATTCCATACCATGTATATTAGCAACATATATACTTTATGTTTGCCTTTTATTTTTTTTAAAAAAAACACACACATTTCTCTTATTTTGCAATTAAAGAACCCCAGTTATATTAATATATACATATTTACACTGATGAACATACTCAAGAAAAAAATGATAAATCCACAAAAAGGGATGATAGCCTTAAAATGAAGCATTATTTTCCATAATAGGTGACTATTTCCCAAAACTAATGCTATTACCTTTTCCTTTTATCTAGTCTATACATACCACAGCTCTAAAAGACATCTCTAGTTAGTAAACATGTAGCAGAAAAAGAATCTTCCATTTAATAAACTGGGGTTGGAGGAGGTGTATGGTTTTAATGCTTAATATTTTAAACAAGTATAGCCCCACAATATTTACTAGCATCTATTCCTCCCTTATGCATGTTTCATAAGAAAATGGAATAAGAGACATCACTTCTACACAAGTTTTTTTTCTTGAAACTACAGCTGCTGCTGGCAGAGATCTCATAACAGAATATGCTTTGTCCTTAGTAGAACAAGGAAAGACGCTGAGTATAGCTGGCAGCTTGTCCTGGCAAGAATAAGAGAAGGCACCATCCTCTCCTCTCCCTCCCCCAGATGCCTCCTGGTTCCTTGCACTCTTTACCAGCTCTTTCCCAATTCCTCCAGGGTAAAGAGAGCTGACTGTGTACTTCAGATTCTGCGAGCAGACAGGAGGCTTAAAAGCACAGGTCCCATATACAATGGAATATTACTCAGCCATAAAAAGAAATGAAATGGAGGTATTTGTAATGAGGTGGATGGAGTTAGAGTCTGTCATACAGAGTGAAGTAAGTCAGAAAGAGAAAAACAAATACAGTATGCTAACACATATATACGGAATCTAAGGGAAAAAAAAAAAAAAAAGGCCATGAAGAACCTAGTGGCAAGACGGGAATAAAGACACAGACCTACTAGAGAATGGACTTGAGGATATGGGGAGGGGGTGGGGTGAGATGTGACAGGGTAAGAGAGTGTCATGGACATATATACACTACCAAATGTAAAATAGATAACTAGTGGGAAGCAGCCGCACAGCACAGGGAGATCAGCTCGGTGCTTTGTGACCACCTAGAGGGGTGGAATGGGGAGGGTGGGAGGGAGGGAGATGCAAGAGGGAAGAGAAATGGGAACATATTGTATATGTATAACTGATTCACTTTGTTATAAAGCAGAAGCTAACACACTATTGTAAGGCAATTATACTTCAATAAAGGTGTTTAAAAAAAAAAAAAAAAAAAAGCACAGGTCCCGACAGCAGTTCTTCTCCCTTCCTTCTCAACTAAGCAATGTTTTGTACTAAATGTGAAACGTTGAACAAAAGGAAATTACAAGTGCAAATACCACTCCTCCATCACATAAAAAAACTTTCTTCTATGTATGTTTCCAACCTTTTCCCTGCCATTTATCCTTTCCTCTTTCTCTTTCCTCCTCTTTTCTCACACTCTCCTCTCTTTGCCTCTCATTCATCTGATCAATGGTTTGTATTCCAAAAAGACCATTATAGGAAATTGAAGAATGGCTCTAGAAATGAAATAATGGATGGTGGCTTTGCTCCTGATTATAACTCTGTTCTTTAGGAATTGGGTAGGAGACTCTCCAAGGGAATATATTGTATTTGCCAGGAGCAGCAGTCAACCCAAATTGCAATTTTTCACATAATTCTATCTGCTTGCTTCATGCTCAAAGGGAAGTGTTGAGGACAATAAATGTGAAAATAGTTTGTAAGCAAGTAGAGAATATACTAAAAATTCATCAAAAATCAATTCTTATTTATATATTAGGACATTTATAACATGTTTTTTTCCAAAGTTCCATTATCAAACGTACTTTTTATTTCTAGATTAGCAGTAGATCTGTGTCAGACCAATTTCTTTTATTCTGACTTAAAGGTTGAGGAATCAGATATGAGTGTATAATTACACTATGCGATTGTAATATCAGACTGATATCTGTTACTGGCAGGTTATCCAAAAGGCAAAAACGGCGACACGGGGAGCGCAGCAAGCTGTAGCCAAAAGGACATTGTAAGGGAAGGCAGGATGCTGAAGTTCTCCTCTCATCTCTTCATTTACTTAAAAGTGGGCTTGGTCATATCACGTCATTTCTCAGAGCCTCAATTTCTTTCTGCAAAATGAACTAGATGACTTCTGAGATTTTTTTTTTTTTGGTTCTCACACTCTACACTTCCTTTGTTCTCACAGAACTCATATTTTAGTGGGAGAAATGGACAAGAAAACAGACAATTATAAAAGAGGGGAAATATAGAATGTTATCAAAATAAATTAAAAATCAGAATTCTGGATTTAGAGAATCAGGAGCCACACTCTACAAAGGCCCCATGAAGAGGATTTCAATTTTTTTTAAGTTCTCCCTTTTAAAAAAATGTAATGCTATTGGACTAAGAGTTAAATGCTGTGACTATAAGATAGCAAAAGAAAATTGAATTTAATGCAGTAATGGTTCTGGAATAATACTCTCTTTTTATAAATAAGTCCATCTATGGAATGATATAATACTGTATAATCTGAAAACTGCCTCATGGGAAAATGCTAGAAGCAGACAGTATCATTGTTTAGAATACTTTATGGTACTGAATCTCACTTGATTCTTATTAGGTTTGTTTTGCTTTGATTTTTGCTTTGTTACTACTCATCTATTACAATAAGGAACAGTTTTTCTTCCTTTTCACATATAACATCTGATAACTTTTTTTCTAACTAAAATATAGTTGATTTACAACACTATATTAGTTTCAGGTATACAACATAGTGATTCAATGTTTTTATAGGTTATACTACATTTAAAGTTATTATAAAATATTGGCTATATTCTCTATGCTGTACAATATATCCTTGTAGCTTATTTATTTTATACATAGTAGTTTGTACCTCTTAAACCCCTATCCCCAACTTGCCCCTCCAGCCTATCCCCTCGTTACTGATAACCAGTACTTTGTTCTCCATATCTGCAAGTCTCTTTCTGTCTTGTAATATTCATTCATTTGTTTTATTTATTTTAGATTCCACATATAAGTGATAACATACAGTATGTGTCTTTAACTATCTTTATTTCACTAAGTACAATACCCTCTAGGTCCACCAGTGTTGTTGCAAATGACAAAATCTCATTCTTTTTATGACTGAGTGACATTCCATTGTGTATATATACTACGTCTTCTTTATCCATTCATCTGTCGATGGACACTTAGGTTGCTTCTATTGATATATCTTGGCTATTGTAAATAACATCCTGATAAACTTTTGATTGGAATGTTATTTTTTCTTTTGTATCACTGCTCAATATATGTACTTCTCTCCCTGATAGCTAAATACTTCATATATTAATTTAATTGGTCCACTTTTTTTTTTCCTAGCCACAGTCAGAGTGGAAGTGGAGGTAAGCCACACACTTTCATCAGCAGTTTCTGCAAGTCTTCAACGTTTTTGTGTGTACTAATGACAAAATGCTTTTGTCTGCAAATAATGAGGAGGATCTTAATGTGGTAGAAAGAACACAGGACTGGGAACCAATGACCTGGAGCCCAGCCCTGGACACTGAGTGACCCTGAGCAAGTCAGCTCTTTCTTCCAAGCTTCTTATGGGTCATAGGGTGACTCCACTTCCAGTATGCCCAGGGCAGTCTTGATTTATGCCAATTGTCTGAGCACAATTTTTAGTAGTATCCCCCTTCACTTTCCGAAGTATCCTTGTTTGGATGATAACTTACATGGTCACCTTAGCTATGACTCCTAAAGTCTCCTCGTTATCTCATCAACAAAATAAGGGTTACTAATACCTGGCAGTGCTAAAATTCTCATCCTAAAAATCAAATTTCAAGTTTATTGTACATATTCTTGTACAGAGAAGGTACTCAGTAAAGATTTGTTAAATAAATATTTGTCAAATAGAAAGGTTCCTAAGGACTATAGGATAACAAATCAAATGAAGGTTTAACTTTTAAAATATCACATTGATGAAATGAAATAAAGAAATGAAAAGTCAGCCCATCAATGTTTACAAATTCACCTTTCATTTTATTTGCTTTTCTTTACTTATATCTTGATCAGTAGCTTTTTCTGAATGTCTCCTCAGTATTAATTACATTTTTCTTATCACCTCTCCCTTCTTTTTCCGCAAAAAATTCTAACTCCATCGTTATTTAATTTTACTTTTTTCATAGTTATTTTCCCCCATTTCTTTCATCTCCCATGCATACTACTCTTTATCTTCCCTCATATTTTTATTACATTTCACATCTAAGAATTCCTTATAAAATAATGTTAAAAATAATTAATTTACCTACTACCTATGTGAGAGTGGGAAATAAAGCTACTTTTTATTTAAATAGTTGATATGAAAGTAGGATGCTTTCTGCAATTAAATAAGACAGATTTATTATCAAATTTTGAGTGAACATTCGTGACCAAATTATAAAATTAACAGAAGACTTTTTCCCCCCTAATTCACATGAAGGGATGTTCCCACCTCCCCCAGACGATGATATTTATGATGGGATAGAAGAGGAAGATTCTGTTAATGGGTAAGAATGATCAGCGAACTGCCTTTTTGCAAAGTATTGTACGTACTGGAATTGTATAGTCTTGATTTCTATTTAAAATAAAAAGCAGAAATAGCATTCCCTGTTACGTTACCAAAAATTATTTGAATGTTTAACAGCATTAGTAAATGCGGAAGTGTAACTGCACCACACTTCAAATGAAGTGGTATATTGTTTGGAATAACCTTGACAACTATGTCAAAAGAAGTGAAATGAAAAAGGGATAAAGGATTAGAAGTGTTGCAGATTTTTTTTCAAACTTTTCCCTATCATTTATTTATCAATCAATAATTTATTTTTACGACAATCTGGAAAGTTAATCAGTCGCATGGCTATCCTTTGTATGTTAATCATAGTTGTAGGCAATCCAAATAAACTGAGGTCATATGCTATCTGTGGCAAAACCAGTATTGAATCCTTTAGGTGTTTAAACTTTTGAAATGGCGTATTTTAAAATTTAAGTACATTTAAACAATTTTTTAATCTATTAACAACTTACTTTTAATACAGTAAAGCTAAATTGATGTTTAAAACTTAATCCTGACTCAGCTCGCTAGTTTAAGAACCAGGAGAAATCTACCAAATAGGAAAAAATAACTTACCTGCTATTTACCTAGTAGCAGCAGTATTCAAAGACCATAACCTATAAACATAATAGCTTCATTTTGTTCAATACAATGAGTAGCTTACAGCCTGAATGATCAAAGCAGTATAATTATAAAAAATCTGATCAATGCCTGCATGCTCCAAAGCTCCACGCTACAGGTTGAAGAGAAGAGTAACACGTGGTCCTGGGGGATTTTGAAGATGTTAAAGGGAAAAGATGACAGAAAGAAAAGTATACGAGAGAAACCAAAAGACTCTGAGTCAGACAATGAAGGTTCATCGTAAGAGTCGACCAACCACCAAATCCAGTGCATGATAACAACACTAATAATTTAATCAAATGCTGCTAATATTTTATAACCAATAACCAAATTCTGACAGACTTTTAAACCATTTTAATGTGTTTTTCCATTAGTCATTCTAGCCTCATTTACTGTGTCACCCTTAAACTCATGCATTTATATGAGAGGAGCACAAAGTATTCGAAAACCATCGTATGGTTCAAAAATATATTTTGCTTTCCATTCAAACATGTACAAGCACACACACGCACAAGTGCACACACACACACCCTCACACACTCATACACACTCACCCTCCATTTAATAGGACTTTTTTTAACTGTGGCATCAATCTGAATGTTCACAATTCCAATGCCACATTTTATTATATAATATTGTATACTGACTATTCTTCAAAATATACATTCTCTTTTAAAAATTAATTGCTAGAAATAAAGGACACAATTTGGAATTTCTTTTCTCTAAGTACAGTATTTAAAGTCTTTGTAACTATATCACAATTGTGATATATTAATTCTACTTGAATTACATATTTATCCTATAATAAAATTATTCTAAACATCTTCAGTTTGTATAAATAAAACTAAAGCATAAATTTTATCTTTCCATCCAAAAATAACCCTTTAGTATAAGTTCCATGAGTATGAATTTGAAGGATCTTAATTACACTCGCCAGTACAGGATATCCTTCTTTTATATGTGCCTAATAGATTCACCACACTTAACTGAAGTCTTTATAAGATGTTAATTCCACATAGAAGTCCTAATTTTAAACCCTTTTGTGAGACACTAAAACAACACTCAATAAACAGGACTCTTAAAATTATAAGTAAACATAGCAAATCTTCCCTTCATGCAGCATTACTCAAATAATAGTCCTTAGAAATAAAAGCAGAGATTTTTTTTTTTTTTTGCCCTAATTACACACCAGCTAATTCTGGTTTTAGATCACTTGAACTAATGACCTTTCACACTTTACTGTAACTGTGCACCATTCTTCCAGTGATGTGTGTGTGTGTGTGTTTAAAGCTCAGAAAGTAATAAAAGCAAAGGTCTTTTTCTGTTGCAACTAAAAGCCACCCAATCCTGATTTCAAATCACTTCTGTTAATAAGCTCTCACTCTCTAGTTTCAGTGGATATTCCTCTCTTATTCACCATTCTTCTGTTTGGAGATATACATGTACATATTGTTGAAACATGGTCATATAAAGATTCCTATGACCTCTGCTGATTATGACTCGGCATTTCTATTCTTTGAGTCAAATAAACAGTTTTGGGCTTGAGCTATGCCACAATGCTCCGGAATACTGAGACCATTTAATTACTCTGGTATGATAATATGCCCAAACTTCATAGAACAAATCTGCAAACATTGGTCTAATGGCTGTGAGCAAAATAAACCACTGGATATCTTGACTCTTGACTTTTTTGGCCAACACTGGAGTTCACAAAAAGTATTGCTAAATTCCGGATTGATGGACAAAAACTTGGGACTTAGCAGAGAAATGGAGGATGAGAAAGGAATGACAGTCAACAGATTAATTAGACTGTATAAGCCTCCAGGCTATTACTTATTCATGTCTCTCCTAAATAAAAGACTCAATTTCTGTGTTTATATTGGTCTGATTATAACTGTGTTCTCATTTTCTTTCCAGTTTCCCTTCTCCTCCTAAACAAGTGGGTAAGTAATAAAAGCTAACTGTATATTTTATATCTCACTTCTTGCAGATGAGGTAGTGGAAAGGATTGGCTATAGTCACGCTGTCTGAATTAGAGTCCTGACTCTGAAAATAATAAATTGTGTAACCTTGTCAAGTAACTGCACCTGGGGTCGCCACAGTTTCTCAACAGTAAAATAGTGGGAAGAGGAAATTTTAAAATATCAATGATTTTTAAACAGTTCTTCCAGCCATAGGATCACTATGGAGAAAGGGACAAGTGAGTAGGGATAGACCCCAACATTCCCCATGGACCCCCCCCCACCCCAATTCAGTCAGAGCTTGATGTACTGGACTTCTGCATAAAGATTTCTGAAAACATGCCACATTATATGCCATGAAGGTCCTTCTAAATCTAAATTTCTTTGATTTTTAAAATGTATCACTTATATTGTCTTTGGAAAATTTTCCACTGCTCAATGTGAAACAGTTTTGTCTTTGTACAATTTTGATCAGCTTATTTTTTTACCCCTGCTGAGACAGATCTTTAAAGGAGTTTTCTTAAATTTACTTTGAACAAAATAAAATGTCTCACAAGAATATTCAGGGGCTTTCAAAAAGTTTATTTTAACTTGTAAATAAATTGAAAGAGCAAACCAAACACAAAGATAATCTATTCTTCCAGACTGTTTATCTGACTTTGTTTGCAGTTATCAATTTGAAAATATATAAGGCTCTAACTCAACTTGATCAATAACTGATAAGCTTATATCTTAATCTATAATTTTCAAAAAGTACTCAAGGAACGTAGCTCCACAAATAGTAGGCATAAAATGGAAAAAATGTGATCAATTAAGTAAAAAATGTGTTTCTTGTTTTAATTTTCTTTCATTCTCAAAGGTGTATTAAGTGCATGTGCATGGAATAGTAACCTTTCCCTTTCTGGAAACCAGTGATATGTCATATTTTTACATATTTATTATAGATTCTTCATGTAGTTGAGCAAGTTTTATCCTGTGAAATTAGTTAACCTGAGTGGGAGGAAAACACACACACATGCACACACACACACAAACATATATACATACATATACAGAGCATATATATATACGTGTACATATATACAGAAGGGGGGGATTTTTTTTTTTTGGTCGCACCAGGTCTTAGTTGCGGCAAGCGGGCTCCTTAGTTGTGGCATGTGAACTCTTAGTTGTTGCATGCATGTGGGATCTAGTTCCCTGACCAGAGATCAACCCAGGCTCCCTGCATTGGGAGCATAGAGTCTTATCCACTGTGCCACCAGGGAAGTCCCAAGGTGGGGGGGGCGGATTTTTTAAAGGAAATCAAATTCTTACTACTACCAGAGAACATTTTAAACTTTCTGTGATAATCATTCCTTAAAACATTTGTACTCTCTTCAACTCATCTCTTTAGCTTAATTTGCTGTGGAGCAACTTAATAGGTATAGAGAGGATGCATTCCTCCTGACTTTATTAACAAGAAGTCTAGAAGCAAGAAAAATGTCTACACATTGGAAAAGCCATTGAACCAGTTAAGGTCATAGCAACTTTTCCACCAATACTGATTCTCAAGACCTGCTGGTATCAGAAGAGTCTTTTATTTTACAATAGTGCTGCACATAATATTCCTATAAGGTAAAAGTTAATAAAGATAGATCAATGAGTAAAAAAGAGGGATAGATAAATAGATAGACGATAGATAGATAGGCACAAAGACATATAAATAAAATGATATATATTATCCTAGCACCCCAAATCCCATAAAAATCTTGACTTCAATCTCTACCTGCAGCCAATGGCCAGTAATATTGATTTGCTTGTCAGCAATCTACTGATCTTACAATTCATCACCCTTGTGGATATTCAAATAATCTCAGTCACTGCTTTAGGGTTTTTTTCCTGATAACAATAGTTATAATCATTGCCACTGTTTGGTTGTTGTTGTTGTTTTTCTTTTTGAGGGGTATTTAACACAAGCATCAAGGAAGATAGGAACCTCTCCCTTTTAAGGAATAGGCAGTGCTTCCAGGAGAAATGTACAGAGACCTCAGGAAAACTTACTTTGTTGTCCTTGAAACAATCTTTATATTAAAATACCATTGAATGCTCATATCAAAAATGTACACTAACAGTGTTTCAACATTGGCTATTCTGTCTTTTGTTAGACATGGGAGATGAAGTTTATGACGATGTGGATGCCTCTGACTTCCCTGCTCCACCACCAGAGATGAGGTAATTTAAATGTTCTCATTACAACGAAGTAATGAAAATCAGACGGTTCAAGAAAATCCAGCTGGAACAAAATCCCAGTGAGGGCGTGTGTTCTGTGTGCCATCCTGTTGGCTCTGACCTCCTCTCCCTGATCCCAACTCTGACCTGTCTGCCAGGTTTGTGAATGGATGGATAGCCCAGGTCCTCCTCCTCCTTCTCTCTCTCGCTTCCCCTCACCCCTTCCCAGTGGTCCTTCTTCCTGTTCCCTGATTATCTTCTGACCTATGACTCACCAATGTCTTCATTCATTTATTCGCTCATTCACTGGGAAAATATTTGAGAGCCTGATCGCAACTCATCTCACTGATTCATTCGCTCCCTTTTTTACTTTTTTCTCAAAACGTTTTTTGTCTTGAACACACTGCTTAGTTTATGTCTCGATCCTAACCCACCTGCTTCAAGCCTCCTCCATCCTCCACAAGAAGATCGTTTCCTTTCATGAAAAAAAAAAAAAAGAGAGAGAAGATTTGTGTTTTGAAAGGACTTTTAAGAGTTATGTCACTTTTTCACAAAATCATCTAATTCTCAAAGGTTCCATTCAAACAAACTTAAACAGTCAACAGTGAATAGTGACATTCTTTAGCTTACCTAAGGCTTCAATTTAATTTTAGACAAAAGTTGTAAGAAAATCTAAAATCAGTTAATAGGAGTACCTTTTGAAAATTCTTTTGTAATAGAAAATAACATATTAGGATGCTTTTTTATACTCCAATAAATATGTGAGATGATCTGATACATGCTATGTATGGAAGCAAGAACACCTCTAGCTTTTCCAAGAAAAAGGAAAGATGAATAAAAAGATCTTGAAGTTGATCAGTTAAAGGATAAAAGTAACATCAATGGAATACAGTAAGTGGTGTCTTCTGAGCTGTACTGGTAAAAATGCATGAGTGAACTCTAAGTTTCTGTTTTTGTCATTTTTGGTTTTTTTACCAACATTGTTAAACTAATTTTACAGAACAAGAGCAAGATCAAAGAAACTGAGGGGAAAATAGCCTGTTATTTATATAAGAAGATCAAGTTCTACAGGCAAAACACACCAGAAATATGAAAGGAGAATCATTCTCCTTTTTTCAGTTCTCCATGAAAGGAAAATCTAATCTTCAGAAATATGTTAAGTTTTAATATTCCTCACCATTGGGAAGTAGCTTCTATTCCTGACAGTTTTAAGCACATTTTTGTGTTTAATATTACTGTAGAAATGCCACCACATTCCATTAAATAGCTCTCTAGGAACCCAGAGTCACCCACTGGCCCTTTTCTTTAAGCAAAATAAACCCCAGCTGATTAAACTTTGTGCGATATGTACTAATTTCTTTCCCGTTGCTTATTTTCAGAGTTTAAGGCAATCGTGTGTCTCTAACCCAGCATTCTATTTTTTTAAATAAATTTCAATAAATTACCTTTAAAGAGAGCTTGTGGGGCATTTTTAACACTCATGTATATTCTGATCGCTCCAGAGTGCTAATCCGGGCCAGCGATTCCACTACTACCCAGGTACCATGAGAGAGAAGGTCTGAGGGACAATGCAGAACCTAGGGCAGGACAGTGTGATAATTCATTTCCCAGTGAATGAACTAAATTCTAAGATTCAAAATTTTAAATAAATCAGTTACAAACAAAACTTTACCTTAGGTAATCAAAATTTTGATTACCTTAGGTAATCAAAATTAATGTCAGTGTTTAAAATTTTTCATTATTCACAAATATTCTGATTTTTTAAATTCCCTCCTACAGAGAGTCACAGCCTTTCCCTAACATCCATACTTAACCCAGGAATTGTTCACAACCTTGGTTGCAAATTAATATCACCTGGGAGCTTTTAAAATATATATGTCAGTACCTGGACCTCACTCAATTTAATTAATTAGAATTTTTAATTAATTTAACTTCTGGGAATTAGACAAGGGCAGTGGTATTTTTTAAAAACTTCCCAGGTGATCCTATATGCGGCCAGGCTGGAGAATCACTACCTCAGAGCTGTTCACCTCTCTTATAATAATTGGCTTTAGTTGGTATCATGAGATATGACCCTGGCTTTGTTTTAAGTAGATTATATATAGATAAATTTTTTAAGCCATAAAAATCAGTCTTTCACAAAGTGTTCTTTTTTAAAAAGCCTTTTCTATGACAATTGCCAAACCACTTAATTTTCTAGGAAGGGCTGAAAAATATAAGGGGTTCAAGAATAGGTTGAATCATATGAAACTGCTGATATGTAACCATGTTTAAACTATACTTCAGTCATTTTATACCATTCAACATAATACATTATCTCTCACTTCCATTTTAACTCAGTCTGTATTCTCTTGAAGATCTATTCTGCATTATGAAATGTCATCATTTATTACAATGAATGTACTAGATTTCTAATAAAGATAATTGAAAATGAAATTTAACAAAAATGTAATGTTATGAATTGTCTGTTATACACTATTCTTCTTATATTTTGAAACTAAATGCTATTTTATGTGTGTTCTGCCATCCTAGTCAAGGAGCCAAGGCCAAGGCAGAAGAAAAAGACCCTAAGAAACTAAAAAAGCAAGAAAAAGAAGAAAAAGACTTCAGGAAAAAATTTAAAGTATGTTTACATTTAAATATCCTACAAAGTTCAAAGTGCTAATGAAAAAATTGATGATTTTTAAAAGTGTAATTATCAATATCACAGTTCTCCATCACAACTCCTTTATTTTCTACAAAATTTATTTTAGATTTAAATTTATTCCTATAAGAAATTAAGTAAACTCTCATACATGCACAGTATATGTACTGTGATAATCATCTAAATTTAGCTGTCCTTTGAAACTTAATAAGAAGGTAAGCTAAAAATAGAATAGATAAAAAAGATGTGAAATAGATAGATATATGTGAAATATTATTCAGCCATGAAAAACAAGGAAATCCTGCCATTTGTGGCAACATGGATGGACCTTGAGAGCATTATACTAAGCGAAATAAGTCAGAATGACAGAGACAAATACTGTATGATATCACTTATATGTGGAATCTAAAAAAACCAAAGCCACAGAAATCAAGAGTAAAATCGTGTTACCAGAGGAGGGGAGCATGGGGAGATGTCTGTCAAAGGGTACAAATACTCAGCTGTTAGATGAGTAAGTTTTAGGGATCTAATTACAACACGGTGCTTATAGTTAGCAATACTGTATTATATACATGGAAGTCCCTAATGGAGCAAATCTTAAATGTTCTCACTATAAAAAAAGAAGTGGTAGTATTGCGAGGTGATCAAGCCAATAGAATTTAAGTTCTGATGGTTATCATTTTGCAATATATGAGTGCGACAAATCAACACATACATTACATCTTAAATTTTAAAAAACTTTTTATTTTAAAAATAATTATTAGGTTGGTGAGGTTATGAGTGATTTTTCTCCAAAGAAGTTTTTGTTATTTTTTGAAAACAAGGAACTAGTTATTTAACAAAGATTTTCTTAATAAATCTGTCAGTAAATGAATTACTTTAATAGCACACATCAATCAATAATGTAAATGCTTTTCCTTATTTTTTCAGTATGATGGTGAAATTAGAGTCCTCTATTCCACCAAAGTTGCACCCTACTTAACTTCTAAAAAGTGGGGGAACAGAGATCTACAGGTAAAGCCTGGAGAATCCCTGGAAGTTATACAAAACACAGATGATACAAAAGTTCTCTGCAGGAATGAAGAAGGAAAATGTAAGTCACTATTTACTCTTTATAGATAGGACACCCCAGAATTTAACGACTAAACAAGTTTTAGTGATCACTCCTATTTGTATTAACTGTTTTTGCTCCATGCTTTGTGAATTGTGGAAAACATTAAGAAACTGGAGATCTTGCTGTGCTGGAATCAACGTATTTTATTTTAATTTTTTTTTTTTTTCATTTCCCACCTGCTATATTTGGCACTGAGTTGCCAAAGTTATGCCAAATTAGTGCTTCTGAAAATGTGGTCCCACAGACCACCAGCATCAGAAAACTCCTGTGTGTATTACAATTCTAACACCCTGGACCCACCCTTGACTTGCTGAGTCATGTGCTCTGGGGGTCAGACAGAGTCTGTGATCATAACGGCTTCCCTAGTTTGCTCCTATGTACACTAAAGTGAGAACCACTCTGCTAAAGTAGTGAGTGGTTCTTGCTCTGGTCTGGTTTGAAATTATATCGCATATGTAACACCTAGAATCTCCAGTTTTCCTACCTTGCAAATTCACTTGTTTTCACTTCCTGTTCGGCCGCATTTAATATGACATTCTATTCCAAATAAACACAAGAGAGTGCTGTCCTCTCTGACTTTCTCATCTACTAAAGCTGGTAGATGGAAATGTTTTTGTCCAGTTTTAAAAGGAAGCTTATTTCATTTAATGTCCAGGGAAGAGTAAGTCAAAATTATGTTGTCCTATATTTAAAATTGAATAGCCAGCAAGGCTGTCCCATATCAGCTCGGTACGTCTGCACGGAAAACACAAACTCTGAGCTCAATTTTAATGACAGGAAGGTGACTCAGGGACAGGAACCAAAGTAGGTTTTTTAAGAATAAAATACAGTGACTCAAGGGTGGGGAAAATGGATCTAAAGTTTTTATGGAAGGGGTGTGGTTGGCTTTAAAGAAAAAAATGGAATGTGGGTGCAAAGGATAACAGGCAGGGGTATGTAGCGTTACGACTAGAAGGTCACTGGAGATAATTCAAAGATGGAGTTCCAGAAGACAAAGAAAAGCCCCATTCAGACCAGGATTTGTGAAGATGTACCCCCAAGGAATAGTCTTAAATGCAGAATAACTACATGCTTTAAAAGGTCATCAAAATATTTTAAAATGTTCAAATTTTTTAAATTATTAAATAAGTTATGATGAATATACAAACTGAGTATTTTCCAGGATGATTATGATAGCATGAGGAAATTCTCATGATACAACAGTAAGAGAAATAAGAAGCCTGCTTAAAGTAGGACAGGATTTATTTACAGCCATGTTAAAAAATATGTAAATAAAAGAAACCAAACTAAAATCCTCATAGTGGCTGATTAGGGTGATGGGCCTAAATGATATGTTTCCTTCCCTCTACTTTCCAAATTATTTCACATTTTTCACAACAGAGAATTGTTCTAGTACTTGTCATGTGGACCTTTCTCCAGAGGACAAGCTTCAGACTTATCTTGCCCTGCTGTCCTGAGATTTCTGTCCCTGCAACAAATCCCATCTAGAGCAATGCTCCTCGACTTCAAAGTACATACACTTCACGTGGGGATCTTGTTAAAAGCGCAGATTTTAACTTAGTAGGTCTGAGGTAAGGTGTTTTCCCAAGCTCCCAGGTAATTGATGCTGCTGGCCCACAGAACATGCTCTGAGTAACAGGATATAAATGACCTCAACAACAAACATGTATAGATACAGATGAGCAGATGTAGATTCAGCATCAAAAACAGAAATTCAGAGGAGACTCCTACCTAGGAACCAGTAGACCTTAAGAATGAGGAAAAGCAACAGCCATTCTGGGATAATTTGTAATCTGCTATCATTTTCTACTTCGACATCAATAATTCTAAATACTGCTATGAATACTGGAGGACTCCTATCCTCTTAGAATTTATCATCTGTTAAAAATGAGAGGTGAAAACATTACATGACATTCTGGTAGATAAAATCAAGGGTTCCTTGTAACTTTTATCTTCTTTTTTTTTTTTTTCTGGTGCAGGACCAATGCACTTTACAATTCTCAAGCTCACTGATAACTAATTCAGTTCTTAGGTGGTTTTGGGGTCCATCTCGAACAGAATGAAAACCAGATGATTATATCGGTAGCACTTGCGTACTAGTTGTTTTTTATTTATAGACTTTCTTTGGCCTGGACTTTGTCTTAGTTTGGCTTTCCCATTTGGGAGGAGATTCTGGGATACTCCCATGAGCACTTGGAGAAGTAGACTAGGAAGAGAAGGCAGCTAATAAAATCTTGTTAATAAACTAGGAAGAGAAGGAAGCTAATAAAATCTTGAGAAGGCAGCTAATAAAATCTTGTTATCAAAACAAGGTACACTTGAGTAGTAGGAGCTTAATCAGTTGGGAACTCGGAGTGGCAGTGTTATCCCATCTGGTGGGAAACAAACTGGGGTACTTATACATCAACTCCCTGTCCATCAGGAATTGAAGCCTACTCCTGGGCAGGTGGGAGGGCCACCAAGAGCATCTGCGATTGCATTATTCCACAATTCAATGATCATATCTGCTTAATTTCCCATTTATTTTTCCAAATCTCTTGCTTTTCTTTATTTTTCTAAAACTGCTGGTTAGTCTTTCCTTGAACTGGATCCTTAACATGTTTAATTTTCTTAATTTCTGATCTATTCCTCAAATACCTCCATAGGATTTGGGACAGTTGTTGTATGGATTTAACCCTTCCTCAGCTGGCTTATTGCAATAGCCTTTCAAATGATATGTCTCCCTTACCCTTCTCTCAGCCAATCCACTCACCATACTGTTACCCAAATATTATTTTTAAACACATGAAGTCTTTAGGGTTAGTCTATAAAACACTTTGTGATCTAGCCTCACCTTCATCAACTATTTCCCATCTGCAACTAACACTCCAGAAATATAAACTACTCTTTTGTCATTCCCTGAATAAATTTTGCTATTTCATCCTTCCATGCTATTTTATTCTACTTGGAATGTCCATAAATTGTCTATTAAAAACAACCCAGTTGTCATCTAAAATTGGAAGCACACTCACTCACTCCTCTGCAGCCACCCTAACACAATTAATCTCTCCCTTGCTGCACCATGTCACTACTGTTATTGCTGCCACTGTCCTTACTGTTTTTCCAATCTATTACTCTTATGAGACTGAGCTTGAGAGTAGCTTCAGTGAAATGTTCTCAATGTTGTATTGCCAACACATTCTACACTGCCTGGCACCTTGTTTGGGGCTTGCTGAATTGAGTATAACAATTTGGAGATTGCAGTTGGATAACCAGATGAAAATCTGACATACTGACATTCACAGGAAGAAGTCCATTGAATAGTGTAACTTGTTAGAAGACAGAAGTTCTCTGTCTTAGCCATAGTGATGTGGTTCACTTGTTGTGTATCGTTTGGGAGACTCTGAATCTTTCAGTTCCTTTTTTCTACATTTAATTAGCAGTAACGACATTTGCAGTCCAACACCATGATGACCCTAACATTTTCCTTACTTTCTATTCTTCTTTAATCCAGAAAAAAAAAAAAAAAAGAAAACCATAGTTTACTTAAACCTAATTTGTAATGATAGATATGAGAGGCTAAATCATTAACAGTAATCCCTTCCCACTGTGGAGTAGAGTACAAGCCACTTTTACAGGCATTATCACATTTGATCAAGTCTCACCCACTGACTTGTAGAAAAGCATATTGTAGAGGCATTGAGATCTTAAATATATATTTCTGGCACATTCCCAAATGTTTACAATTTCTCGCTAATTGTGCATGTTCCTCAACTCAAAGTCTCATAAGCTGTGAGTTTTCCCACCTCCTGTCACTGGAGAAAATTTTTCTACAAAAATGTAGAAAAATTTTTCTACAGAAAAGACATGAGCTGAGTTATTTGTGATCAAAATGTTGTCCATTTCCCTTGGGCATCAAAGGAAGGGGAATTTTAAAGGTGCTTTGGGTGTCCCCAAATCCAACTGATCATTTCTTTGCTTAGGTAATTTTGGTTTCGATTTTAAAACAACACATGTTCACTGAAGACAATTTTTGTATTCAGAAATTTAATGTCACCTAATTTGAAGCCCTAAAAATAAGTAGGGAGAGAAAAAGAGAGAGGGAAACAGAACATTTTTATAGAACTAGGATAATAATTTATATTTAGCATTATACACTGCATTTCATTTTTAATTTCTATTACCTTATGAGCATTTTCTCTTGAAGTCGGACGTTGTTCCACTTGCCTTAGTAAATCTATGCAGTATGACTTTATTGTTTTTAAACTGCATGAGGGCAAACTGAGTAAGTTTAACTTTATTTCTGGACTTGCTCACCACAAACTAAATAATAAGGAAATAATAAAATTTGTCATTTTTATTGAGTAAAAAATTTGAAAATATTAGAACAAAGATATTTTTCATTTTTTCCAAAGATGGTTTTGTATATTCTTGGTAATTTTATATTCACAACACCCTTCTGAAAGGTGAGTCATTAGTCCTGGGACACATCTGCACTGTAGCAAGTAAATGTTTTGGGAAGAAATTAACTGGCACATATGGTGGGTGGGTGTTACTTTCTTAACCGACTCTACCCACCACATATTTCAAAACATTTGTTTCGAGTCACTGTGTTCTGTTCTATGAATGTGAGATTTCCTAATGATAATTTCATACTGTGTGAGAATCCCTGGTGTGCCAGTGCCCACGATATTATAGAGCTAACTAAACACAGCAACCACTCTGCATGTTACAGAACTATGATGAGGTTTTCTGTTTATTTCATTTGTTTGTATTTTTCATTACATTCCCTATGATGAAAGTTCATGGAACATGTGAGCAGAGAACATTTTTCTACTGCAAAAAAAAAAAAAAAATTTGTGTCTAGGAACTATCATGGAGAAGTTGTTTAAAACTTCATGGTAAGACACTTGTTTTGACACTGTCATGAATCATGCTTGTAATAGAATGAAGTTTCAGCAGAGATTTTTAAAGGTACTAGACAGCAAAACCTATGCTGTATTAAAAGTCGTTAACCCTGCAAAGGTGCTACATAATGGTGATTTTATAGTTTATGAGCCCCAAATGATCACATCATTTCAGGGAACTAAAGTAGAGCAGCACAGTACCATCTCACACCCCAACCCCTTGATAAGTTTGTTCTTAAATAGTATTCACAATCATTGATGTTTATGTAGCTCACACAACAACAAAAACAACAAAACAGCAACAACATTAGAGCTTTCAACAAAAGAAAAAGCTGCTCCATAGAACTCTTGAAGAGTCAAGATATAGGAGGAAATGTAATAGGGATTTGAGAAGCTAAGAAAATATATTTTTTTATAATAAATTTTGTGAGGTTAGGTAATTAAGCTGTATATCATGAGTTATTAACTTTGGTCATTGAAAGGACTGTTTTATGCCTAATTACAGATAGTGTTTTATCCAGGTCTACACAATTTTAGCATAACTAAGTTTTAAAAAGTAGATGACCTACAAGCACAAGAAAATAAAAACCTTTTATTTCCAGAAATGGTGATTATATTCTCTTTGTTTTGGATTTTGTTTCTCTTGACCTTCTAAATATTTTTTACAAACAACAACAGAAATATATTTGAGGCCAGAATAATTCCAATCTCTGGCAGTATTTTCTTACTTCTTATACATTTCTCTAATTGTCTACATTCTAATATTAGTTCAGACACTTTACAAAGCCCAGACAACTCACAATGAGATTGACTTCATTGTTAAAGGCTTCAGTCGTTATTTTTAAATTATTAATTTAAACATGAATATCATGGGAACACTTACTTGTATTGTTTTATTTTCCAATTTGTTTTAAGAGAAAATTCAAAATGAAAACATAACCTCCAATTTTAACTAACGAAAAAAAAAACTTTGTGACTCTTACTGTCTGTAGAAATGGTTCACACTTTATGTTAGCCCTAAACATAAGTACAAGTAAAGACAGACTTCAATTATTGGAAGCCTGACACAAAATCCACAATTTGTTCAAAAAGTCTGTTATTTGCACAGAGTTTCTCTTTTGAGAGACACACATAGAGTTGAATTTGTTAGAGATGAGATTATCCCCCTTTAAAAATTATGCTAAATGATGATTTCTACCTTAACTTTTTTTTAAGTTTTGTTAACGTGAAATGACTGAAAGAACTGTGGAATCAAATTCTACCCAAGGATCATAGATATTAATTTTAGATGACCTTTATATTAATTTTTCCACTTCTTTAATTGAAATAAAAAGGAAGGTATAACATGGTCTAATTTTTCATACTTTGAGAAAAATATTACTTATTGTACTTTTATCATTTTGACATATGCTTCATTACTGCCATGCTGCAGGAATTCAAAGATAACCTTGATTCTTTGTTTTCCAAATATGATTCTTATGAACAATTTTCATCAACAAGTAGTTAATTTCTTGACAAAATATTTTGGTGGAATTTTTTTTACCCTGGAATATTTCAAGGGAAAGTTCATTTTCTTAAATTTTAATCCACAATTTCAGTTGTATGATTCTAACTTTAAAAAAATCTTGCATGTTAAATCAATGGCTATATGATATTAGTATGTTTACCTAAGTTTATTAACATTGGTATTAATTTTTGCTTGTGAGCTTCCTGCTTTATCAGTTTTTACACATTTACTCTGATTTAGAACCAAAACTAGATCTGAGGTGGAGCAAAAACAATAGATTGACTCAGCAAAAGAAGTTATTTAGAAGCTGTATTGACAAGACTATAAATGGTACTAATCTCAAGCATACAACAGTAGCTAGGCGCTAACACAAAACCAATAATTCCAAAGGTTAGTAACATTAATTAGATGTCAGCAGACATTTTCTTAAGAAAAATAGCCCATATTTTTTCTTAGGAGTATTTTGCACAAGAGGGGCAAAAATAAAGTGAAAAAAAATCTTTGCTTTCTTGTATAAAATGTCTATTTTCCATTTAACAGAGGAATCACTAGAATCCCTGATACGTGCTCTTCTAATAATTATTTGTTCCATGAAAGATGAAAATGCAAACGTTGACGCTCTGTCAAGTGGTAAAAGTAATAGTGAAAGATCTTTCACGCTGATTATAAGAGAGCTGTTTTGAAACCATTTAGAATGCACACTTCCCCAAGTAAACACTAGATTGCGGATCTGAAAGGGGAATGGAACACAGTTCTGACTGTTCAGTATAATAAAATTTGAAAAGTTAAGTCTTAGACCTGGTGATATTTAAAATCCCTACCTGTGACCTACTTTTGTCATAGGAGAAATTATGCTTAATAAATTCTTAAAACTGTGTCACATGGGTAACACCTTAAAGAAATAGAGTAAAATGTGAAAGAAGCTTGTGCTACAACCTACAGTAGCTTAGAAAAGAAAATCTTGCTTTTTAATTTAAGGGGGAAAGGAGGAAAGATTGTAAATGGAGGAAAAGAGTCATGTAGGAGAGAGAGAGAAAAAAAGTTAGAGAGAAGAGGAAAAGTTATAAAGCAGAAACTAACACTCCATTGTAAAGCAATTATACTCCAATAAAGATGTTAAAAAAAAGGAAGGAGAGAAAAGTGGACACAAATAAGAAAAATAAGTCATATTTGGAGATAGAGATAATTATTCAATATATTATATCATATTCTTTTAATTAGTAAATTTTATTTCAATTTCTTTAAAAATAGTAGGGATTTTTCAAGTTTGTACTGTTAATAAAATTTATTTTCTTTTTCTTTCTTAGATGGTTATGTCCTTCGGAGTTACTTGGTGGACAAGTAAGCCCATTTTCTTCTACTACTATACTTCCAAAAATAATTATATGCTTTTCTTTAAGAAAGATTCCTAATATCACTTACATAATATAATCTACTAAATTATCATAAATAAATTTTAAAACAATATGCTATACTAATGTCAATATGGTAGTACCCATAACGAAGTTAGTTTTGATAAAGTGTCACTCTTTTAAATATAAAGGAGGAGCCCTTCTCATTCATGATTATACAGTTCATAGTTTTATATATTCATTGGATACAGACATTGCAAATATTGCAGACAGGTCAAAACCACTAACACTTTCATTAATACTTTGCATTTCGCTAGCTATTAATGCAGTTGATTGAATTGAATTAATCAGGTATCTACTAGTGTCTGCAGAGTAGGTACAAATATCACCTGTTAACGGTTTATAGCTTGGCCCCTAATTGAAGGCTTTTCTTTACTCACACCAGGCATAGTAGAGTATTAAGTTGCCTTTTTTGGAAGCATGCCAGAAAAAGATAGTGGTCAATGATTCTTCTATTTTTATGAATAGGACATTGTCACAGTCTGGTACTAGTGCTATTAAAGTCCACCCCCAATGTTATAAGATTCTATTCCAAGTAAACCAGTGCAAGAAATGAACTCCATTATCAGGGTAGGTCATATACCAATACAGAGATTTACAGAATTCAGCATGATTAAGAAATCAAGGAGGGCTTCCCTGGTGGCGCAGTGGTTAAGAATCCACCTGCCAATGCAGGGGACACGGGTTCGAGCCCTGGTCTGGGAAGATCCCACATGCCACGGAGCAACTTAAGCCCGTGAGCCACAACTACTGAGCCTGCGCGTCTGGACCCTGTGCTCCGCAACAAGAGAGGCCGCGATAGTGAGAGGCCCGCGCACCGCGATGAAGAGTGGCCCCCGCTCGCCGCAACTGGAGAAAGCCCTCGCACAGAAACGAAGACCCAACACAGCCATAAATAAATAAATAAATAAATTTACAAAGATATTAAGGATTTAAAAAAAAAAAAAAAAGAAATCAAGGAAGATTCACAAACTGTATCCATAAACAACCTGACACCAATCAGAAAGAGGCAAAGCAATGTTAAGGGCTCTGTCAGCAAACCAGGAAAGAGTCAAAAGAAAAATAATCACAATACTTTTATTTTCCTCAGAGCATTAATCACAGTAGTAGGCATGGGACTTTTCAATAGGTTTTACTCTATGAAAGATACAAATTTCAAGGAAAGAATGCGTGACAAATAACGGGACCATGTCTTCATCAGTGATTACTACAGGATGATTAAGAGAGAATTCAGAAAGTGTACTCTCTAAGTAATTATTGCTTTACCACATATTGAAGTGAATACTTGATAAAAGTTTATTGAATGAATGATAGAAAAAAATCTGTCCTCTTTGCATTTGTATCAGATTTCCATTAGCCAAATCCTCCCTCAATCTCAGAGAAAGGATCCAAACAGAAGACATAGGGAACTCACAGCATCTGCCATAGTTGGCAGCAATTTGAAAAGCCTGCTGCTGCTTGCATGATAAATGCACAGAGGTAGTATAGGAACCAAGAGTAGGTCTGGTCTAAATGACAAAGTCACCTTACATTTGTGTATCCTACGTTTCAAGGCTATATTAATATTTATAATTCTTTCTATTTTAATTACTTGCATATCATTCTCTCCTCCATTAGATTATAAGTTTCTTGAAATAAAAGCTTTGTCTTACTTATATCTCCTGGTACATAGGAGGGACTCAATGTGTGTGTGGAATAGAATATTTCACAAAGATTCAGGGCAAGATAAAACCTAAAATGTGTAAAACTCACCAGAACTATTATTATGGATGCTGCCTATAACCACAAATATTTTTAAAATTATATAACATAAGAATCACCATACAGTGACTTCCTTGGCAATCCAGTGGTTAAGACTCCATGCTTCCAATGCAGGGACATGGGTTCAATCCCTGGTCGGGAAACTAAGATCCCACATGCCGTGTGGCATGGCCAAAAAATTTTAAAAATAAAAAATAGGACTTCCCTGGTGGCGCAGTGGTTAAGAATCCACCTGCCAATACAGGTGACATGGGTTTGAGCCCTGGTCCGGGAAGATCCCATATGCCGCAGAGCAACTAAGCCTGTGCGCCACAACTACTGAAGCCCACGGGCCTAGAGCCCGCGAGCCACAGCTACGGAGACCGATTGCCACAACTACTGAAGCCCGCATGCCTGGAGCCCGTGCTCCGCAACAAGAGAAGCCACCGCAATGAGAAGCCCATGCACCACAACGAAGAGTAGCCCCCGTTCGCCACAACTAGAGAAAGCCTGGCGTGCAGCAATGAAGGCCCAACGCAGCCAAAAATAAAATTAATTAATTAATTAATTATGAATAAATAAATAAAATATATAAATAAAAAATAAAAAAATATGCTAGGCTTATAGTTCTATCTAAAGATGAGTAAGGCATGGTCTATGCTCCTGGGGCATGTTTTCATTATTCTGTATGTCTATGATATGGAATAAATTGTGTGTGTGTGTGTGTGTGTGTGTGTGTGTGCACGCTTTAAGAATGAAACAGAGGATTAGATTAAGTCAATGAAAGGAGATACAGATGCATATGAAATTTCTTCCCACTTATAAATGTAACTTCTCACCCTTAAATGCTTTGTGTCACATAAAATCACATTATAAAACTTATAACCTAAATATTGCTTTAATGTTAAGAAGATTCTTTCTTTAAAATAAAATTTATTTTCTACATTTACAGTGATGGAGAGATTTATGACGATATTGCTGATGGTAAGTCTCACGTGGCACCCAGCACAGAGAACAGTCATGGTGAATTTACTGTTCTTACAAATACTGAAAATAGCTTGCTGGATTAATTAGAGCCTTCCAATCTGATTAGAATTTGAATCACCTGAAAATGTTAAGAAAGGCAAATGCCATGGTATAATGAAATAAAATTATTTTTGAACATGACTGAAAATCAAGGAAAAATCTCTTATTTATTTTCTTTGAAAAAAAAGAATGAAATATTAGTGTATTTTTCATTATACCATGAATCTTAATAAGAATTGCTTTTATCCACAAAAATATTTGTGCTTCGACAGTAAGTAGGTACTTATTTCATAACCTGTATTACTCACTAGTATTATCTAAGCATTGTACATTTCTAAATTATGATCTAAAAAATTAATTTCACCTGAAATGAAGCATAGTGTTAATTATGTTCCTTTTAGTCTCCTTTTAAATGTATGATTCTTACTAATACCTAATATTTTCAACCTCATTCAGAATTACTATCAAAAAGTACATTTAATTAAGTACCAGGTAAAATAATCTTGAGTCTCATTTTGATAGAGAATAGATTTGTCCAGAAACTTTATTTGGAAAAGTACACTGAGCAATGAATGTTAAATCAATATATGGCCTTCCATTTAACTGCTTTTTCATAAAGTGAGCCAATTCTCCTGTTTTTATCCTAAACCAGGAGAGCATGAATCATTTACATTTACAACGTTGGAACACTTAGAGGATATGTATTTTGTGTAACTAATTTAAATTTGTATTTTCTTCTTTTAGGTTGCATCTATGACAATGACTAGTTCTCAGCTTTGGTCATTCTGCTATGTTCATTTGATGCCAATGTGAAGTCTGGGTTTTAATTGGCCTATGTTATCAGGTATCATAGAAAATGAATGCACAAAACTAGTTATTACCATTTGTTATAAAATTCTGATTATTTTTATACATTTTGAGATTTTGGACTTAGAAAATGATTTCTCTGCTTAATCAACATCTTGGAAGACTGCATCAATGAGATGTAAGAAATATTAAATACCAGTTCTGCCTCAGCTACAATTATGTAAGCACTTCTTTTAGACCATCGATAGACAACTCTCCCTTCCTAAAAAAAAAAATCATTTGAGAAAAAATGGCTGTTGTCTAAAGAAATATAAAGAACAACAAAAATATAAGGAAGGAAATTTTTAAACTTTTCATAAGAAGAAAAACTCTTGTTTATACTTCTAATGATCCTATCTTATATTCTCTATTCAAATTATCTATCTTTTAAAAGGCAGGGCTGTCTCCACTCTTATTGGTGGGTTAAATGTTTTCAAAAATTATAGTAGTAGCAGAAGTTTTGTATAAAGTTTGTCCCTATTTGTTAATTACGAATGTTTTTTAATTATTTGACGAGAATGTGTGCAATTAGTATGCACACCTAAGATTAAAACTGTAGAAGGGTCTAAAATGTTTTCTTTTTGTAGATTCATATGCTAACCATATAATTCTGTTTAAAGTACTGTTGTAACTAGAGCAAATATGAATGAATACTACCCTAAAATTATGAAGAATGGAAGAATGGAGTTCAAAATTAACTAGCCTTTTATGGCATCTCTTTACTATGAAGACTCTTGTAAAGGTTTCTGTTTTTGTTTCTCAATTACCTCTATAGAAAACAATTTTTAAACCACTTTACTGGAAAGTTGGCCAGCAGAGGAAATACAAATTAATAAACCTTAGCGTTTGGGCTGGGGTGTTTCCTATTGGTACGTACTCAACCAAAAACAACCCAAAAACAAAATGTGAAGCATTTGGGGTCCAAATGCTAAGAACACTAAACACCACAATACAAAATGCAGAAACCTAACACCCAAGAAAATAGCATATTAGGAAATTTTTTCACAGCTTCCAAAATATGAATTGAGCAAATCCTAATGCTGGGCTCTGCTACTAATGAACCATGATGTGTTATTGGATAAATTATTTATCCTCCTCCTAGTTTTCTCATCTGCAAATTTCAGGATTAGACTAAGTCAATTTTTCCCGACGTTTTCACTATCAGTTACCTCAGATTTCTATAATCCTCCCTCTACCCGAGCCCTGTGTTTCAGAAGTTTAGCTGATTTTTAAAACTCATTGATTAAATAATGATTAATCCATTATCCATGTTTTAATATTGCAAAGGCCAATTGGAGAGTCTAAAGAGTAGCCCCACTGAATTGAAATAATTTCAAGTAATTGTAAAGGAAGTCAAAGTCTTCATGTGGGTAAAGTGGGATTTCTATTAGGTGCTTTGAAATTTAAAAATAGATCATCAACTACTATTGTTCAATGTATATATTCTGGGGGTCTGAGGCCCCCAGATTAGAAGTCACTGATCTCAAAGACCCCCTCCAATTATGAAATATTTTGATGTCTACTTTTTGATAGGGAGAGCCAGTATTTGCTCACGTGATGAATTTATTTTAATACTAGATAAAATTACATCATCCAAAAGTGGTTTTTGTTTGTTACATTTGGTAACAAATATACAAAATACACTGACATTATGTTTCCAGTAATTTTATCTTCTGATTGAGAATGGTATAAACTCAATACAATGTCAGTTTTTAAAATTCTAAATTATATCAAGGGAATCTTTCAGAGTTATGATTTATACACCAAGAAACAGACACGTCTATGAAAGATTTATGTAATAGACAATCATCTTAATATAAAAGAAATATCTGAAGTATTAATTTTAATATACTAAATATTATTTCTGTTATGGTTTTATGTGAGGAATTTTGTCGTGTGAGAAGAGCGGGAAATAAATAATACCTTCAGCAGATAACTTTGCCTCCTACTTATGGAGAAATCAAGGCCATCAGCCTTTCTGTCCTGTAACTTGATCCCAAATCTATGAGTCTTTGAGCCCATTTTTACCTCTTTTGATTTCCGCCTCAGCGGATGGGGTGGTACCTCCTGTTCAAGACCAAACCTTCCACCACGGGTGCCCTTGATACTTTGCCTCCTGTTTTGCGGTAGAAGTTGAGACAACCAAGTACAGTTCCCTTTAACTTCCTACAACGTTCAACCTTAACCCTATCCAGACACTATCCCAGAAAATAAGATGTCACTGCTTGGAGTCAAAGCCACAACCTGTTATCTCACGTCTTTCTACCTTCTCTGGAGTCTTCTTCCTCCACAATTAATTCATTCTCAACATTCCTCTTGCACCTCTTCCCCATCCCTCTTTCCCTCCTTCCCTTCCTCTCTTCTATCTTTAACATCTTCCATTCTGCAGATTCCCTCCTCTAGGCTTACAAACATACCGAAGTCTTTCCTATTTGAAAAACAGCAGGAAACCTTGCCTCGAATCCAAATACCTCTCTAACTACAGCCCACTTCTGTCTTCCTTTCCTCATCTCATTGTCTTAAAATAGTAGGGTATATGGAATTCCCTGGTGGTCCAGTGGTTAGGGCTCCCATGCTTCCACCGCAGGGGGCACAGGTTCAATCCCTGGTTGGGGAACTAAGATCCCTACATGCCGCCCGGCGTGGCCCCCCAAAAAAAAAAATGGTACGGTATATGTGGCAACGAGGAGAATGTGCCTCACAGACTTTCAACCACGGAGAGCTTAATTAACCAAAGGCCCCAGCTTCTACACTCTGAAATCCATCCCCACAGTTACGCCAATGCCACGTTTCCCACAGACTGCTCCTGTGTAGCCAGCAATTGAGCACGGCAGGCCTGTTCCTGAACGATACATAAGCTTCCAGCAGCCTGGTTAACCCTTCCTTACCCCACATAGCACTCTGAGATGCTTCTACCCAATCATCTCCCCCTCCTCCCTTCATGAGGTCAGACTTGCGTTGCTGCCTGATGGCTCCTCCAGCCTTCCCGGGCTCCCTCCCATTTCCTCTGACACATGTATTTGTGCCACCCTCCCCCACCCAGAAAATTACTACACTTTCACTCCATCTTGGTGTTTGCTTTCCAGAGGACCTGCACTGAACACAGTAGTGCTGGAGAGTTTGTAAAAATACACATCCTCCTCAAATCAACTGAATCAGAATCTCTGGGGAAGAAACTTTTCAATCATTATTTTTAATTGAAGTATAGTTGATTTATAATGTTGTGTTAGTTTCAGGTGTACAGCAAAGTGATTCGGTTATACATATATATAATCTATCTATTTTTCAGATTCTTTTCCCTTATAGGTTATTATAAAATATTGAGTATATTTCCTTGTGCTATACAGTAGATCCTTGCTGGTTTCAATCAATTTTTAATTAACTCTAAATATGAGTTTAATGCTTAGCCAGGTTTGGGAACCTCTGGCCTCTATTCACCCTCTGCCACATTCTCAAGTTATATTCAATCTTCAACTTGCTGCAGTCTGGTCTCTGCTACAATTACTCTCAAGTCCGCTCTATGTGGATATCCCACAAGTACCTCTAACTCACATGACTCAAAACTGAGCTCATTCTCTTCCCCCTTTCAGTTGATGATCCCTCTTGTAGATTCTATCTCAGTGACAAATGTATCATCCATTTGCCCAAGCTCAAAACCAGAAGTTTCTCTGCTTCTGCTCGTTCATTCTCAGTGTCCAATGACTCATCATTAAACAGAGGTCCCCAAAATACTCGGTCTTCCTTGTTTCATACTCCTATACTTTACATGGTATTTGAAGCCTTTTATTATATATTTGATAATGAAAGTATAAATGATGTCTGCAAAGAATGTGTTAATCCAGTAGGCTGCCACTGTAATTTTTCCTTAATTGCTGTTTCAAATGCCATAAGAGGTTGAGTAAATTGATGGCTGAGAAATGCCAATTCGATTTATCAACATGTGGATAATAGATGACCTTAGAAAGACTGAAGCAATCAAGACCAAGCTGACTGCAATGGTGCCCTGTGTTAGGAAGTAGATTCTGGGATAGAGTTTGGAGTATCTATTAGGGATCAACATCTGTGAAAGGAAGGGGAAGAAACATGACTGAGCAAAGAAAGCAGTTAAACTGGGATCCGAGCCCAACATCCTCAGCCAACCAGATGGGGGCCTTCGGAATAAACTCTACCCATCAGCTGTATCACCCTTCAGGCCAAAATGGTCAGTCTTTTTACCTCTACCTCACTCATCACCATACATGGGCCACCCTGGGAAGGGCATGACCTTGTGCAAGATGACACTGAGTCTGAGGCAGACCCTGAAGAAGCAGACAGTTTGAGGGAGTCTGCAGACCACATTCCCCTCAGCAGGTCAGCAAGTACTTCCTTGAAGGAGGTTAGCATCCCATGTCCACAAATGGACTGAGAGGTGAATGGAAGGTTAGAAAATTGAGACAGACATAATGGACACCTCTTTCCAGAAATTTTACTGTAAAAGTGAGGAAAATGATATAAGTAATAGCCAGATGGGAAAATGAAGTGAAGACAGGGCTTTATTATTTTGTTCTGGGGAATAGTTTGTTTGTTTCTAAGAAAGAAAAGACTTGAGCTTATTCAAAACCTGATGGGAAGGATCCAGTTGGGAGAAAAAGGTAAAAAGATGATAGAGGTAATGGACAAAGATCTAAGTTTCTTAAAAAGATGGAGGATTGGACAGAAATAGACTGCAAATTACAATTATTTTCCCTGGCAAATTATGTGTCATGACATCTTTAAAATGCTAAGCATTGTTCTGGACACATCATAAGGACTCAAATATTATCACATTATTATTATGACTAATTTTGAAATACATGCTGATGCTTGTCACAGTTATGCCACATACTTAAGGGTTTATTTTAGTGACTACGTATGTCATTTCTTCTGCCTCCTGCTTGAGATTATCAGCTAAGTTACATAACCTTGAATAATAATCTAAACTTTGCTAAGACTCAGGATCTTCATTTATAAAATATGAAAGTACGTACTTTACAACGCTGTGAAAATTAATTGAAACTATGTACTTAAGCATTTAGTACAGTGTCTGACCCATATTAACTGTTTTTTAAAGGTATCTAGATACACTGTTTTATCTTTTTTTAATATGTATTTATTTTATTTATTATTTATTTTCCTTTTTTTTTTTTTTGGCTGCGTCAGGTCTTAGTTGCGGCACATGTGGTCTTTGTTGAGGCATGCGGGATCTCTTCATCACGGCATGCAGCCTGCTCGGGCTTCTCTCTAGTTGTGGCGTGCGGGTTTTCTCTCTCTAGTTGTGGTGCGCAGACTCCAGAGTGTGTGGGCTCTGTAGTTTGTGGCACACATGCTCTCTAGTTGAGGTGCGTGAGCTCAATAGTTGTGGCGTGCGGGCTTAGTTGCCCCAAGGCATGTGGGATCTCAGTTCCCCAACCAGGGATCGAACCCGTGTCCCCTGCAATGGAAGGCGGATTCTTTACCACTGGACCACCAGGGAAGTCCCTGACCCATGTTAATTTTATCATTATCATCTTGCTTGCTTGTTTGCTATTATACGTTTTGAACATGTCAACTGAATGGAATCCTGTTGAGATGAGCATTATTCTAATGATGGCAAACTTGCTCTGACTCCCAGTTATTTACCAGATGATATTTGAGAGTAATATAGAAACACTTAAGATTAAACACAATAAACAAAAATAAAATAATAATAAATAAACCCAATGTCTGAGCCAGGTCCAGTTCCTGCCTCTGAGTTTCAGGTTACAGTGTGGACATCTTTTTTTATTTGACATTTCCTGCAACTGTTAGGGAGACAGTCATCCTGGTTTTCATAATAGAAACATCTGTTTTCTAATTCAGTGACAGTTTTCACCCTGTTTCATTGAGGAAAACATTAGGCTGTGTATATATTCTCCTAGAGTAGGCTGGGGCATAGTCACAATCTTCAGCTTTAACTGCAAATTTGGCAAAATAATGGATGTGCAACAGGCACCTCTCATCTCTGGGGGTTCATCTGCATGCAGCAATTCCTCTCTGTCTCCACAGCCTATTGAATTAGATGAGTTTTCCAAATGTCAAAAAGCTTGTTTAAACACCAACTTATGAATGGTTTTCCTACTGAAGTTTAGATAAAGATTCAGAGTTCTTGGCTGCAAGCAACAGAAATTAACTATTGCCTTTGCATAACTCACTCATGAATCCAAGTCCCTAGAGAGAGAGAACTCCACTGACTGTGGTTAAGTCATGTGCCTGCCCACATGGTGGGGGCAGGGAGGCTCCTAATGCTTTGGCTCCCAAGTGAAAGAAGGTCACCTAGAATTATCCTCTCAAGTAAGACTATACTCAAGATAATTTCCCAATACAAAAATCAGAGTGCTACCAAGAAAAGGGGACCTAACCTTGTCAGTAAAGCAGGCAAGGTATGTGTGTGTGTATATGTGTATATATATATACATATATATATATATTTATTTATATATATTTATATGAAAGACAAAGGTATATTTTGTTTATATATTAAACACATAGTATTATTTCTCTTCTACAAGAAACATATATATATATATATATATATATTCTCAGTTTTCTTGAAGAATTTGGTCTTCTATCTTTCCTTGCTCAGTTTTGATAGAGACATAGAGCAATGGTTCTGTCCTATAAGAAACACCATAGTGCCAACCTGATGATCACTGGAAACTGATACTCATCTTTGATGTGGGGACAATAGAGAATGGTGGGGACTGTGGCAAACAGTAGAATATAAACTCTGTCTACAGGAGTGAGTGGCTAATTATACTGGATATCTCCTACTTGGCCCTCCAGATCCCCCCTCCAATCCTTTCCACCCTGCTCTGTGCCCCTCAGGACTACATTTTATGGGCTGACTCAAGAGGATCCCTTGACTTATAGCTTCCGGTTTCATTCGGCCATTGAGGAGCACTACCAGACACAGACAGAGAGTGAGGTTTGGATATTTATTCCTCTGGCTTCCTCCCTGAGGCATTGTCATGAGCTGGCTGTGTCCTTCACCCAAGGTCACGGCTCTGTCAGACAGCCTTCTCCATTGTGCTGCCTCTCTGGTTCCATTGCTTCTCCCTCTCCTTCCTCTGAGGTTGCAGTCTCTCCCTGAGGTTACCGGTTCCAGGGTACTGCCCTTTACACTGTGGTTTCCCAGCACACTGTCCACACATGTGTAATCAATCCCTTTATTAAGCCTTCCTCAAATTCCCCAGTTTGAGTTTGCCATTTGTTTCCCACTTGGGCCCTACTGATATATGACTCAAATCTGATGGATCATGGGCCTGGTGTCGGTAGAGTCTCCAATTTTTCAAAAGAAGCGATATCAAGGTTTATATATATAATTCCTACTTTTTTTTTTTTTTTTTTTACTGCTGATTCAAGTTTTCTTGAAAGCACTATTCAGACCAAACAAGTTATCCTAATTATTATCCCAAATTTTTATGGGCCAGATTTGACCCATGGGGTCCATCCGTAACGTCAGCCATTTATGATGGGAAATAGGTGGAGCACAGGCCACTCTATAGCTATCCAACTTGCCAATAATGAGGAGCCTTTTTGTGTGAGTGGTGGACAAAATTTATTTAGTGTCTATAACAGCCAGATTCCATTTCTGTTAAGAGCACCAAATGCCACTGAGAGGTCTAATAGGAATACAATCATCAAAAAACTAATGCTGCTGCACACAAATTCCTTAGCATCTGATATATTACAAATGCCACGGCCTGGAACCAAATAGAAATCTAGAGTCAAATTGTGGTTTGGGACTTGCCCAACTGAGAATGATATTCAATGGCTAATATAAGCTATTTTCTTTATTTGTGACCAAGTTTTTATAAGCAAAGGAGAGCAAAGAAATACCTTCTATGTCTACCGATGTCAACCCTCTCATCTCAGTTCTTAGAAATAGATCTTTGAAATATGGTAATATTGTTCCAAAACTTTAAGTTGATGAAGGGTTTTATCCAGGCATGTAAACTCTCTCTTCCCTTTCAAATTCATGATTTAACAAACACATGTCATCAGCTACTGAAGCTTAACTCACCATCATTATCTCTAGCAGCACTATTGAAAGTAAGCCTTTTTTAAGTTAGGATGAAATTTAGGTTATTGTACTTTAACTAATATGACATGCTTGTCAGAGCTTCACCCTAAACAGTAGAAACTGTGTTAAGAAAAGCACTGAAATGCTGTTGCCAGCCACACACCTCAGGGGACCAAAGTTTTCTTTGGCTTTCTCATCTTTAATATGTATAGATGTAAAAGAGGTGTGCTAAGCTATGCTGGTTACTAACCTCCAAGATCTAAATAAACGTATAGGACTAGAAAACCAAAACCACAGAGTATTCAAGGACACGTAAAGGTTTTCTGTGCATTTGTCTAGAAGAGAAACAACACAAAAATCTCTCCTATTCCTGATACAGCTATAGAAGTAGACTTAGGAAGGTTTCTTAGGTTGGGTCCCCTAGAAACAGAACTTGAGATTGGAACTCTTGTGTGAAGGATTTGTTGAGGGGGAGCCTCCCAGGAGAAACCTGTAAGGAGTAAGGAAGCAAGACAGTGCAGGAAGAGAAGGTAGGCAAAGACATGGATCCCAGCCCAGGCTCAGTCGGATTCCAGAAGGAAGGTCTGGAGCAGGAATGGCTCCACTGAGTCATGCCACACTGAAGCCAGGTATCTGGGCTTGTATCCCCCCGTCAACAGTCATTGGCTACCAGAGGCTTCCTCCTCCTCCAGTCTCATTCTCCGATACATCTCTGGGCAACACTGCTCCTTTGAGCTGCGGGCAGTACCTTGGAGGGAGGTACAGCTGTGAGTTTTAGCAGCCATTTTCAAAAAAAATTTTTATTGAAGTATAGTTTACTTATAATGTTGTGTTAGTATCTTGTGTACAGCAAAGTGATTCAGTTTTATATATATATTTTTTTCCACTATGGTTTATTGTAGAATATTGAGTATAATTCCCTGTGCTATACAATAGGACCTTGTTGTTTATCTATTCTCTATATGATAGTTTGCATCTGCTAGTTCCAAACTCCCAATCCATCCCTCCCCCACCCCCTCTCCCCCTTGGTAAGCACAAGTCTGCTCTCTATATCTGTGAGTCTGTTTCTGTTTCATAGATAAGTTCATGTGTGTCATATTTTAGATTCCACATATAAGTGATATCTTAACGGTATTTGTCTTTCTCTTTCTGATTTACTTTGCTTTGTATGATAATCTCTAGGTTCATGCATGTAGCTGCAAATGGCATTATTTCCTTCTTTTCTATAGCAGCCACTTCTTATAGCAGCTGAGGGATGGATGCACCTGCCAGTAAAACTACCAGGAATAGATCAGAAGTCAATTTTCTGCAGAAATAGTAGTTCTCTCATCAAATAGGAAGGGGTATGAAAGTGTATATTTTATGAGCCAAACACTAAAGTGGGGCCTCCTCACACCCTGGTTTGTCAGGGTCCTGTCAGCATCCTGAATCATTTCAGGTGCAATATCACCTGTCACCAAATCTACACTGGGTCAGTAAGCTGAGAGGCAGTTAAAGGTGAATGTTCATTTTAAGCCTATTTATTATTATTCCATGTCTATTACTCATTTATCTGAATGGTAAAATCACCCAATCTCAGTATTTTAGTCAATTTTGTATATATGCTGCATTGTCATCATCATCGTCACCATCCATTAGCATTCACTGAATGAAAGCTTACTACGTGCTAGACGCTGTACTGAGTGCTATGAGCCTTGTCCCATTTAAACCTAACATCAACCCTATCAAATCCAGCTCATTTAATTGTAAAGAAACGAGGCTTAAGATGATACATGCTTTGCCCAAGTTACATGGCCAATGGGGCTTACACTTCGCACTCAAGACCTTATTACTGTGATAACCTGCTTTCTGTGTGTATCTGATACACACTTCTCCCTATGCTTCCTGAATAATAAAAAAGGAAAGAAAAAGAAAAACATGAAAATTATCACTAGGACACAAAGGAGTCAGAAACTAGGAAAATTGTTGGTTCTTTTTTATTATGTTACAGATGACAAACAGAAATGTTAGTGTTGAATAAGGTAACAGAGCCCAGTTTCAAGAGAAAGACTTACAAGACTGAAATATAAATGTAATTAATATTAGGTAAACTTGGAGAATATGAGATGTAAAGTCTATGATAACTTCAGAAAAAAACGATAACATATAGTGAATGACTCTTTAACAAACATACCAAAATTTACACATTCAGCGTAGTATTTATTCCCTTCAAAGTAGTCAGTTGTAGGTATCTATACGTGTTTCAATTCTTTGTGGGAGATTAAGATTTGTTATTATGCCCCAAAGGAGGAATTTCACTTCAAATTTGCCTTTAGAACTTAGAAATAATTATTTTTAATATCTTTGTTATTGAAAGATAATAAACGTTTACGCTTAGAAAGTGGATTTGATTTTCGCAAATAGGCTAAAACCATTTAAACTTCATCTAGGGTATAAAGTGGGTAAACAATAAACCAGTAGGGCAAGCCTTTTTTGTACAATTAAGCTATGACTATAAGTTAATGGCAGTTTCTTGTTCATCATAAATTGCCTCTAACCTTTTTTAGTATCTAAAGATAAATTTCATTGAATATTTTAAATTTGTTTACAATGAAGATATAACAGTTTTCCATCTCTCCCTCAGCCACCTTTTAAAAATAAATTTTATCATTAAATAAAATATTATAAATACATATAAAGCTTCCTGTGTGCTTCATCCTAATTACATTCTATTCCTTCCTTCCCTCCTTCTCAGAGAAAACCAGTGCCTGATTTTGGTGTTCGACATTCCCATGCATTTCTTTATACTTTCATTACATATGTATATATCTCTCAAAATTTATCAAGTACTATTTTTTATTTGTTAAAATTTGGTATAACTAGTATCATACTGTATTTACCTATCTACAACCTACTTTTGTCACCCCTCATTAGGTTGGAAAAGGTATATCATACTTCGAATGAATAAACCACAGATATTTCTATTTTTATACTGAAGTCCATGTTAGATTGTTCCCAGTTTTTGCCATCATAAATAATGCTGCTGTAGACATTCATGTCAGAGTTTCTGTGGGCACACATATGAGGGTTCTCTAGGGCATTATGCCCAGGAGTGGAACTGTTAAATGGTAGGATGGGGCATCTTCCACATGAATAGATATCGCCAAGTGGTTTTCTGTGCCTTCTTTTAGAAACTCTTAGCTTTACCAGTTCATGAAGATAATCTATATTTTCTTCTAAAGTTTTAAAGTTTTGCTTTTCACTTTTAATTCTCTGAACCCACCTGGGGATGTGGATCTCCCCCCCACCCAGATAAGCTCTTCCTCCAGCCCACTTATTGACTAGCTCAACCCTCCCCATTAATATGCAAGACCAACTCTCCATCATATGCCAAGGTCCCATTTATATCTGTTGTGAGACTCATTTCCAGGACTTCACAACCGTGTTTATTTCCACTATATTCATGCTGAGCTTTGCTTGCTATTTGACTGGATAATTTCAAAACTCTGAGCACTTCTTACAAAAAATTTAAAGAATTCAATAGCATCAATACATTAGTAAAAGAGAAGCTATGATAATTTTTAAAATCTCCATTATGGCAGTAAATTAAAAGAATTAATTATCATTTGTAGGAATACTATAGGAAAAAATTAATAGAAGTAAAAAACACAAATTAGAAATATACAAAGGTCAGAAAAGTTAATGCAGAATATTAGTCACAATTTGTGAAAACCTAAAGTAGCAAAATATTCTTTAAAAACCCAACTATTAATATTTCTCTGATTTCATGTTGACAAAGTAACCTCAGTTTCCAGGGTATATCTGAAAAGAAGGTACTATAGGAGAATAGAAATAGATGCTTCAGTCCCTCGAAGTTATTCTACTTAACAAATTGCTTTCTTATACAAAAGATTCTTATGAGTATCTGTTATAGAGTGATCTTCAAGAAAATTCTAAAATAGCATCTGAAAATCACTGGCACCAAACATATAATGATTTTTCCTTCTTTTGAAAAAATGGAATCTCGCAGACCGTGACCTTTGATTTTAAAATTGGCTGAGCCATGTCCCAGGGCTCCTCTCCTGATTGACAAGTAGTATGTCTGCCCTGAAAGTGAATGAAAACTTAAGCAAACCACCTTTTTGAAGCTCTTTTCTAAGGAATCCTACTTACTTCCTCTTCTGTGCTTGCTTTTTCTGATAAGTATCCTTGCAGGAAAATCAAGTTTTAACAGCATTCATCAGGAAAGAAATCCGCCTAAACTAACAATAATTACAGAAGTGTCTTGGACTCTCCCTGTGATGACCAGCAAGTTGATTTCTTCATTTATTTCTATTATTTTTTTTGTTTTGTATTGTGACTATTTTATTAAGTACATATGCATTTATAATTTTAAATCTTCCTTATAGCTGAGCCTCTTTTCACTCTGTTTGGACATTTTTGATCACTAATTATGCTTTTTGACCTAGTCTATTTTCTCTCATATTAATACAACCACCAGCTTTTTTTCATTTTCTGAACAATTTTAAACTTTTAATTTTAAACTTTTAAAAAATGTTAGTGGATCTCCAGCAAACAGCATAGAGTTGAATTTTTAAAATTAGTTTAATAATCTCTGACTTTTAACTGGTCAATTTACAATTAATTACAAATAAAGCATTACATTCATGTACACGTAATTAGATGTGTTTTTTAATCTTGCATTGTACTCTCTATCTGTCAGGCTTCCTTGTTATTTGTCTTATGCTCCTTTGTAATCCTTCTTGCCTTTTTTGGAGACTGATTTATTTCTTCCTTTGCTATTTTTCTTAGTTCATTCCCCATAACCCCATACCACTCATGTGTAAGCTCTGTAGTCTGTTGCTCTTCTTTTAGTGGTTATCATTGCATTTTTTTCTGCATACTTCACAAACTCTAAAGTTGATTAATTACTTAACCTCTCCCTCAGAAGAATATAAGAGTTTTTGGACCGATTAATTCAGATCACCACTCCTACATAACAAGCTATTATTGTCCAGCTATTTATTTCTTTCCTTTTTAATCCCTAATATTAAAATATTCTCAAATGCAGACTGTTTTTGTTTAAATTTGTTTACATGATTTACTAATTTCTTTCCTTATCATTCTTTCGTATATCTTAGACAATCCTTCCAAAACCATTTTATTCTTCTTGAAATGTATGTAATGAAAGGTCCTATGGTCAAGTCTTTTGGTGGTGAACGCTCCCATTGTTTATCTAGAATTGTCTTTGATTTTCCATATTCTTTAAAGATAGTTTCTTTTTTTAAAAAGTACAGACATTTTGGCTGACAGTCATATTTGTTTACCATTTTAAAGATAATTTTCCTCTGTCCTCTGACATCTATTACTTCTGCTGAGGATTCCTGTAGGTTATCTGGCTTCCTTCTGCAACTGCCTTTAAGATCTCTTTGTCTTCGATGTTCTGTACTTTCACTATGTAGTGTCTAGGTGTGGATTTCATTTTATTTATACTGATTACCATACTTTATCCCTCCCATATTTGTTATTTTGTATCCCTTAGAAATCCTGGAAGATGTAAACCATTATCTCTTCAAATATTGAATCTTCTTTATTCTCTCAATTCTTTCTTTCTGGGAATCCTATTAAAGTATGTTAGAACTTATACTATACTCCATATATTTTCTACCCCTTGGAATAATTTTTAGTTCCATTTTTTAATTAAGGTATAAATTTATACAGGTAAATTCAATCTTTTTAATATATAGTCCTGTAAGTTTAACAAACACATGCAGTCACATAACCACCACTATGAATAAAAAATAGAACCATTCCATCACTCCTAAAAATTTCTCTGTGCCATGTTGTAGTGAACTCCTCTTCCAAACTCCAGATCCTGGCAACTACTGATCTCTTTTCTAGTTTTGCCTTTTTCAGAATGTCATATAAATAAAATCACACAATATATAGTATTTTAAGTCTGGATTTTTCAATTTAATTCTTAAATTAAATTTTTAATTCAGTGAAGTTGTAGGATACAAAATCAATATACAAAAATCACAGCATTTCTATAACACTGACAATGAACTATGTATTGGAACGAGAAATTAACAAAAAAAAAATCAATAGCATCAAAAATGATAAAATACTTAGGAATAAGTTTAACCAAGTAGGTGGAAGATCTGTACACTAAATCTATAAAGCACTGATGAAATAAATTGAAGAATACACAAATAAATGGAAAGATATTCCATGTTCATGGAATGGAAGGATTAATATTGTTAAAGTGTCCATACTACCCAAAGTGATCTGCAGATTCAATGCAATCCCTATCAACATTCCAATGGCATTTTTCACAGAAATTGAAAAAAAATCCCAAATTTAATAACGAGCCACAAAAGACCCCAAACAGTAAAAGTAACTTTGAGAAAGAAGAACAAAGCTGGAGACATTACACTTACTTATTTCAAACTATATTACAAAGCTGTAGTTATCAAAAGAGTATAGTATTGGCATAAAAACAAATGCATAGATCAATGGAACAGAATTGAGAGCCCAGAAATAAACCTATGCATATATGAGGAAAGGATAGTCTCTTCAATAAGTGGTATTGGGGAAACTGGATATCTACTTGTAAAAGAATGAAACTGGACCCAATTTACACCATACACAAAAATCAACTCAAAAGGGACTTAAGACTTGAACATAAGACCTGAAATCATAAAACTTCTAGAAGAAAACATATGGGGTAAGTTCCTTAACATTGATCTTGGCAATGAGTTTTTGGATTGGATGACTAAAAGCAAAGGCGACAAAATAAAATAAAATTAAAAAATCAGTTAGGACTACATCAGACTAAAAAGCTTCTGCCCAGCAAAGGAAACCATCAATAAGATGAAAAGGCAACATACGGAATGGGAGAAAATATTTGCAAACCACATATCCAATAAGCAGCTAATATCCAAAATATACAAGGAATTCATACAATTCAATAGCAAAGAAATAAATAACCCAATTAATAAATGGGCAAAAGACCTGAATAGACATTTTTCCCAAGAAGACATACAAGTGGCCAAAAAGTACATGAAAAGATGCTGAGCAACACTAATCACCAGGGAAATGCAAATCAAAACCACAATGAAATCACCTCACACTTGTCAGGATTATATTATCAAAAAGACAAGAGATATAAAATGCTGGTGAGAATATGGAGAAAAAGGGAAGCTTGCACACTTCAGATGGGAATGTAAACTGGTACAGTCACTATGGAAAACAGTATGGAAGTTCTCTGAGAAATTAAAACTAGGACTACTATGTGATCCAGCAATTCCACTTCTGGGTATACATCCAAAGGAGACAAAATCATTATCTTGAAGAGATATCTATATTCTTACGTTCATTGCAACATTATTCACAATAGTCAAAGTATGGAAACAATCTAAGTGTTGGTCAACAGTTGAAAGGGTAAAGAAGATGTGAGACATATATACATCATATATAATATATATAATGGAATATTATTCATCCTTACAAAAAAAGGAAATCCTGCTGTTTGCAATATGGGTAAAACTGGAGGGCATAATGCTAAGTGAAATAAGCCAGACAGAGAGAGACAAATACTGTATTATTTCACTTATATTTGGAATCTGAAAAACTGAACTTATAAAATCAGAGAGCAGTTTAGTGGTTGCCAGGGGCTGGGGATAGGGGAAATAAAGAGAAGTTGGTAAAAGGGTACAAACTTTAAGTTATAAGAGGAATAAGTTCTGAGGATCAAATGTATAACATGACTATAGTTGATAATGCTGTATTGTATAATTGAAATTTGCTAAGAGAGTAGACTTAAGTATTCTCAACAATAACAAAAAAGGTAAAATATATGAAGTGAGAAATGTGTTAATTAACTCAATGGTAGGAATCCTTTTATTTGTTAATTGTACATTAATTTAAAAAAGAAAATATTTTCTCAAAGTCTATAATTTGTCTTTTTATTCTCTTAAAATTGTTTTTCTAAGAGCAGAAGCTCTTCTTTTTCATGAAATCCAATCTATCAGTTTTTTCTCATAATGACCATGCTTCTGGTATCATATCTGAGAAATCTTTGCCTCACCAAAGATTACAAAGATTTTCTCCTGTTTTCTTCTAGAAGTTTTGTAGTTTTAGATTTTATACTTAGGTCTATGATCCATTTTGAATTAACTTTTATATAGAGTGTGAAATATAGATCAAAGTTATTATTTTGTATGTGGATATCCAATTTATTCAACACCATTTGTTGAAAAGTCTATCCTTTCTACATTGAATTATCTTTGCAACTTTGTAAAAAATTAATTGAAGATACAGATATAGCTATATCTGAGCTCTTTATTTCTGTTCATTTAATTTATATATCTATCCTTCTCTATAAAATTACCGTCTTGGGAATTCCCTGGTGGTCCAGTGGTTAGGTCTTGGCGCTCTCACTGCCAGGGGCCCAGGTTCAGTCCTTGGATGGGGAACTAGGATCCCACAAACTATGTAGCACTGCAAAAAAAAAAAAAAAAATTATGCTGTCTTCACTGTAGCTTTATAGTAAATCTTGAAATTAGATAGTATGGGCCCTCCAACTTTGTTCTTCAGTATTGTTTTGGCTATTCTGTGTTTTTTGCCTTTCCTTATAAACTTTAGAGTCATTTTGTTAATACCTACAAATTAGCTTCTTGAATAAGCTTTGGTATTTTGTATCTTTCAAGGAATCGGTTCATTTCATCTAAGTTGTCAAATTTATTGGCATCAAGTTGTTAATATTCCCTTTGTATTCTTTTAATATCTGTAGGTTCTACAGTAATGTCTTATCTTTCACTTTTGATATTTGTGATTTGCAGCTTCTCTCTTTTTTCTTGACCAGTCTGGCTAGAAGTTTATCATCTGTTCATTTCAAAGAAACAGCTTTTGATTTCGTTGTTTTTCTCTGTTTTCCTGTTCTCATTGATTTCTGCACTTAACTTTTTTATTGCCTTCTGCTTGCTTTGAGTTTAATTTGCTGTTCTTTTTCTAGTTTTTTAAGGTAGTAGCTTAAACAACTGATTTGAAACCTTTCTTCTTTTAATTTAAGTATTTAATACTATGAATTTCCCTGCTTTAGCTCCATGCAAAAATTTTGGTATGTTTTCATTTTTATTTAATTCAAAATACATTTTAATTTACCTTTTGACTATTCTATAAGTTATTTAGAAGTATGCTGTTTTTTGCTTAATTTCTAAATATTTAGAATTTTTCTAAACCTTTTTGTGCTATTGATTTCTAGTTTAACTGTAATATGGTCCAAGAACATGTTTCATATGATTTCAATTTTTCAGATTTGTTAAAATTTGTTTTATGGCCCAGACTGTGGTCTATCTTGTACTATTCTGTTTGCATTGAACGGAATGTGTATTCTGCTGTTGTCGAGTGCATTGTTCTATAAATATAAATCAGGTAAAGTGGTTGATAGTATTGTTCAGGTCTTCTATACCTTCTCTGATTTTCTATTTATTTGTTCTCTTGATTACTGAGGAAGGAGAGTTGGAGTCTTTGACAGTACCTGTGTATTTATCTCTTTTTCCTTGCAGTTCTTTTGGCTTTTGCATCTGTTTTTCTCTATCCTTATGTCAGCACTACACTGTCCTAATTACTGTCTGTTTGTAGTAAGTTTTGAGGTCAGGAAGTGTATAATTTACTTACTTTTAATATAGTAACTGATATGGAAGGGCAGAAATCTCTCATGTAGCTATTTATATAATATACATTCTTAACTAATCACTGTATACTTTGAACAAATATTGCACCATTTCATATATACTATAAGAACGTTATAACAGTCCAGTTTTGTCATACATTTTACTTCTATAATTTAAACCCACAATACATTGTTGTTGCCCTTGCTTTAAATGAGAAATTATCTTTTAAATGCATCTTTTAAATTTACCTATATATTAACCATTTTTGTATGCATTCTTTGTCCCTTCATGTAGATCTGAATTTCCATCTGGTATTATTTCTCTTAAGTGTGAAGAACTTCCTTTAGCATTTATTGTAGAACACATCCGTTCATGAAAAATTCTTCCAAAGTTTTGAAAATCTGAAAATGTCTTTATTTTTCTTGGATTTTTGAAAACTGATTTTACTAGATATAGAATTCTAGATTGTGGTCATTTCTTTCCTTTTTCACTTTAAAGATGTCATTTAATTGATATCTTACATTCTTTCTGACTGGCTTACATTCTTTTTCACTAGAAGTCATCAGTAATTCTTATTGTTGCTGCTTGTAGTTAATTTGCATTTTGTTCTCGTCTCTGTTTTTAAAATTTTTCTCTTGGGAATTCCCTGGTGGTCCAGTGGTTAGGACTCTGCTCTTTCACTGCCAAGGGTGTGGGTTCAATCCGTGGTCAGGGAACTAAGGTCCTGCAAGCTATGTGGCACAGCTAAAGATTTTTCTCTTTATCTTTGATTTTTGGAAATTTGACTATGATATACCTGGGAATGGTTTTCTTTGTGTTTATCTTGCTTGTGATTCTTTCCACTTCTTTGATCTGTGTTTTGATGGTTTTCATCAAATTTGGAACACTTCAGCCATTATTTCTTCATACATTTTTCTCTGTCCCAATCTCTCTCTACTTCTCTTGGGACTCCAATTACTGTTTCAGGCAGCTTTTTTTTTTTTTTTTTTTTTTTAATATGGATCACAGAGGCTTGCTCTTCCTTCCTTCTTTCCTTCCTTCCTTCCTTCCTTCCTTCCTTTCTTTCTTTCTTTCTTTCTTTTTCTTCTCTAGTCATTCTATTGGTCTGTCTTCAAATTCCTTTCTTTTTTAGTGTCCAATATGTCATCATCTAATGGAGTTTTACAATTTTAATATTGTATTTTTCATTTCTAGAATTTTCACTTGGTTCTTTAATCTTTAATCTTCACTTTAATCTTTCTTTCCTCTATTCAGTGAGACTACTGTTCTCTATTTGGTTTCCACAGCTTTGTGTTTTATTTTGAAAGGTGTCCTCAGGCAAAAAGCCAGAGAGAATGTTGAGTTCACCCTATTTGTTTCTTATATCTCAAGGTCATGGTCCACACTATCTATTGTCCAATGCCTAAAAACGGTCGTTCATATATTTTGTCTGGATCAATAGTTGTTTATTGTGGGAAAGTAAATCCAATACCTATTCTCCATCATGGATGGAATCAGAAATTGTTCATTAAAAAATAATTTCCTATCTATTTATCTATCTATCTATCAAGATATCTTTTTATATTCTGCTTCTGATCATGATATCTGAAGTCCATGGGCTATAATTCTGCTGATTTTTATTTCTATTGATTCTTACTCATGGTGACTTTTTCCTATGAGTTTAATGATCTTTGACCATGAACTTTTATTTGTTTGATCTTAAATGTGAAGAGCCTAGGAGTTATGTAGTGGGTATTTGTCTCCAGAAAGGATTTGTAATTGCTACTTCTGGAAGCCAGGGGGCACTACCAACCTGGGTCCACTTCGGTCCACTTCTAGGATACTGGGTTTAACGCAGAAGTGTCATGTTCTGCTTTTCTACCTTCTGGTAGTGGCTTAACCTTCAAAGCCCAGGTATACTATTGGCATTTGCCCTCTAGATAGCTGGGCTTTTCCAGTTTTCCATTTGTTCAGTGTTGTTCTAATTTTAGTACAGTGTTAGGTTTTTGGTTTTTGGTGGAGATTTTTTTTAGCCAAAAAAACAAAAAAAGAAAAGAAAGAATAAATTAAGCTATTGATATTTATTATACAGATTAACAATCAAGCTGTCATTTGATTAGCAGGTTATATTGGCATGAGTCATGTAAGGTATCCTGAGGGAAAACTGGGGGTTCTGCAACTCAGGAGAGCTCACAACACTTGCCTAGGAAGTCTTTTCACTTGGGCATATGTCCATATATCACATCCAGATAATTGGATTTAAGAAGTATATTTTAAACTATCTTTAACAAAGTGGATACATGGTTTATAAAGAATCTTGCAAAGGAACTATGTGTATGTAACACAAAGAATGAAAGCACAAGCACAAGATTTTAAAATATGGAAGATCAGATATTCTTACTCCTGATATTAGCACTTTATCAACATCTTTACAAGGAAAAAGCAATGATAATGTAATCAGATGTCACAATGTCAGCCAACATTTAAAAAAATTGAAACTATTAAGATTATGTGAAATATGAATTTATGCACATTATCCTTTAATATTATTTAACTCTAAGTGTATACTGTTCCTTAGGATGTTAGCTAATGATAGTATAAAGCTATTTGATTAGCAAAATATTTAAAAATATTATGCAGATAATTGAAGATATTATGAAAATAATTGTTTCCTGTAATGTTAGAAGCCATGCAGTATTGAATTCATTAATTTGCAAAAAGACCCTTCTTTTTATCAACAAAGAGGTCCGTACCAGTGGGGAATATAGTGGCATTTCCTGCTATGGTAAAAAAAAAATAGCTTAAAAAACACACAAAGAAAACAACTTGTTGACAAAACTAAAATGCAGTCCCATTGATCAACCAAAACAGAAAAAGGAAAAGAAAAAGCAAACAAACTGAAGATTTGAAGAAAAAGGTACTTGAACAAATAGGCATTATGGAAGCTTTTCAGTGCAGTTGGATGGAAGCATAGATGTTTCTACACATCTCAGTTTATGGTGTTTGCTAAATTATGTTCAGTGGTAAAATACACCAATAACTACTCTTTTTCTGCACGACCAACGTAAAGATGTATCAAAGAATATATATTCTTATCAGTAAACAACTTCCTTAATAAAAACAATGTTTTATGAAAAAAATCAACAAAGCAGTTGTTATAAATGATAATTTAAAAGGGATTCACAGAAGAATAGAAAAATGCAGTTTAGTTTTCACACACTTTGAAATGAGGAGTGACTATGAAAATCTTTTGTACCATTCAGATGTTTGATATTTATTTAGTGTCAAACTGTTTTTCATGATGACTGATGATTTCCAGTAGCACTGTATCTTAACAGAAATTTTTAAAAAATATTAAATCTAAACTTTCCCTTCAAGGTAAACATGATAACAATAGCTAAGAAAGTTATTAATTTTCAGAGAAATTTGTGCTAGGAAGAGAGCATTTAGATAACAGGCATTTGGAAACACTTCCATAATTTTGTGGGGTTTTTTTGAAAACAAAAATATAAATGTGTCATCTACATAAAGTTTTATATCCACACTTAAAAATCATGGAAACAGAGTTTCTAACATGCTTAGAATCTTTCAGATTAAGAGTTTCAAAACCATTTTGAGATCATTTGCTAAACATTTCTAAATGTTATGCCTTCCAGTTTGCTATGAAAATGAATTGACATTAGGGAAGATGGACATTTAGTAACCAAATTACATTAAAAATTTTTTTTGAATGGGTGGAGTTTGGATGAATTTGAAAAATGAGTGTTATGATTTAGAAACTGCAGCCAACAGAGTAATTCTTCCACTTTTAACTTTGTATTTTGTGATTCCAGCCACTAAAACTCAATATCCAAATAAACTCTTCTTAGAATTAGACTTTTGAATTGCTGTACCACAAAGATTTTAACAACAGATTTTTAAAATAATGAAGTATATTCAGCTCCTTTGCTTTTATTTTTGCCACTAGTAAAGCAACATAAAAATTACTTTGAACCATTTTAATTTCATCTTTATATTTTATATTTTAGTAAATAAGAAAGTTAATACACATGTATTGGAGTATGTGCACAAATGCACTTTTTAAATGATTTGTTTATACATAAACAAATTTTGATAGGTCCACTGCTTAACAAATTATTATAATCAAATGTTTATAATTGTGGTTTAGGATAGCCAACAAAATTTCTCAAAGACAGTTTTCCTTAAAAAAATTTTTCACAAGTAAAAATTTGTTTTAGAACTATTAAAATGAGAAAAAAGAAAGATAAAATCACTCAAAATTCTACCAACCAGAGATAATCACTGTTGAAATTTTAGTGCATACCCTTCCAGATTTTATGAATTTATGCATCTTCTTTCACAAACATATGCTTATACTTCATTTAAAGCTGTTTTCATTGAGGGCCTTTATATCTTACAGAATTTTTAAAAATTAAATTTACATGAGATTTTGGGACAGAGATAAAATTTAAAGGAACAATACTAAGAGGCAACTTTGTGCTGTGACCAAGGCTGAATCTTCATAATTAACCCTGTGTAGGATTATAATATCTGTTTAATTTAGTCTATTGCCTGTCATTTTAATGGCCTTTATCTAGATGTTAAATGTGTGGTTTAACTAAGAAGAGAAATTACCAAAAAATAGACTGACCAAATGTTGTGGTTTTTGACTTGCTTTATCTTCGTATGGCCTATGTAATAAGGCAGATAGATAAAGGGAACTAGGATTTTGGCAAGGCTTTGTTTCTCTTCAGTGTTATCACTGTATCTGAAACATATAATTTGGTGTATAAACTAGAATTATTAACTGTATGTAATTGGATAGGGAATAGAACCCAGAGTGACTATCAATGAAGTCATTGTATCTTCCAAAACAAGCAGTTATCTTTTAGAGGTGTGGTCCTGGACCTAATCTCATATAACACTTTTTATCAATGACTAATACTATGAGAAAAAACAGTCATTCACACAGTAAATGAAACCTAATTGGGAAATGAAAACTAAGAAGAGGAAGTCACTTTCTCAATGACCAGATTAGAACCAAAATGACCTGGAAAATTGGAGAAGTAGTAAGAAGTAAACGAAATGAGTAAGACAGAGGGGTGGGATAAAATAAACAGGGAAGAAAAACAAGTTTCAAAAAGAGGAATGGCTAGCTATTGGCAAGTTTAGAAAATAACTTAGAGATTTTAACAACAAGCTGACTAAGATCGATAATGTAGTGTTATGGTTTAAAAAGCAAACATAACATTGTAAAATGTGTTCCTTACTAAAATTTACCAAAACTCCTGCTTCCTAGTTGAATGTCTTTTGCAAACACTAAGAACATGTTCTTTTTACCAGAAATGCTATTCACCTTAAGAACAAACATGGAGATCTCAGCCGGTCAAATGACTGGGATAGTAACAGAGGAAAAAACTAGTTTCACTGTAAGATGTAAGTCTTGGAGAAAGATGATTTTTTTTTCTCCTGAAAGAGATGGAGTAATTGAATAATGATCTTTAAATAGGAGCATATAGTTATAAAGATGAAAGACTATTAGATTCAGGCTCTCATGTACCCTAAGTAATTTAAAAGTGGATCAGTTGTACTCAGTTTTCATGAAGACTGAAAAAGAAAATGAAGTTAAATTGTACTGGGAAAGGGTTAATTCAGGATAGGAATTTCAGGAATAGGGTAAAAGGGGTTGGTTGAAAATTGAAACCATTCTAAGAATCTGGTAGAATTTTCATTGACAGATTTTCTACTTTTCTAAAATGGTGAAATGTGATACATGAAGAGGTGAAATACAAAAATTTAATGTCCTATCCAGACCTCAAGTTTTGTGATTTTTGCCTTAGGCTGTAACTGCTTGGTAATGTCAGAGGACATTTTTAAAAAGCACTCTAATTGTGTTGCCTCCTTGAATCTAAGAGCAGTGTCAGCAGCAGATACTGATTGCAGCTCTCCTAAGAAAATGACCTGGAATATACAGAGAATAGTATCCTAAGGAAGCAGTGTTCCTCTTTTATTTTCTTGATGATGCTACCCTATGCTGCTTTTATTTTTCTCGTTAAAGTTTTTACTTATTTTACAATTGATATGTATTAATTATAGGACATTTAAAAAGTACAGACAAACAAGAACAAAAACCGTATGTGTAATTCCACAATTTAAGGAGGAAAAACAAGTTAACAACATTTTGATGTACATCTCAGATTTTTCTCTCCATACATAGACATGTAAGATATTTTATAAAGTATACTTTTAATTTGTTATGTATTTTAAGTGTTTATAAAAAAGGGAACTTTGTAATTTCTTGCTTGATTTAATATCATGAACAGTATTTCCTATAAACTAGACCTGCATCGTCATTTTTAATGGCTGCAATAATTTGCATAATCCCTACTTTGGTTATTTGTTTCCAATTGTTCCCTGTTTTTAACGACTGCAATTGATATCTCCAAATAGCTTTTTTTTTAAAAAAAAAAACACAGCAAAAAGAGCATTGAAACAAAGAAGGAATCCAGGGCATTTACTCAGCTACCTCATTATTTATTGAACACATATTTATGCTGGGCACTGCATTAACTGGTAGCTGGGATAAGACAGGTTAAGGTAAGATCTCCACTGTTAATTAACTTCCAGTCTCATGGAATATAGAAAGACAAGTGTTGAGGAACAGGAAGCGACAAAACGCTCACCCCTCTCTTCAAAATTAATCTAGTTTAAGAGAAAGTTGCTGGGTCAGGGGCCAGGTGTATATATATTGATTAAAGTCTCTACACTTAATACTTGTTAGGTTCATCTATAAAAAATATTAATCCACAACATCCACATTGCCCATTGTTTCAGGAGCTACACAGAGGGGAAAACCCAGACAGAGCCTTTAGCCGCTTCTCCCCTTTCCAGGCAGAGAGGAAACCCTCTCCTCGGGCCTCCAGGCGCCCGCGCGTGCGCGGGAGCAATCCCACCCACCGCCAGGGACCACCACCCGGCACTCCCGACTTTTCATCCATTTCTCGGGTCCTACGCCAAGCGGTCAAAAGCAAAACTTCCACCCGACTACCTCCAGTTAGAGAAGCCAGCCTGGCTGAGTGTGGCTTTGAAGATCAAGTGCAAGGCTGCTTAGCACGGTGGTCAGAGTGAGGTTGGAAAACAAACTTCGTTACGTGTTAACTTGGTTGGAGCAAAGCGACTCTAGGCAGGATTTAGTTACGTTACAACTGCGCAGTGTTTTGTATTGTTTTTTTCGTTGTTGTTTTAATAAAATCGTTTTAATTGACGAACAAGGAAGGAGGGCTGTCTATCTCAGGGCTTGAAAACAATCATGCAGGATGGTTTCAGCAGGTGGCCAGCCTGGCGCATGAAGGCCTCCTCCCACTTCGTGTCGATTTTGACTACGGTTTCCGCGGCGGCTGGAGGAGAAGCATCCTCCACGCTGCAAACTCGCATCAATGGGATTCCCCTCGTGGGAAATGCCCCCTCCTGGCGGACGTGCTCCCGGAGGGCCGAGCGCGTCGCCGCGCCCTCCGCCTCCGGGACGGGCGGGGGCGCGCGCGCGCGCTCCGCAGGCTCTATCAAGATCCCGACTTGGCATCGCGCTCTCTCCGCGCCCCGGGCTAAGCCGGCACCACCCGCCGCCCGCCGCCAGCCGCCGCGGGGGGCGGGCGCGGCGCGAGGGGAGGGGAAGGGGTTCTCGCGCGATTGGGCGAGGTTTCCGGTGTTGTGACTGAAACCCGTCAATATGGCGGCGGTCGGCCGCGGCCGCTCGCTGAAGAACCTCCGAATACGAGGTAAGTCCGCTGCGGCCCTCACCCCTCGCCGCCGGGCAACCGCCACCCCTGGCACTTGCCTCCCCCTGGTCATGGGCGGGGGGAACGAGCCGGGGCGCTGGCCGGAGCCAGGGCTGCCTCCGCTGGCCTGGGAGCGAATCCTAATTGGGGCTATGTGTCTGTTTCGCGCAGGGCGGAATGACAGCGGCGAGGAGAACGTCCCGCTGGATCTGACCCGAGGTAACGCGGGGCGCCGCGGGCGCCGGCGAGGGCATCCTAGTGGGGAGGAGCCGGGGGCTCGGGGCCGTGAGCAGGGGCCGGCCCCGCACGGGACCCGCGGGGGTGCGGGAGGCAGAGCCCGAGCCCCGCCTGCCGGCCCGCGGGAGCCGAGCCGGGGGCAGTCTCCCCGGACCCATCCCCCTTCCCGGTGCCCGCTTTCCTCGCTCCGAGCCCTTCTCCGGGCCACTGGGTGCTGCGGGGAGCAGCGAGCGGGACTCGGCGGAGTCGCCGACCCTCTGGGTTCTCTAGACCCGCGGGGGAGCGTTGTCCTCCTGTCCCGGAGCTTGAGCAGCTGAATCCCAGGGGCGGCCGGAGGGAGCTAGAGGCTGTTACTTAGGTTGCCGGAGGACGTCTGAGGGAAGAGCGACCACATCCTGCCCTCCCCGTCCCCCAGCGCCGAAGCCGGACCTGCTCGGTCCTTGCTCACTGCGTGACTGTTTTTCTCTTTGCCCACTGCCCTGGGGGACCCGCAGCATTGATAACTCGGTAGTGAAACCTGGAGCCCGTGATTTCTGCGAAGTGTCTGGTTTATGCTGTATTTCCCTCTTGTTTCCCTTTCCCGGGCCTCTGAGACTGTAGTTGGCAAAAACCGGCCCCTCACCCTCGTTGCAGGTTCATTGTTTACCTTCTGCAGTGGCGATGGGTTTGTTTACACCTTCGGAACTGGGTAAACCCCTGTTATATTTTTAAGGACCCCAGCCGGCTACTGGCCAGTATATCTTCTATCAGTCACCATACTGGAGTTTATTCGACAATATCTCGTTGAGGGTTTAGTAGTTATATACAAGGTTTCTCTTTTCTCTTCCACGGTAAACAAGATTTGGTCTATTGATTCCGAAGAAGTCGTGTTTCGCACGGGCTGTAACTTAGCGTGTAACTTGGTTCAGCTGTGTAGAATCAGTTTCCTTTTGAGATCTGAAAAGCACTTTAGGAAGTTTAAAAAAACGTCGTTTTAAACATTCTATATAAAATTTAAAAAAATTTTTTTAACCTACGTTCTACTTGACATAATGACTATTATCTACAGTATTTGTTAGATGCGGGCCCATTGTTGAGGATCATCTCTGTATTTAAAGCATAGCGCATTCTCTAATTTGTTTTATTTTGTGTATCATAATGTAAGATTACTGTTTTGTAAACTAAAAGGCTAGTTTTTATTTAGCTACAAGAGTACATTTTTGTAACAACATTTTATTCTGAAAGTTCTAGGACTTTGTTTCGGGTGAACTAGGTCCTTTTACAGGCAGAAGAGTTTCTAAAATAAAATAGGGCTTAAGTAATAGAAATGACAACTAATTAGATCACTAATGCACTAAATTAGAACATTTTTTCAGCAGATAGGGTTTGAATATTAATGTAGGGAGATGTAAAACTTGACTTTTGTGTAACTGTTTGGAAACTTCACTGTGTATAACACACATATGAAAAGTCTATATGAAATACATGTGGAAAAAGATTTTCTAGTAAATTTGCTAACAAAATAAGCAAAATTCCCACAGGGCTCAATTTAGCATTTGAGTTTTGTAACAGATGTAGTTTTAGTGATTTAATTTATACATGCGCATATGTTTTAGATGGAGGTGAAAAGACCATTTGTTAGATAGATCTTGGGTCTAATTTGTGTATTAAAGACCTGTTTGAATGTGGTGCTAGAAATAAGTTATAGTTGTGCTTTAAATTGACTTTGCTGAGCTCCTATATATAGTGGTTTCTCTGGTTGGTGTCAAAATTATGGGTAGTAAAAGAGCTTATGTACAAATTTGATACCTTTGGTTTACTCCAGTTTTACTCAAGTACACAGATAACTGTATATTTACTATTTAAAATGCTATATTTCCTGAGAATTTAGTAAACACCTATGTCCTTAGGTGTTTTTAGGATGATACAGATAGTGCAGAAAATGCTATTTCTGCTTGCCCTGACAAGATGTATTTCAGTTTGGAATGAAATGTACACAGCCAATTGAATCTGATTGCAAAAGCAATATACAAGTAGGAGTGAGAGGGCATTTGAGAGCTGTGTTCCAGAGTCTTAAGGAAGTTTTGAAAAAGTAATCTGAGTTAGATTCATTGTATAGTGACTCTATTGTTTGAGAAATTGCTATTCTGACAAACATTCATTGTTAGAAGAAGGCTTGTGGATCTAACATGAAGAAAGTTCATGAGGAATTAAACTTTAGTAATCATTTGAGAACTGTGGGGCAGTCTGGGTTGCAGCTGAAGGGCAGCTGTTTGTGGATTGGATTACGGCATGTTTTAGATAAAGTTTGGGTAACCAAAAAATTTTTTTTAATGCTAAGGCAGTGTTTGCTCTCATTCTCATTATTTTTATGTAACCTTTGAGAAATTCACTGTGTAGCTGTATAACAAAGTTCATTATAAAATAGAGGCCATGGTCATTGTAATTCCTGAAGGAGCCATCAATGTGTAGTATAAAGTCAAATAGTTCTGAGTTGTAATCTCAGCTGTGATACATAATAGGTGATTTGGGGCAGGTTATTTGACCTTGATTAACTCTTAGTTTCTTCAGCTCAAAAAAAGAAAGATTCATTTCAGGTTATTCTTGAAGGTGGTTAAGAATGTGATAAGTAAATGAACTAGGCCATATAGTACTCAGCATGGGATCTAGTACTTTGTGAGTAATGTTAACTAAATGTTAGTTGCTTTCCTAAACTATGAAATCAGAATTATTTATATCACATTTAAAATATTTCAGATGATTGTTTTGAATATTATAAACTTGTTAATAAGGAATTATGGTATTGAAGCTTTCTTTTTTTGAGACATACAGTTAATTGGGTATAGTCTTTCTGAACTAGAGTTCTTTTTATTTTTTTTAATTTATTAAGAAAAGCTTCAAAATATATAAAGTATATGTGAATGTATGAATATAATAAATATAAGGAGCTCTTATATGTCCCCCATCATTTAGTTTCCTCGTGCCCCCACCCCAACTGTGATCATTTTTTTCTTCCAGTTTTACTGAGACATAATTGACATACAGCCCTGTATAAGTTCTTGAATGTAACAACTGTAAAAAAAAAATCTGTAACATTACCAGAATTAGGCCTAAGCAAGGAACAATCTATTTATTATATGTACTTAAGAAAAAATGTGATATTTTCTTTAATAGAACCTTAGAATTTTTCTCCCTGACTCCAGAAAATTTCTTAGTAATAAGACGTGGCCAGCCTTGCAAGCGTCTTGAAGCCCAGGAGAGGCTTAAGGTTCTTTGGTTTTATTGATGTTAGTGCTATGGTTTATACGAAAGTGCTTTAATTAAAAATTGTTTTTGGATTAATTTTGATCTAGTTCAGGAACTTCATTGTAGGAGATCCTATAGTCGATATATTGGTGATTGTTGCTTTAAGTTTTGTTCAGACAACTACTGTACTTAATCATGAAAGTCCCTGATACTTGCTATTGGTATCATTAAATACTCTCTCTGTTTTGCATGCCAAAATTTATTTTGAAACCAAAATGCTTCCCTTAACCACTTCCACTGCAAGGATAGTCTGTTTTTTTTAATCAGTCCACTAGTACATCTCTTCCTGGTACTGAATAACTTGAAGAGAGACACAGTATTCTTCCTGTGTAAGCCCTTCCTAGTATAATTTAATTATTGTGTTCAAGGTGAATTCCCAGGACATGGAAACATGTATATTCAAATATAACTGTTAGACTATAATTTATTTTTAAGTATTGAGTTTTGTATTTTTTGACTATCCAATCCTTTTACTTTTCCATTAGTAGGAATAAAAAGATTGACTGTCTTAGCTGCTGTTTAATACTTAGGAAAGTAGGAAGGTTATCTGAATGATGCAGATTTGAACACTTAACTTTTTGTTTTGTGATTCTTTCTAGTTAGGAGATTACTCATGTTGTTTAATCCCTTACTTCAGTTAGACAAAACAAACATTGACTGCTTTTTATATAATAAATGCTGAATTAAGTGCTGGAGGAGTAAAGATGAGGAAGATGTTACTCCCTTTTTAGGAGTTTACTGGAACAGACATAAAGAAGTGATTGCGATATGGAACAGTAAACTGAGTTATCAAACTGTACAAGGAACAGAAGTAGCCTAGAGGAGAGAATGATTAACTCTGGTGGGTAGAGAATCAGGCAGCTTCACAGAGGGCTTGACGTCTCATAAGAATTGTGGACATAGTGGAAGGAAATGTGAGCTCTCAAGAGAATATACCACACCTTGGGAAAGGTAAAGTCTGTAGGAAGAGGAGCTGCTCTGGAGGCCCCTGATAGACTCTAAGAGATCGTGGGACACTAGACCAGGGTATTGGAGACAGAAATGAAGTTGAATATATATTGGAATGGAGGAAGCAACTAATTTGTTTTCTCCACATTCTAAACTGACTTTGGAATCCTCGTACTCTGGGCAGAGAACTGTTATTTCTTTATTAGGATGATAGAAGCTGTCTAATGTGAATCCCCTTGTCTTCTCCCCTTTATATTTCACCTATACTTACTTCTGTTTTCCTGAGTCAGAGGATAAAGCATCTCTGTTCATTTCGAAGGCTAAACTGGAAAGGAATTTTATGCTCCTAATTCTGTTTCCCCTAAGATTCTTTGTGGAACTAAGATTTCTTGCTTCTTCATTTCTTCCTTCTTTTGGCTCAGTTTTCTCATATTCAGCATTTGTTGTTGTATTCATATGGAGCAGGTACTTTGCTAAGCATGGAATGATGGTGAGACACGTGGAATGATAAGGACAAAGATTTCAAAACAGTTATTTTTTCCTAGGCTCTACACACAGAGTAGTTTATCTTCACTCCACAGTTTTCTTCCTTAACTCCTTTAGTCTTGTAAACACAGCTCTCCCCCGTACTTAAAATAGTTTCTTAAGGGATGCTAGTAACCTCATGCAAAATTCATTGGCATTTTTAAGTTCCCTATTCTATTATTAGTACTACTACTGTATTAGTAGTTTTGTTCCAGGCACTAAAACATATTATTTTTCTTAATCTTCGACAACTCTTTGAGGTACTCTTATTGTCTGTATTTTACAGTTGAAGGTATAGGCTTTCAAATTCTAACAGACTGAAACTCAGAAAGGTAAGTTATTCAGCCAGGGTCACAGGGCTAGTGAGTGACTAACTGCAGATCATGCACTTGTAGCTACTACACTATTGCTATTCTTATAACTCCTTGTCCTTTTCCTAGCTCTCCTTCTCTGTTTACTGGCTGGACTTCCAGCTCCTTAAGCAGGTGTGCCCTAAGATTCTGTCCTTGATTTTCTTGTCTGCTCTCTTATTGATGCTAGCTCCCTGAGCACCCTTTTCACTCATGGATTCAAGAATCCATGAATTGAGATGGTTACAGTAATTGCATTTTTATTCATACTTTCTCTTCTAAGCTTGCAAAACATATTAGCATGTATGTCTGGTAATCATCTCAGAGTTGTGGTTTATAAAATTTTGCACTCCAACGCATACCCACTTTTCACTTTCTAGGTACCACCACCGTCCTCTGTTATTCAAGCTAGAGACCTATTGCTCATCATCTTGGTTCATTTGCCATGTTCCCCCAATTTGCCTCTGACATCTCTCTCTCCTTCTGTTCTCATTGTCATTGGTCTAGTTCACATCCTCATTATCTCATTTGGATGACAGTAAAATATTTTTTTCTCTTTTTTTCACTTCCTCTGCTGTATGATTGCCAGGATTATTTCCCTGAAATCTGGAACTGATCTCATTCCCTTACATAAAACAAAACAAAACCAACAACAACAAAAACAAACAAACAAAAAACTGTATACACACACTTTACACGTTTCATTTTTGCTCACAAAATAAAGTCCAAGTTTCCTAGCTTGGCATTGAAGGCCTTTTATGATTTATTCTAGAATTATTTTCTTCTGTACTATCTTAACCATACTATTCTAAATCAGCCTGCCTCTCCACATAGTTCACTGTGTAACGCACTCCCTCCCTTCTTTTCACACAGTGATTTTCAAAGGGGGTTGGGGAGAATTTGCTAGCCTAAAGTACCTACCTCCCCATTCCTGTTCTTTCCCCTTGGAGATTGTGTTATGCCCGTGATTGAGAATCCCTGCTTTAGTCAAAGACGACTGTTTATTCTTCCTTGCACATGGCATGCAGTGTCTATTTACTTTTCTTTGCATAGGTTGTTTTCTCTGCCAAGAATTCCATTTTCAGCACTCTTTAGAGAAATCCTAATTCTTTAAGGTCTAGGTCATATGCCACTTCTGGGAAAATCCTTCCTTATCATCCCAGTGGGAATTCATTGCTTCCTCCTCTACTTTTCCACATTTTTGTTTATTACTTTCTAAATATCACTTACCATTGCCTATTTAAGTTCCTTGTTCACTACTTCTCTCACTAGAATTTAAGTTTCTTCCCCAGCATATATCATATAATAATAACTGAAACATTTATTGTAAGGAGGAATGGAGAGAGAGATGAGAGAAAGAGCACAGTATTAAGGAGAGTAGAAGTAAAAGAGTATTTTAAGTTTGCAAACTTGAGGGACAATGAAAGTGATGGTGCCAAGAAATGGAGAAATCATTTTGGAAGAGATGATAATGAGTTCAGCTTTTCACTTTGAGTTTCAGATGATTGACTCTGTCAGAGATGTGTAAGAGGTAGCGAATGCTGAAATGGATGTTTTTGTAGTTGTTCTTGTGATCTGATTGTTTTCTGCTTTAGGGCCTTGAGAGAGGGAAGAATGTAAATGGAGGAGGAGCTGAAGATCTGAATGTTAGAGGATACGCCGATTAGAGTGTATGTCACAGCATAGGAATCAATAAGAAGAAAGGGGCAAAAAAAAAGAGAAGGAAGTTAAAAATTAGTAAGATTGTGATCTTTGAAGCCAAGTGGAGAATTTTGGGTTGAAGAGATTGAGAGACTGTAGCATTGAAGTTGGGTTCTGGAGAACTCAGTTCTTCTCTTCCTTAATCTGAGGATGATCTTGGCATGCTACTTTCTCTGGGTTTCAGTTTCCTGATCTCTGAAATGCGTACTACTTTCCATGCGTAGCACTTTCACCATCAGTCTTTGTGATTCTCAGATACCACGATGTTTCTGGGATATCGAAAGGTTAAAGAGAAAGCCTTGTTAAATCCCTTGTTAAATTACTGTGAGAAGGATTCCCATAAACAGCAATGAATACATGTAGCAGTATGGTGTTTCATAGCACTTTAAATGTAAATTATAGTCAACTCTGAATTTCCTTTTAAGTGATCATCTGCAGTGACTTGCTGCCTCCTCCCCCTCTCAGGTCTCAGGCTACTGAAATAGGGCTGTGAAAAGCACAGTGGGGTGAGTGACTGGTTTGCGTGCCTGTGTATCTGTACTTCTATTACAGTTAAATACAGTCCACTCTCAGTTACCTACACTTAAGAAAAAGGTGAATAATGGTGGAAGATTGCTAAATATAATCTCAACAGCATTATTTATATATGGTTTGGGAAGATTTTATATTCTTACCTCCCCTACAGTAGATTGATGTATCTTTCATTTGAATTATTAGCATCAATTTTTATTTCCTAAGCAAATACTCTTAGAATAGTGGGTGTAAACAGGCTAAAATATTTATTAGGTAATCCAAATATGAATTGTTGAGAGTTGACTGTTAATGCTTTTTGGATCATCCATTGTTTTGTATTATCTGTGCTTTTTTGTTAGTGTGGCCAGGTTAAAGCTGAATAGCTACTTTAAAATTATATCACTATGATGAATGTACTTACAAGATTATATAGATGCCAAACTAAATTGAAAATAATTGTGTAAAACTAGCTAAATATAACATTCATGTGTTCAGAGTCATGGGGTTGAAAGAGAACCTAAACCTAAGTGCCTTCTTAAAATTCCTGTTACAAAGTCCTCTAGCCAGACAGATTGCATAAACTGAGCAATGTGCCTAGTAATGATGAAATTTATATATAATATAATAAAATTGAGGATGTGCCAGGGCTTCAAATATGCCTGTTCAAGGAGTCAGTTGAGTTTAGTAAGCAATATAGAAGAGCTTTGTAACCTTAATTACCTGGAGTTTAAAGAATCTGGCCCCTTCAATTACTCTGCCATTTTTTTAATCCCAAAATGTTGAAGAATTTTTATTTGTAGTGGTTTGTTAATGTCAAGACAGCATATATTTAGTATATTATCAGGTTAGTAAGTGTTAATGTGAATCAGGAAGGCATAATTCTTGGCTTTAAGGAGTTTTATATTATATTTGGGATATACCTGTATCAGGGCATAGTATTTGAAGCACCTGCCAATTATCTTTATAAAGGAATCAAAAGCCAGAGTAATTCAGAAAAAAATGGGAGATAGGTAAGGAATGACCTAGAGGAGAGTCCTCATAGAAGTGTTGACACCTGTACAACCTTTGCATAAAAGTGTAGTATTTGAATAGTTAGAGCCCTGGATCAGTGTTTTAAAAATCATGCTTAGTTTTGTGAACTAACATATTCCTGGCATATTATTCAGTATTTGAAGATAATGTTGAGAAAAAGTTGATGATGAGTTCTGTATATAAATCTCTTAACTATTGAAGGCTGATTGTATTTTGGACTAGGGCTTTTCAAACCTTTGAAGGTAGTGCTGGACTGGACTGAGAGATTTTAGGCATATTGTGAAGTAATTGTGTGCGTCTGATTATGAGTATATAGACGCTTGGCTGCATTCCAAACCCAAGCATAAATGATTTTTTTCTTCCATTGTTTTGTAGTATGTGTGTCTCCTCTCCCCTTCATTAATACTGCATGTTCAAAGGGCTCTATAAATTTGTATCAAACTTATTTCTAGATGTGTGCAATTTGGAAATAGAGACTATAAGTGGGATGAGTAGTGTTTTTGTTATTTCCCATGCTAAAATGACCGTATTTTCTGATTTCAAAATTTAAATATGTGGCCTGACAGTTTATATTTGAGAGAGAATATTTGAAATTAAGCTTATCCTGAAAAACATGGACTGTTTCATTGCCGAATCCAGACACCCCTACCCTCTAGTTATTTGGGTAAAGGATAAACAGTGTTTGGGGAAATTAACACTCTATTAAAGGAGCAAAACAAGAGGTGAATTGCCACTTGCAGGGATTTTAGTAATCTTGTTCAGAACCCAGTGTAATTTCACGTTTCTTATAATGAATAAATCGTGAAGAGATACAAGCTGTAAACAAAGAAGATTGCCAAGTAATTTACTTCTGGTTGCTAAGAAGAAACAACTTGCCAAATGAAAGTGTATTTTAACTGTTTTTAGATGTGTGTACATATATATTTTTATCAATAGTTTCATACTTTGAGAAATCACATCTTAAAATAGTATCGCTAGTTATTTCCATGCTTAATGTTCATCCCTGTAAAACTTATAATTGCCCTGGTTTTTTTTCCACTCATAATTCTGTATAATATACTCCCTAACCTTCACCACACCACCATCACCACAACCCCTTCCCCCAAGAAAAAAGAGAAAAAGAAAAACTGACGGGAATAGAGTTGCAGAAAGAGTGAGAAGACTCCAGGTTGGAGGTAGGTGAGCTGTGAACTCGAACCTTTAGCTATACAGCAGTATCTGCGGTGGCAAATGGAATATTGTGGAATGTTTTATTTAACACATGTGTTGTAGGTAAGATTTTAATCATATCTGTCACATAACATTAGTATAAAGTCATGGTAATGGGATATTTGAATATACATAGCTATTTCCTACCTTGTTTATTTAGAGTGACTTGTGGTTTTACTTTATAGGTTGTAATTTCTAATGGTATTTTCGAATGTCATAACTTGGTATAAAGCAGGTCGGATTAATTCTTATGTTGTATAAGATTTCGTATGTCATGTAAGAATAATTCTTAACGTAAGATTTTATAACTTTTTGATGAGTTAAATTTTAGATTAGCGTAGTCTTAAAAAAGTTTAAATCACTTTTTATTTTTAATAAACCTTAAAATAGCCCTTTTCTCCTTTGTCACGGGAGAATTCAGTGTTGTGTGTTCATGTTTCAGCATTGTTTTGAATATATAAGTGTATACTGTTTTACCTAGCATAACGGAAGAAATTTTTCAAAATGCTGGTTAGTTTTCAAAAGGAAATAAAAAGATTAAGAGATTTGGATAAACTATGGCAGTTGCCTTTTGCTATGTTATTGTTTCTGGTAATAGTTACTTTGTTTTGTTAAAAAAGTTTAGATTTAATTTTTGAGTCCTAGGAAAAACTTTTTACTTACATCAGTAATTGTGTCTCTATTATAAAAGTACCACAGGAAGAAGTGTAACTATTTTTAAAGTAAGTAACTATATTACCACTAAATATTCACCGGGGGTACTTGAATATGAGTAGATTTGGGGAAGGATATGTGTGTATAAATATTATTTCTATTTTTAAGCATATATGGAAGCTACTTTAAAAATTATTTTTTTACTTTTACTGTGCTGTAAAATACAAACTATATAACTGGACTTATTAACATTATATGGAAAATAGGGATAAATAGGTTGTGATTATGAGGAATTAAGGGGCTCTACTGTCAGTAACATATACTAACTGTAGTGAATAAACTTGGTGATGATACATACTTTGAATTTTTATTGGTATCTTTTGGAGTGCTTGCTTTTGCATCCTGATTGTTTTCCAGATAGGTAATTGCTTCATAGCATAGTTCAAGGTACGTGAGATATGACTTGATAAAGTTGTTATATATGTCTACAATATGGATAGTAGGATTATATGTATAAAGATAGATAGTAGGGTACTAATATGGACAAAATAACATTTAATAACATGCTAACTGCATGATACACAGTCTAACACTGTAACTAAGGGCCTGAGCTTTGGAACCAGATAGATCTGGATTTGAATCTTGACCTTGCCTCTTAGAATTTTTTGACTCTGGACAAGCTGCCTTTTCTAATTTATTTATTTATTTTATTTTTGGCTGTGTTGGATCTTTGTTGCTGCACGTGGGCTTTCTTTAGTTGGCGGTGAGTGGGGGCTACTCTTCGTTGCGGTGCGTGGGCTTCTCATTGCAGTGGCTTCTCTTGTTGTGGAGAACGGGCTCTAGGCACGCAGGCTTCAGTAGTTGTGGCACGCGGGCTCAGTAGCTGTGCCTCGCGGGCTCTAGAGTGCAGGCTCAGTAGTTGTGGCACAGGGGCTTAGTTGCTCCGTGGCATGTGGGGTCTTCCAGGACCAGGGCTCAAACCCGTGTCCCCTGCATTGGCAGGTGGGTTCTTAACCACTGCGCCACCAGGGAAGCCCCAAGCTGCCTTTTCTGATCATGTTTTCTCATCTCTGTTGGAGACAGTTGTTTGAGGAGTGAAATGTTTGTAAAATGTTTATTACAGTTTTGGCAGGTTAGATACAAATAGATATTAGGTGTTCTTTATGTGGTCAGTTAAAGCAAAGGAGATGAGAGGAGGGGGAGATTAAGTGTGAACTGGGAAAAATTGTTTCAACGTTGAGTGAGTGAATGTGGTTAAATCAAGAGGAATATGGCATGAGTAAAGACATGAAATATTTTACTGCGAGCAGAATAAGAAAGATACAGAATTTTAGTATTCATATTGGATTTGTAGGATAAGGGTATTGTAGGATAGAGGGCCTCGTGGAGATGTTAGAACCTCCTTTTTTTGTTGTTATATTTAACATAGTGAGAAAGCAGTAAATGTTATTTATATTTTTTAATTGAAAGAAAGCATAGATCCAAAAATTGTCATAAATGTACAGTTCTATGAAACTTGACAAATTGAACACATGGATAATCACAACCCAGATCAAGAATCAGAATATTGCAGTACCCTAGAAGTTCCCATTCTGTCTCCATCCAGGCACTACTTCCGCCACCAAGGACACCACTATTCTGACTTCTAATACCATAGCTTAGTTTTGCCTGTTTTTGAACTTTATATAATCTTCTCCTACACTAAGTATACCCTTTTGTATTTGACTTCAATGTCCAATATTATGTTGTATCACTGTGTTGTATGTAAAGTTAAAGTTATTTTAATCCAAGTCTGCTTATGTGTGTTAGGTATGTCATGATGTGTATGGATTTTTTTCATTTGGATGGGCAGTGGATTTATATGAGTGGTTAGAGTTTGGAATAATTACACTAATTCCAACTTTAAAAAAACATTTAAAATCATTTTCTGAATATCTCTGTTTTTTCCTCTTCAGCCTGACCTTTTAATGTTTTAGCCATGAACACATCTAGATAGGTGAATTTTTTTTCTTTATTTTTTTTCATAATGACTATTTAAAGAAAAATTATAGATAATCAAATCACCATAAAGAGTTCAAAGCTACCAGTTAGAAAGTTAGAAAAACTAGAATTCCAATCCAATAAAAGTTTTGTGTTGACCTAATTAAATTGGTGGAATGGTTACGGAAATTGGCTTAGTATTTCTATGGAGAAAAAGGGAGGATGGTAAACAGTTCTTGGTCTTCACTGCAATAATCTCATGTGGAAGACATCATTAATAGTTTTAAAGTATCTTCGTGTGATTGTTTCTCCGTCTTTCCCTTGTTTTTTTTCAATTTCTCTCATCGATTTGTATTTCTCTTATATTCTATTTCTAGTCTTCTGGTGACTCCTCACATTTTTCTTTTCCCGTACTTGATAGTGTTTTATATTCCTTGATTTAAAATAAATTTTAATTGTTTTTTTTTTTAATTAATTCTTCATGAATTTTAGGTTTTTGTCTCCGAGTTGGTGATGCTTTGTTAGAAAAACATTCCACTGTCCATCTCTTGGTATGCATATCCCCAAGAAATTAGAACTGAGTATTGCATAGGAAATTGATTAAATACTTGACAGGAACTTGGCAACATGTGCTTAGCATAGATGAGTAAAATAAAGAGCATTTTACATATTTCAATATGCAAAAGCAAGAGTAAATGTGAAAGTGAAACAAAAATATTCAACTATACTGAAGGTGAAGAGGTTTTGATGAAGTGCATTTTCTAAATGTTGGTAATTTTAAAGATATTAGCATTCACTCCATTTAAAATATTTTTATGCGTCTGCTCTTTGGAATTATGGAAAACAATGACTGGAATTCCTTGAAGGTGGGAACATTTAATAACCTTGGAATATCCTTGCTGATTCTGAGTCTAGACTGTTCAGTTCACTGAACAGATTTAAACTGAGTGTGGATTATTAGCTCCCAAAAGAATACTTGTTTTGGGATTTCCCTGGTGGTGCAGTGCTGAAGAATCCGCCTGCCAATACAGGGGACACGGGTTCGAGCCCTGGTGCGGGAAGATGCCACATGCCGCGGAGCAACTAAGCCTGTGCACCACAACTACTGAGCCTGCGCTCTAGAGCCTGTGAGCCACAACTGCTGAGCTCGTGTGCTGCAAATACTGAAGCCTGCGTGCCTGGAGCCCCTGTTCTGCAATAAGAGAAGCCACCGCAATGAGAAGCCCGCACACTGCAACGAAGAGTAGCCCCCATTCTCCACAGCTAGAGAAAGCCCGTGCGTAGCAGTGAAGACCCAACGCAGCCAAAAAAAAAAAAAAGAAAGGATACTTGTTTTTAGTGGTGAATTTTGAGTGATTGCTTGTTTGATTCTATTAGGAGTGGTAAAATGCAGTAAATCTATATTTTTAACCATCTTTATCAGGATTATATTAGTTATTGCTCTTGTACCTACTGGTACATGATTTTTTTCCCAAATTATTTTAAATGATTTTTCTTAGCCTAGAGCTGAACTACTGTGGTAAATTTTTTGCTGTCTGATATGATCAGAACTTGGTCTAAAATGATATTTTGATTATCAGAACATTTCAAATTGTGTGAAGGATTTATCAAATGTTGTGTTGTTTTAGCAGGCAATCTAGAAATTATATACTTCAAAGTAGATGTTGTTTTCCTTCTAAGCAGTCCTCTTGGAAGGGCATGTACTTGTTCTAGTGGTGATGTCACTGTTCAAAACATTTTAAAAATTCTGCTTCCGAAGATTATTAAAGCTTAAAATGTTGACTTTTAAATTGGTATTTGGTTTATCCTTTGGGATGAATTGGAGTTCAGGAAGCGGTTAAATATAAATTGGATTCAAATGTAGTGGGAATTCATTAACTCAGTGATTTATTCACTCATTAATTTGAAAAGAATTCATCGAGCATCTGCTGTATTTTAGCACTATACTGGAATATGTGTGAGAAGATAATTTTTCTAAAAAATATGCAACCACTATATGTGATGACTGCCATTATAATCTAGTCCCTGACTTCCTCACAACTGTTGTCATTTCCTAACTCTTTTCCTTTTGTTCACTATATTTGGCAAAACAGCCTCCTTTTTATTCATTCCTTCTCTTATTCTCTTTTCAGGGCCTTCGTACTTCTGTTACATTCTGTCTAGATTATTCTTCCCCTAATCTTGGGAGGCTTGCTCCCTCACTTTATTTAACTCTGTTCAAATATCACTTTGTCAGTGAGGCCTTCTCTGATCATCTTATCTAAAGTAGCCCTCATCTCCATCACTTTCTATTCTTTTATATTGTTTTCTTCTGTAGCCCTTGTCACTGCTGCCAATTACAGTATTATTTGTCTGTCTCCCTGGAATGTAAGTTTTGTGAGGACAAGCACTTTGTGTTGTTCACCATTGTATCCCCAGAGCCTAGGACAGCTCCAGCACATTATATGTGCTTAATAAGTCTTTGTTGGCTGAATAAATGACCATCAAATTTGTGTTTAGCTTGAGGGCTCCAGGCCCATTTTTTATGGCTTACTCAGCATCTTAACAATGTAGTCATGTATATCAAGCTTTCTGTGTTTCATACTTAACTAATTATCTTACTATTCTAAAAATCTTTCTATATGTTCCATTTGGGTTTTAAGAGAATTACTTTAATGGGGCCATGTCACCCAGGAGGACACCCAGGAGACATTCTAGCCTCATTCTTTGTCCTTATTCTACACATCAAATCTGTGACCAGATAATAATGATTTTATCTCTGAAATACTGGTAAAATCTTTTTTTCATTTCTGTTGCCATGCCATTCTTGAGGCCTCATTTTCTTTCTTGGGTGATTGCATTGGCTTCATAACTACTATCCCTGTTCTAGTTCTGTCCTTTCCAATCTACTCTCTTCACTCTAGCTAGAAACACATTTTCTACAAAGTTAATCTTAATTTCCTCAGCTGGGTGGAATACCTTCCTTCTTTGGGCTTCTATAGTATATTGTATGTTACCTTTCTTGTAATATTGTTATAATTTGTTCACTCCTGCCTCCCTCAGTCGTAGTTGACAGATATTTATTTACCTTAACTGTGTGCTGGGTACTGTTCTTTTGCTGGTGAGTCAGTGGTGAAAAACATTGAATCTTTCCCCTGAGGAGTTTATGTTCTGGTAAGGAGAACACAGATGGTAAACAGGTGAACACAGAATTTTAAGTATGAATAAATGCTCTGAATAATGTAAAGTTGGAGTATGTGAAAGAGAGTTGATAGGTGGTTAGGGGGTTGGTCAGAGAAAACTTCTCTGAGGCAGTGATATTTAGTTGATCCAGGACTAATGGGGAGGCACCAAGTGAAGATGTAGGGGGAAAGTCTTCAACAAGTAGAAGGAACATAAAATATTGATCCAAAGGCCCAGAGACAGGAAAGAACCAGAGAAAGAAAGTGCTTGAGGAGAGGAAGAGTGGAGGATGTGAGACTAGAAGAGGTAGGCAAGAAATAGTATAGTTGAAGTATCAGTATTACATGAGAAAATTTGTTCAAAGACCCCAGCATAGTGTCTGGCAAGTGCTAGGGTGAAAACCCAGAAGGCAAATGTTATTAAATAAATAATAGTGATTTATCCATTCTTTTAATCATGGACATTTGGCTGTTTGTAGTTTTTTGCTCTTATAAACAATGATTTTATATATGGTCTTGTACATGAATCCTGGTACTCATACGTAAGTTACTCTAGGTTATATAACTTGGTGAAGAATTACTGCTTATATGAAAAAATATATGTATATCATAGTAGCAATATGTAAGAGTTGCTCTTGATCCATACTTTTGTCAACACTTGGGATTATCAGACTTTCATTAAAAATATTTTATTATGAAAAATTTCAAACATACACATAGCAGAGAAAAAAATATAAGGAACCCTCATGTATGCCTTATCCCACTTCAACTATTGTAAACATATGGGGCAGTCTTACTTCATGTGTATACCTTCCTCCTCCCTTTGTGGATAATTTTAAAGCAAATCCTAGGCAAGTATTATTTAATTTGTAAATACATCAGTGTGTATTTCTAAGGGATAAGGACTTTTAAATATATAACTGTAATACTATAAGCACAACTGAGTAAATTAACAATAATTTCTTTATATCATCTAGTATTTAGTGTTCAAATTTTCCTGATTGTCTTACAGATATCATTTTGAGTCAGGATTCATATACAAGGTTCACACACTTTTGATTTAATTTTTTTAATATGTCTATCACATTGCTTCTCTTTCTGCATAATCTGTCTTTTCAGTCTGTAGTATTTCTTTTGCTTTGGTCTGAAATATCTTGAATAAAATGTGTTTAGATGGTTATTTGTCCTACTTTGAAGTTCATTGGGCATCCTGATTCTAAGTATTTTTCATGTTTTTGAACAATTTTGAAGAATTCTCAATCTGACTTTTTGAGTAGTGCATCTCCTGCATTTTTTCTTGTTTAGGAATTCTTATTAAATGCATGTTAGACTTTCTCATTATCTTTCTTGTTTTTTAAATTCTTTCATGTATTTTGTCTCCTTTTTTCTTGGGGATCATGTTATAATATCTTCAGATGTATCTTTCAGTTCATTAGTTCTCTCCACAGCTGTGTTTATTATGTTTATCCCCCCACTGAGTTTTTTAAATTTCAATCATGCTATTTTTATTTCAAGAAGTTCTGCTTGTATGTTTGTAAATTTTGAATCATATTTTCAGTCCTTTCTTTCCTTTAAACCAGAAGCTTGCAAGTTATGGCCTGCAAATTTTGCAAGTAAGGCTTACAGATGCTGCATTTGTAAATAGTTTTATTGAGATATAACCTTGCTCATTTAAGTATTGCCTACAGCTGCTTTGGTGCTACGACTACTGAGTTTAGTTGCGAAAGAGACCTTATAGCTTTCAAAGCCTGAAATATTTAGTCTGACCCTTAATGGAACAAGTTTGCCAAACTCCCTGCTTTAGATATATAAAACATAATTATTTCATTGTTTGTATTATGTATATGGTAATTCTAATATTTATAGTCTTTTTAGATTTTTTTGTTTATTGTTTCTGTTGATAGTGGCTTGTTTTCACGTTTCCTTCTGTGTTTATGATTTTTGCTTGTGCACTTACATTTTTTAGGTTACTCAGACTAAGGGTGGCTACCTAGTTGGGTGGGTGGGTGGGTGGGTTGAGGTGGTGGTTGATGGTTGAATTTGCTTCTGCTAGCTGCCCAGGAATATGGTATACCAAGGGCTACTTTAAATTAAAATTCTCACTTTGAGATTTTTTTTTTGGATCATGCAAAAGAATATATCTAGGTTCCAAAGACACCTGCGGTTGGCTTAGAATCTCAGGGAAGTCTCTTTTTATTTGTTTTGTTTTTGTTTTCAGCTTTACCCAGAGATACTTTCTTTGTTCTCTGCCCCTTTTGCATGAGTGTTCTTTATGTTCTTTATGGCTGATGAATTCCTTGTCTTGCACTAGTGTCACACTCCTCAAGTCATGCACTTAAGCTCTAGAGCAGTGTTTCTCAAGCTCTAGTCTTGTTTTGGAGGTCCCCACGACCTCAGTAATTTGCTAGGAACACTCATTATGGCAAAAGGATGCAAAGCAAAATTATCAAAGAGGAAAGGTACATTGGGTGAAATCTGGGGGAATCCAGGCACAAGAGTCTAGTGTCTTCTCCCAGTGGGGTCACATAGGACATGCTTCATTCTCCCAGCAGTGAATTGTGATAACGCATGAAATATTGTCCACCAGGGAGGTTTGTTAGAGACTCAGCCCCCAGGGTTTTTATTGAGGACTTGAGAAGTAGGCAGCCTCTGCCTGGCAGGTAACAAAATTCCAGACTCACAGAATGAAAGCAGATGTTTGACATAAACCATATTGTTTGCATAAATGGTTTAGGCCCAGTGAGCCACTCTTACCAGTTAGGGTGGTAGGAACCCTCTGCAAGTATTTTTCCGGATGTAAGCCAGTGACTGACTTGGTAAGCAGACCTTTTTAAGGAAAAGCAGTTAGGCCTGTTAGGTTAACGTTTTCTGTGTAAATGTACAAATGAAGCACCTGGGGATGTTGATTTAATGAAGAGTCAGATTGGGTAGGTATGGGAGGGCCCAAGATTCTGCATTTCTAACATGCAGCCAGGTAGTACCCATGTCGGTAGTTCACAGACGTACTTTAGTAACCAGGTAGTTGCCCTGAAGGCCAGAAGTCCTTCTTTCCAATAGTATTTTTATCATAAACAATAAGTCTTTATTCTGAATTGGTAGAAAAGTTTTTTGTTGGGGGTTAAATTCTCTGTGCTGACAAACAAGTTTTTTTTCCTGGAGTGATATGGTTTATTTCGTATTAAACTTTACCCAAGTTGAATAAGGAGATCTAAATTTATACTTCAATATTGGCATATTTTGTGTCATTGGGAGAATGGAAAAAGTGACAATTTCAATGACTTTGTTGTAGAAAAGAATGAAGGATCTGGACTGTTGGTAATATTAATTGTACAGACCCACAATCTCTTATCCACAATTTTGAAAAACCAAAAACTCTGAAAAAGAAAGCTGTTTTTCGGAAATAATGTGACCTGACAAAACCTAACCTGACCTAAACTCATTTGGCAGCAAAACCTGACCAGAATTTGTATTATCTCAGTGTGTCTCCTCACATGTTTCATCTAAAAAATATTACTGTATGTGAATATGTAATACTGCCCCTAACCTTGTTGGGATTGTTAAATCTGTGGTATATTACCTTTAAAATTAAAAAATTTTGAATTCCTAAACCTATCTAACACCAGCATGTCCGATGAAGGATCATCTGAAGGTTGTATAGTAGAAGTATGGAAAGAATTATGTTTAAAAGCACTACCAGAATGCATAAATAAATATAAAAATATTAGCAGTTAGGGTGGATCATATTCAGACCTCCTGTTCATGCAAGATATAACCAAAGAAACGCATTATGTTGTTATATTTATAATAGTTCAGAGCTTTTAAAGGTTAAAATTCAAACAGCATTTGTAAATTTACTTTTAGATTTTGATTATTGGTGTTAATGCAATTATTTATGCATGCCCAAGTGGAATGTACAGAAGAATAAGAAGTAGTAAATTTGTAATTAGAGGACTTGTTTGCACTTGAATTACACAGATCAATTGTGTATTATGGCATTTTTGCACAATTAAGATCACCATTGCCCACGGTTCATGAAAAAGCTTAATTTATCATGTGTTTCCCATATGCATGGGACTCCAGATTAGTCAGTATGTTTTTGTCTTGATAATTTTAAATGAGGTGTGTCTTCTTTGATGTATATAACCATAAAAACATAAACAATGCTAAATATGGCAATATCAGCAAGGCACTGATTCAGAGCTTAGTAGTATTATAAAAATAAGATACTATTGTGATTATAGAAGAGGTGCTGAAGATACATATGCTAAGATGTCTCAATGATATTTGTTGACTACCTGAATGTAATTTTCTAGTTCAGACAGTATTACTATTGCCTAAAGAAGGAAGTTTTGGAAAGCTTTTTTTTTTTTCTTAAAGGATGAATTAATTTGATTACAGGACATACTGAATTCGAAGTAGACAGACCACCAAACATAAAAACAGAGATTTGTTTCTTTAATTGAAGATAAAATGTAGAATTGAAATTTTGAGGCATTGTATTGAATTTGTTAGAGTTATGGAGACAGTGAAAAGAGAAACCTGAGGGCAAATGATACAACTTTAGGTAATATTAAAGAGTATAAAATAGGAGGAGGGAATGCAGACCTTTAAGAGAAGTACACAAGGAACAGTGAAAAATAGGTATGAAGAGGGCCAAGACAGTGTAATTATAGCAACCAAGGGAGAGAAGGTGGATTTGGTTAGCATTGGCCAGTAGTTCTATAATGGAAAAGTCAAGGAGTTTGAAAAGCTGAGAAAAAGCCTTTGTATTGGGCAAATAGTAAACTCGTAGAGAACAACTTTAGTGGAGTGGTGGCCTAGATACCTGATGGGTGGAATTTAGAAGATGAGGTAAGAATTAATTAACTTGAGCCTCAGAGAGATTTGGTAGAAGAAAGGTGTAATGTCACTTCAAAAAATGGGAAACAGTGGGCAGAAGCAATTTTTTTTTAAAGACGGGTAAAAGCTAGTGAGAGACTTAGGTCAATGAGAAATAGTGAATAATTAAATGATGGAAGTACTGGAATTAGGCAGTAAGATGTAGAACCAAGAATACAAATGGAAAGGTTAGAAAATAACATTGTAATAGCATTTTTCAGATTTCTAACCCACACTCAAATTGTGTCTTGCAGCCAAAGTGTATTTGTGCCCTTTGCTCCTTTATTAGTTTCTAAGAGGGAAGTCCTTAATTACATTCATAGAAGCCACCTGTCAGACAAATGATCTGAACTATAGTCATGTTTCATAAAAAACATGAAAGTAGCTGTACAAGCAAAATGTACAACTAACTTTGTAAATAAATCTAATAGGCTGGGTGTATATAACAATTAATTGCCTCAGCTTTTAGGCACAGCTGTTCAGTTCTTTTACAGGGTTCATTTACATAGTGAATTGTTTCAGAGAGAAACAGAATTTTTCTCTTACAATAAAAGATTTCTAATTAGGGGACTGTGGAAACCTAATGATTTAATAGATTAAGACATAGAAGTTTTAGCAGAACATCCAGTGATTGTAATCTTTATATAGTAATTGCTTTTAGTTATTTTTACTAACATTAGAAAATGTTCTAATTGCAGACAGTACTTTTCATACTGTTTTTCTGCAGAAAAATAGCATTAAAATAAATGCCATGACAAAGATTCTTTGAATCTTTTCTGTAGCCTGGTGAATGGCCTTTGTGTATTCTTTGTGTATACTTGTGTATACTTTGTACGTGTGTACAAAGTAAAAGTGCTTTGTGAATCTGGTTATGGTTCTGTACTACAGTTGTCTCATAACAAGTGTTACAAGCCCAAGCATTCTACTGATCTCTAATTTTATTGTGAAAAAGGGAAAGAGATGAACTCTAAGAAAGCACTTCATATTTTTTTTCGTAACAAGCAGCTCTTCTTCATTTTCCACCACAAACATCTAAGCCATCTTTACCAGAAAAATCTTTAAAAATTCACAAATTACTTAACCATGTAAAAATAGATAATGATGGAATGATTAGAAGATTATTAGGTAAATAGTTAGGCTTCGGTTCTTTAACTAGTACAGCCTGGGGACATGATTTCTAGTGATGGTATGAATGTAAATATCGATATAATGCTTGGAGGGAGGGGGTGTGTAGACAAGGATCAGGAAGGTGATTTTCTGAAGGTAGTGGCAGGCTCAAATTTCTACCTTTTCTAGACATTGTCATTTAAAATTTTTATATTTGACAAATTTGAATGGGTCTTGGCAGTTGCATTGCTAATTATATTAAACAGGTATGTTCTTACCTTAAAAGGTGAGATTCCTATTCAAGGCAATAGAAAGACGCTACTTATGGTTAGGTTTTGGGGGAGTAAATTTGTTTTGGTCCTCAGAATTTGAAAAATAGATACATTAAAGCAGTGTGATCTTTCTTATTTGCTCCTCTTTTATATACATCTCTACTACAGTTATTGTTATTGTAATCATAAGACAGTATTTCCATTGTAAATTCTTGTGTTTTAATATTCACAGTGTGACCTGGGGCATTCAATAAATATTTTTGGGGGTGGTTATTGTGTGTCAAACATCATTCTAGGTATTAGGATGACACCATAATGGTGAACCAAAGCTGACTTATGGGGAGATAAACGTCAACCAATCATACAAGTAAATGTATAATTGCAAACTGGTATGTACACTGAAGGTACATTCTCCTTTGAAAGGCAGAACAGTATAATGAGGTAGACTGTAGGGCGATTGCATTTTAGAGAGTGAGATAGACTCTAGAGTCAGATTGCTTAGGTTCAAATCTTATTACCATGTCTGGTATTTGTGTGACTTCAGGCAAGTGAATTAATATCTCTAAGACTCATTTTGTAGCATGAGGATGATAATAATAGCACCTACCTTCTATGGTTCGTATGGAGATTAAAACAGATTTTTCATGTAAAAATATTAGCACAGTATATTGTAGCATATAATGTACTAATAGTTATTATTTTTGTGTCAGTGGATATTATTTCACATTGTAATATATTCTTATTTGAAAATGATACAGAAGCATATTTCATAGAGTAGATCTTATTTGTTCTTTAAAAGTTCAGATCAGATAAATCCAAAGGGATATCAGAATCTAGTTATATGACATTATGGTAGTCTTTATAGCATGTTTCAAATTTCAGTGTGCATAAGAATGACTGGGGTGCCTCCTACAAATGGTACAAATGTGGGTCACTTTCCAGGCATATTGATTCTGGAATCAGTATTTCTTATAATTCATGTATTTCTTAGAAACACAGGTTTGAAAACCACTGGTCTGTAAGTCTGTTTCCAGTGCAGGCCAAATAGTCAATTATTTTGTCTCATCATTTTAAGGTATAACATATAAGGTGTTTTTTGTTATTTTTGGTGCATATGCTTACTACAAATGGTAAAAAAAAATTCCCCTAAATCTATACTTGCTCTAGGATTACTTATAAGTAAATAGTGTCATACATCAGTGTATCTAATCTAGAAACCTGGATTCATCCTTGATTCCTCCTTCTACCTTTCCTTCCAGCTCTAATCCATTATTGATGAAGTTTCTTACATGGAAGGTTTTTGTAACCTCTATTTGAACTTGCCTTTCTTCTCCCCTACAGTCTTTCTAAAACACAGAGCTGATCATGCCATCCACTTGCATAAATGTCTTCCTTAATAATTATCCATTGCCCAAAGATGTCTAAATTTCTTAGTATATCTTATAAGGCCATTGAAATGCAGCTCCACTTTCCTATATTTCCTATCATCTTGTTTTCTGGGAATATTGAATTTCTTGCCATTCCTTGAGAAAATACCATATTTTTTCATGTTTACTTGTTGTGTACATTCTGCTTTTTCCTATCTTATATGCCTAGAAGATTTATTGCTTATGGTCAAGAATCAGTTCCCATGTCAATCCATCCCCAAATAACTGTCTCACTCTCTTGCTCAGTCTTTCTTTCACCCAGTGTTTATTGAGCACCCACCATGTGCCTGGCATTGTTTCCAGGCTAGGGATGCATGTGTGAACAAGACAGTTTTCCTGTCTTCACTTGTCATACAGTCTAAGTGAAGTCTCTAGCAAACACCCTCCTTTTATCTTATTCCCGCAGTGTTACTATGAAGTGTTATATGTACCTCTCTTCCCATTTAATTTTGATCTCCAGGGCTGAGACCGTATCTTGTATTTATTAATATTCCTCACCTAAGCAGTTGGCACAGTGTATGGCTTCTGGTGAGCCGTGAAATGTACAGTTGAATAACACTTAGGAATCTAAATATAAAGCTATTCCCAGGATAGATCAAAACTAAACTTTATAGGAGACATTTGTACTTTTAGTTATATAAGTAATAAAATGACTAAATACAATCTAGAGGGGAAACCTATGTTCCCACTATACTGTCCCCACTATATAATGTCATTGTTATTTTATTCTTTACAGAAAATATTTAAGGAAAATTGGGAGGAATATTCTGTCATTTGAAACTTAAAAGTATTTTAAGCCATTTATATCAATTTATTTTGTGATTTATTCAAAATAATGATTTGAAATAAAGATTATAGACAGTATTCTAATTATTGATATTATATATCCATACAACTTTTAATAGAAGTTCTGTTCAAGTGAATTATTTACTATTTCCAGCTGACTTTATTTTTAATGTTTTGTGCCTAGGTCAGTCCTGGTCTGTATCTTACAGTTATGTAATGACATGCTTGTAATAAAGCAATTAAAGACATGGTTTTTGTTCATAGAATTTTTAAACTATCACATCAGTGAACTGGTAGATGTCACTTGTTTAATTTTTCCAGTCAAAGGTACAAATGAGAAGCCTCAAGAAGGACATTTCTGCCACCCCCCATTAGTGTTTTTATCCTTTTCCCTTGAAATCAAAATGAGCAATTCTTTGGGATTATAGAAAAAGACACATTTTTGTAAAAATAGAGGAATGTATAAAATGAGGTAATTTTAAATCCAAAATTGAAGTGGAGGAAAAGAGATCTGAACCCCTTGGTTACTGGGAAGACAATCTTAAAATGTTGCAGATCAACGGAAGCTGCCTTAACCTCTTCTTACAAAATTGTATTGATAAGAGTAGGACACTGGAACAGGAACCCAAACAAAACTATTCTCTTCCAGCCTCTGGGAAAAGGAGATAGAGAAAAGATCTAGTTGTAAGAAAATTTTACAAACAGTCATTGAATTTTAACTGTCTGCACTTATGGTGGTCATGTCATTTATAATACAACCTGGGATACTTTGGGAAGTGAAAGGAGGTGGTATTAATAATTACACTGGCACAATAGGTGTAAGTTAGAACCTCGGCAGTTGAGATAGTGTTCTGTCATAACTGCTGCAATAGTGGTATGAAGAACGTATCATGAGAACATAAAGAAGGGAGCTTGTAGGTTAAGGAAAACCTTTACACGTCTGAGTAAGACTCCTGAAGAATGAGGATTTCCTCCAAATTGGGTAGGGAAACAAAGGGCATGCCAGGCTGAAGAAACCTAGTGCCATCTTGCTGTCTGTGTAATCTTGCCTCTGTACGCATCATTCACTCTCAAGGGGTGCTTCATGTCCATCATTCATCTAAAGTAGCCCTACGGAAGTGTTCAGTTTTTAGTATAATAAGCCTAACGTTTAAGAAAGTTATAACTAAACTGATTTACTTGCAGTGGTAATTGATAGGTTTTCCTTGCCTATCTCTACTACAGTATTTATATTTAAAATATACCAATGATTAAAAAGGTTATCTGCTACAGTTGCTTGAGAGGAAAAATTATTATTTTCAGTATGTGAGGGTAGATAATACTTGTTCTGCATTCCAGATTGTTACACCAGAACAAATCGATGAAAATTACAAAGGGACAGAGTTTGGCATGAGTATAAGAGACAATATTTGACTACTCTATCAAAGATGGAATAGGCTCCCTTAGGAAGTTTTGAGTTCCTCTGCATTAGAGGTAAAACAAAGGCCCTTTTCCCAGGATGCTATCATTGGGATAGATCCTTTCCCTACTAAATTATATAACTCTTTGATATTAATAATTGTTAGAATTTCAGGAAATGTTAGAGAGATAGTTTGAAGCGGTGCTTCCTCAACTTTTGGACCTGTGGGTAATGGTGAGAAGGTGTACTCCCAGTGTCCTTGCTGGTAGAGGAGACAGATTTGCTGCTGGCTTTTACAGAGGTAATACCAACTATAGTTATGCCATATACTTTTAATCCTTTGTGTCTGCTCACAGTAATCATAGATAATATTAAATATATAATTAAATACATATCCAATTTATGTAGTCGTGTTTAATTTTGTTAAATTCTTATGCACCCAGCTTTTCTAGCTTGTTGCTTATTAGCATTTGTTCATGTATATTCACAAATAAATCACAGAAAATATTGCTCAACTCTGCTCCCACTCCTAATTCCTCTGACATTTTCAAGAAGGCATATAAGACAATAGAAGTTTTACTTCAAAAGTGAGCAAATCTTGGATCATAAAAGTAATGCACGGGACTTCCCTGGTGGCGCAGTGGTCAAGAATCCGCCTGCCAATGCAGGGGACACGGCTTCGAGCCCTGGTCTGGGAGGATCCCACATGCCGCGGAGCGACTAGGCCCGTGAGCCGCAATTACTGAGCCCGCGCGTCTGGAGCCTGTGCTGCGCCACAAGAGAGGCCGCGATAATGAGAGGCCCGCGCATCGCGATGAAGAGTGGCCCCCACTTGCCGCAACTAGAGAAAGCCCTCGCACAGAAACGAAGACCCAACACACCAATAAATAAATAAATGAATGAATAAATAAATAAATACATACATATATACATACATACAAAGTTAAAAAAAAAAAAAAAAGTAATGCACGGGACTTACCTGGTGGCGCAGTGGTTAAGAATCCGCCTGCCATTGCAAGGGACACGGGTTCCATCCCTGGTCCGGGAAGATCCCACATGCCGCGGAGGAACTAAGCCCGTGCGCCACAACTACTGAGCCTGCGCTCTAGAGCCCGCAAGCCACAACTACTGAAGCCTGCGCGCCTAGAGCCCATGCTCCGCAACGGGAGAAGCCACTGCAATGAGAAGCCTGTGCACCACAACAAAGAGTAGCCCCCGTGCGCTGCAACTAGAGAAAGCCCACGCACAGCAACAAAGACCCAACGCAGCCAAAAATAAATAAATAAAATAAATTTATAAAAAAAAATTAAATAAAAGTAATGCACTAAAACATGTAATCAAAATTCATTAATTTAGACGCACTAATATGTGAATTAACCATTTGCCTGGGCTAGCCACATAACTTTCACATGATTGATTGATCCATAAAAATTGTTTTTGCTAAGCAAATAATAACTAATTTTAATTATAGTTGCTACTATTTATTGAATATCTGTTCTGGGCTAGGCACTGTGCTAAGTAAGTTGCACCTCACACCTTGTAACAATGCCTTCAAGGTTAGGTAATTAGTATATTCACTATAGGTATGAGAAAATGGATGCCTGTCAGGTTTAGTGACTTAGTCTAAGGCTACATGGTTTGTAGGTGATTAAGCTAGATTTGAATCCAGTTCTTTTTTATTTCAGAGTTGTTCTTTCTGTTATTCCCAAATAGATGTATGCCAGTAGTTTTTGGTCATTAATTTACTATGTGTACTTGAAACTAACTTTATTTAAAAATCAATTTTATGTTGTATATTTTTTGACAGGTAAAGCTATTAATATGATTTATTGCAGCATGTTACAAAGCAGTATATATTGAAAACATTTTAAAATAAATGCATGTTTACTCACATATATATACATATATGTGTGTGCGTGTGCATATGTGCACATACATGGAGAATTAAGCTAAAGGGGGAAAATATATTTATGTATGTGTGTATATGTCTGTAGATGTATAGAGATATAAAAGGTTTCTTTACTGTAGTTTTTTCTTGGTGGTTTTCTGTATGTATATATGTATACATGTATATACTTATATAATATTAAATTGCTGAATATTGACTATAGTTATTCCATTACCTCCAGAAAGAGTCATTGGGAACACTCATAGGACTTACAAGTTACACAATAAGAGGAAAAGAGCAACTGTAATTTTAGCAGTTCTTTTGTGTTTTGCTTCCTTGCATTTGAATGGTTGGCCATCATCGCCAGCTAAGCCACAATTTTTTTTTTCTCTTTTTCCTAGCCACATTCCCCCCCGCCCCCCGCCCCCCTCTTTTTCCCTTAATGCAACTCTGGGCTAAACTACTGGGCTTCAGAGAAATCCTAGTGGATTATCTCATTTGTTTTTTTTATATCAATACTTCTCACATAGCACAGTTTTGGAGAGGCTGAACTGGAAACATTAAGTGAGAATAGGAAGAAATAGAGGTAAACCTCTCCTTAAAGTCTCTCCCCTGTTCTCCCCCCCACCCCCGCCAATAAAAAGCACATTGATCTCAGCTTGCTCATATAGTTTAATTTCTGACTGTCTAGCATAGGAGTTGGCAATCTACAGCTCATGAGGCCAGGTCTGTTTTACTGAAACATAGCCACATTCGTTTACTTATGTATTTTCTACTATTGCTTTCTTGGTTACAACAGAGTTGAGGTTACAACAGAAGAAGAGAGTTTATGGCCTAAAATACTTATTGTCTGGGCCTTTTTTAATTAAAAGGTTTGTATACTCCTAATCTAGCATGTAAAGAAGAAACCAGGGACTTCTTATTTCATTACCAGGGGAACTTTACCCTAATATTTCAAGTTAGAGTTCCTCATAGGAACATTGTAGCACATGAGCATTACATAGTATTTCATGTCTAAAATGGCCCTGAATACTATTTTTGAATTAGTCTGGGAAGTAACATAGTTTCTGGGAGGAAACATGTTCTGTCTTTCAGGAAATATATTATGAAGAAACTTTGAAATTCTTCCATATTACAATTCTAGTTGGGGGTTCCTGGTAATTAATTATATAAAAGAGAAAGGGGTAAGGAGGGCAAAGAAGAAAGGCTGATTCATTTTGATTTGGATTGACAACACCTGCATTGTATGTTAGGTTCATCTTATGTCATTATTCATCAGGCAAACATTTGACCCAATATTGGCTTCTCACCACCTGTCAATTTTCATATTGTGTGCATAGGGGTTTTTGTTGTTGTTGTTTATCAGTTTTCTTCCATTTGTATGTAAGGTCCAGTAAGGAACGATCTGTCTTGCTCATTGATGTATTTTCCCAGTACCTAAAACAGTACCTGACCATATAGGTGTTCAATTAATGTTTCTTGAACGAATGAACTCAGACTTGAGATTTTATTTTTGTCACAAAATTGTGGCTTTTCAAAAATGTCTGCAATCAGTTTGTACTTAGAAAATAGGCAATAATTAGAAATATGCAAGCCTTTGTGAAGAATATATCTTCAGACTAATCATCTTAACTATTAGTCCTATCACATTGCATAGTAGTAACTATGTCCTCACGTTAGCGAAACTGTTTGATGCCTGACAATTATAAATTGATGTAAAATGATTAGGTTATATATTTCCATTAGGTGGATTTCACACTGGCTTTAAAGATCCTTAACTCTGGTTTTGCAAACTACTGTAGGTTCTGAATTACTGTAAGGGTTGTTATAAAAATTGTATTAAGTTCTCAAGTATAGTTAAGTCATTTAAAAAATCATTGGCTTACTCATAATTTTTCTTCCTCAATGTCTCCAAACAGATACCATTTATAACAAAAAGATATTACTGGGTACTAGCAGTGATCTATTAATGGTCCCTTGCAGTTTTTTTAATGAGCTCTGATCCCACCCAATGGTGAGCTGTTTTCATTCCATATTTAAGACAACCTAAAAGAGTCACTAATTTTAAAGACATACCCTAAACCATTTAAAAGTAGATCGAATTTCATTGGAGTTTAAAAAAAAAAAAATCCAAAATTTGTAGGAAATGCTCTGAAATCAAATGAATGATCTGAGTATGTAGTAATTTCAAAGTGATTGGAATAACTGGGTTATGTAATATGCTTAGTGGTTTGACACTAACCAATTTGTGGTTGTCACGGTTTACACTGAGTATAACAGAATGGCGGAAGGTAGGCAGATGCAAGCTAAATTTATAGAACAATGTAACCAGTTTCCTTTGCTGAGGAAAAGACTGATTCAAAACAAATAGCCCCTTAGTTCTGTGTTAACATCTAAATATCTCAAAGGAAGGCATAATGGCTCTTAAACTAAAATATCAGTAATGTGATAGTTTTTTTTTCTTCTTTAGATTGTGCTTTTGTTTAAAGCAAATAGGATGCTGAATATATTAATAGAAAAATAGCTTGAGGAATATTGACACTGTATTCCAGGGGTTGGCAGACTACCAACTGCAGGGCAATTTTTGGCTTTGGCCTGTTTTTGTAAAACAAGTGAGCTAAGAATGGTTTTTACATTTTAAAAGCTTTTTTTTTTTCTTTCAGTATTTTTTTTTTTTGAAATAATCTCACACAAGGTCATTAATCACTGCATAGTGCCCTGTTATATAGATGAACCTTTTTTAAAAAAATTTATTTATTTATACCTGCTGCATTGAGTCTTAGTTGCGGCATGTGGGATCTTCATCGCATGCAGGCTTCCCTGTAGTTGCGGTGTGCGGGCTCTAGAGTCCTTGGGCTCTCTAGTTGTGGTGTGCAGGCTCTTCATTGCGGCGCATGGTCTTCTATCTAGTTGCGGCGCACAGGGCTCTCTAGTTGTGGTGCGTGGGCTCTAGAGCATGCAGGCTTAGTTGCCCTGCGGCATCTTAGTTCCCCGACCAGGGATCGAACCCATGTCCCCTGCATTGGAAGGCGGATTCTTAACCACTAGACCACCAGGGAAGTCCCTCTTTCAGTATTTTAAAGATGTTGCTCCACTGTCTTCTCATTTGCCTGTTTTCCACGAGAAATTTGTCATTCTTCTTATTCCTCTGTATGTAACTTATCTTCTTTTATCTGGTCGCTTTTAAGACTTTTCTCTACCAGTGGTTTTGAGCAATTTGATTATGATGTGCCTTGGTCTAATTTTGGTCCTGTTTCTTGTGCTTGGGGTTGATTGAGCTTCTTGGATTTATTGGCTTATTTTGATCAAATTTGGAAAGTTTTCATCTATTATTTCTTCGATTAATTCTTCTATCACCTAATTTTTTCCTCTGAGGACTCCAGTTACACTTATTGTAATTGTGTTAGGCTGCTTGAAGCTCCATAGTTCACTGATAGTCTTTTCATTTATTTTTTGTTCCCTTTGTGTTACATTTTGGATAGTTTTTATTGCTTTGTCTTCAAATTCACAATTCTTACTTTCTATAAAAGCCGTTATGCTTTTATTCCCATCCAGTATATTTACATCTGAGACATTGTAGTTTTCATCTCCAGAAATTCAATTTGAGTGCTTTTTACACTTTGCATGCCTCTCCCTAAGTTTTTGAACATATAGACTACAGTTATAAAAACTGTTTTAATGTCCTTTTCTGCTGATTCTAACAGTTCAGCTTTGGGTCATTTTCAGTTGATTAATTTTTCTGCTTACTATGAGTTATAGTATGACTTTGCTTCTTTGTATGTCTGATGATATTTGGATGCTAATCATTGTAAATTTTGCTTCATTAGGTGTTCCCTATTTTTTCTGTTCTTATGATTCTTCTTGAGCTTTGGTCTGAGACACATTTTAGTCACTTGGAAACAGTGTAATTCTTTCAAGTCTTGCTTTGGAGATTTGTTAGGTGGGATCAAAGAAATGTTTAGTCTATATGTGATTGTTCCCCACCACTAAGCCAAGACTTTTCTGAATACTCTAACCAATGCCCCATGCACTAAGGTTTTCAATATGGCCATTAGGAACAAGCACTGCTCCCTGTGCTGTGTGAACACAAGGTACTCATCCCTTTAATTCTTTCGAGTGGTAATTTCCTCACAAACATGCACCAATCATTGCTATATTGACTACATAAGGGATCCCTTTGCAGATATCCAGTGTTCTCTCTCTGTGCAGTGCTCTCTTCTCTAACACTTTTTGGTCTCCTTGGACTCTGAGCTCTGTCTCTTAAACTCAGACAGTTTGGGTTTCTCCTCTCAGCACCAAGGCCTGGAAACTCTCTAAAGACAGTAAGCTGGGGCAGTTGTAGAGCATGGTTGTTTATTTCTCATTTCTCAGGGATTATTTTTCTTTACTTCTTGATGTCCAGTGTCTTGAACTATCATTTTATATGTTTTGTTATGTTTTTTGGTTGATTCAAATAGGACAGTATTTTTGGTGCCTGTTACTATTGTGTCAGTACATTGTGGCCAGAAGTGAAAGTTGTGCTTGGGGTTGGGGTTGAAATTTAAGAATGAGTGGTTGAATAATTCCAGGTGATGATACACAGAGTTGCACCATAGGTATAAGTGGAGTAGAGATGTGAAGGTCATTCAGTGAGTCATCCACATGGACTTTGAAGTCTCCTAAGTAGATAGATTTGAGAGAGAGTGTAAGACTTTAAAGAAACCAAGAGCCAAAGTTGTTAAGTTTTAATACTACACGGTTTGTGTGTTTGGTTAAGAAAATACTCTTTTAAAATTATGTTAAATTTCTTTTGTCTGTTCTAGAACCGTCTGATAACTTAAGGGAGATTCTCCAAAATGTGGCCAAATTGCAAGGAGTATCAAATATGAGAAAGCTAGGCCATCTGAATAACTTTACTAAGGTAAGTAAGTTCATTCTTTATATTACCATCTTAAATTCTTTTTTCCTTATTGTACTTATTAGATGCTTCTTAACCAACATTAACAAGAAATTCTTGAGTATTCCTTCAGTATTAGTGCTTTCCTCTGCTACTTCTCATGGATTTTTGTCATATGTTTTTAAATTTAAAAGTATATTTGAAAAATGGGAAGCATTATATGCTTGTAAAAAATTTGGTAGGTTCAGAAGCGAATAAAGAAAAAAAAACACTGAGAAGTCCATAATTCAATCTCCACTGTTATTCACACAATGATGTATTTCTTTTGCCTTTTTATATTCATTTTTATGTGATACTATAGGATAAATATGTTTGTACATAAGTTACGTGTGTGTTGCTTTTCATAGGTGTAATCATTTCCAGAGAAGTATTACAACTTCCTCTCTTTCCCTAATACTCTTTTCCCATTATCTGGATCTCAATTAGAGCTCAAGATAAATGTAGGGGCCCTTGTCCCAAATAAATATTGACTTGATCTGTGTTAGCAGCCAAGAATTCCCAAGTTTGATAGATGGATTGGTGTGCTTTTGAGCCTGGTAATGCTGGACAGCCAACTCTTGGAAACACTAAAATGCCTGTTATTTGAGGTGATGCCATAAATAGAGAGCAAAATGCCTTCTTTGGGAAATTTTTTTTCCCTTTTACTAAGTATAAATTGTTATACATTTTATTTTATTGTTTTATTTTTAAATTTTTGTTGAAGTAGAGTTGATTTATAATGTCATGTTAGTTTCAGGTGTGCAGCAGAGTGGTTCAGATTACATATATATGCGTACACATATATATGTATTCTTTTTCAGATTCTTTTCCCTTATAGGCTATTACAAAATACTGAGTATAGTTCCCTGTTGTACATTTTAAATGTAGGAATAATTGTTTGTTCTAACCCCTTACTACTCAAAGTGTGATCCATAGACCAGCAGCATTGGTGTCACCTTGGAGCTTGTTTGATATGTACAGTTTTTGACCCCACCCCAGACCTACCGAACGAGAATCTACATTTTAATGAATATCTCAGGTGAATTTGGGTGTACATTAAAGTTTGAGCGGCACTGTTTTAATCCTTCCAAAATGTTTAATTCTTTGCTACCTGGTAGTTAGACTGTGGCTTGGATTTGATTTTATTTCATAGAAATAGAAGGGGACGGGAATATAGTCACTATGTAACCAAGTTGTTTTTTTCAATATGGTGTTGTGTGATAAATATTTACAAAATAGATTAGTTTTTTTCTTTTCATAGTTAGGGAAACATACATATGCATTTATTTTTTTCTTAGTGAAACTTTGAAATATTCTGGCATTTTATTTTTATATAACAGAAGAGAAAATTATTTTGTACGAGGGATGACTGATTTTTTTAAAAACAACTTTCAAAAACACTGAATGAGTGCTTGTGAAGGGGTTTTCAAAAATATCCCTGTGTATATTTTCATTTTTATCAATGTAATGAAAGTCTTCAAATACATTTCTTCAGTGTGCTAGTCAGATAATACCAAGTTTTTAAGACCTAGAGTTGTTCCACGGTTGCAAATGGCATCTCCTGGTTTCACTCCCTCTATTAAATTTCTCAGTTTTATGTCATCATTCTTCACCCAACCCTAATAATAATATGTCTTACCACTTGCCTAGATTTAACTGTTAAAAACAATTAGTAGAGGTTTTTGTCCTGTTTGAACTCATGGTTCCTGTCACAGTCAGGTTGATATCTAGATACGTAGTTCCGCATCTCTTGACAACTGGGATTCTGTAAGTTGGGAATGAATGTAAGAATGGCAATGATTTCTGTTATTCCACTTTGGCACCAGAATGGGTACTAAAGCAATCTTAAAAATCTACAGCAGCACTATGCAGTAGAAATATATGTGAGCCACATGTGTAATTTTAAATTTCTAGTAGCCACACTAAAAAAAGTAAAAGGAAATGTGAAATTATTTTTAATATATATTTTCTTTAGTCCAGTATATCCACATTATTATCATTATGTAATTAGTATAAAATATTAATGAGATATTTAATATTTTTTCATGCTAAATCTTTGAAATCAAGTGTGTATGTTATGCTTATAACACATCTCAATTCAGGCTAGCCGTATTTCCACGCTCACAGCCACCTGTGTGTGGCTAGTGACTACTAACCGTAATGGACAGTGCACATACAGAACTTTTTGGAATAGGAGTGCTTTAAACATCTGTTTCTAGGAATCTGTTGGACACCTCTCTTTTTCCCTTGTCTATTCTCCATTTATTTCTGTCTAGATCCCAGTTTCTCTAGGGTTAAGGTCAGTTGCCCTCTCTCCCTTTTTCCCTCCTCCATTTCTTTGTTTTTTTTGAATTTTTCCCATAGTATTTCACTAAGTTGTTCCCTCCACTTGGTCTCTCCTTGATTTGTGTTCTCCCAGTCTCTTCTCCCGTTTCTCCTTCCCTCTACTCTCCTCCTCCCCTTTTACCTCCTTCCCTGCTTCATCTCCTCCCTCTTCACCCTTCCCTATCCGCTTCCCCCATTCCTCCTTCCTTCCCTGTTTCTTCTCTCCTTCCCTTCCGCCATCATACCACTGTAGAGTATAGAATGATGCATCTCTGTAATGAAGGCCCTAGGCTTTTGAGCTTTTCGTATTCTTGTTTGTTTTTTGTTTTGCCATATCCTTTGTTTACAGTTTTCATATTTCTCTCTGAAAAGGGCTTGTAGCAGCCCTCTTATATGCTGTTTTAAATTATTTATGGATTTAAAAATCAGATAAACATACTTACTGGAATTTTTCTACAATATGAGGGACTAAACCTTGGGTCAGGGTGTGAGGGGCTGTTCAGTTAGTAAAATCTATGAACATGAGACTTGATAAAAACTCACTTGGCTGCCTGGTGATACAGTGAGGAAAGCATGAACTTCAGATCAAGTAAACGGGGTCTTACAGCCCAGCTCTGACCCTAACAAGGCAGTCTCCGGCAGATTTCTTTACTCAGAGATAATTTTGCTGCAATTAGAAGCAAGGTGTCAGTACAGTGCCTGGTGCATAATATATACTCCATAACAGGTAATGCCTTACAACCTAGGGTTTGTTTTTTGTTTTCTTTTGCATTTTTTGCCACTTTTCAGGAATTTTTGTTGACTCTAAAAAGGTGAGTCTGCTTAATAGCTTGAGTTGCAGGTTGGTAAGCTGTTACTGTAACAGGGTTTTTCAGCATGAGCAACATTGACATATTGGGCCAGATAATTATTTGTTTTGGGAAGCTGTCTTGTTCATTGTAGTGTGTTTAGCTGCATCCCTGGCCTTTACCCACTGGATACCAGTAGCACACCTCCACCAGTTGTCACAAGCAAAAATGTCTCAAAGCATTGCCGAATGTTTCCTAGGGGACAGAGTCATCCCCTAGGTGATAAATAAAGGTCTGTAGGTTTTATTATAAAATTTCTCCAAATACCTGGCACAAAATAAATGCTTATTGAATTTAATCATAATATAATGTGTCTTTGAATTCCATTTTGTTAGTGAGCTACGTTAATAAATATTTACAGAGCCGGTATTCTTTTAAAATCTGTAAGTTCATTAACTTACAGAGTAAAATTTATAAATTCTTAGAAATCTCTAAGAATAGCTCTATAGAATAAGAAAATAAGAAACAGGATTATGATTCCAGGAGACCAGTTAGACAGGAGTTAGTTGGTCACCCTTCACTGTGTTCCTATAATAGGTTATATATGTGTCTACTAAATTTTATCTGCTCTTTTATTATCATTATTATTTATTGTGTGTGACTATCTTATTAAACTGAGTTTATTAAATATAAGAAATATGTAGTATCTATTTTTTTACTCTTATATCCCTCTCTTCCCCAAATCCTGGCACATATCAAGTGTTTAATTAAAGGTATTGTATTACATTGGGATGATTTTGCAGTTTAAATAAGAGTTTTTGTTGTACTAGCATTTGTTTTGTTATTAAGTAACAAAACAAACTAGGATTAAGTTAATTTAGTAGATCAGTGGGGCTAAAATGTTGTAGAGGGTGGCCTTTATCTACAGAATTAAACCTCCTTTTAAGGTATGAAGAGAGGATGCTAGTGTTGTGATCCTAGAACCATGTGAATGTCACACACCCATGCTTGCCTTCTGACATCATTTCACTAGATAAAGTAATGTGTATAACAGGCTGCTGATGAATATAATCTTAGTATTCTATTTTTAAAACTGACAACATGCTCATAATCTAAAGACCTGTTTTTAAAGATGAAAATATTTTAGCTCTTTTACATTTTAAAGTTCTCTTTTCCTATGTTTAATCTCATATATTAAAAGCTCCAGAGGAATCTTTATTTTGTTCTGTTTTTAAAAACTTCAAAATTATATAAGTTAAATATAAAAATTTAAATGGTACTAAACAATATATGGTAAAAAGTGAAATTCCTCTCTCACATCTCCTTCCTGTCCACCTCTTTACCCTGACAAAAATACCGTTCCTCACAGGTAACCACTAGAAAGTATTTATTCTTCTCTGATACAATTATAAATATGTGTGTGTGTGTGTATTTCAGTGAGTTGTGAGAATTAAATAAGCTAAACAAAACAAAGTGTCTAATATAATGCTCAGTTTATTTACCATTTATTATATGTATACATAAAGGTTTTTTTCAATGAGATCTTGAGATTTATGGATTTGTAGTTTGTGTTTTTTACACTTTCTGATATATCATAGAGTCCTTTCCTGTTCTATAAATGTAGATCTACTTTTTAGTAGCTGCATATGTGTGTTGGTAGATGTATGTGTGTGTGCGTCTCCATCCATATGTATGTATATGTATGTGCATCCAAGTGTACATACATATGCGTAATACATATACCGTAATTTATTTGATCATTCCATCATTAGAAAATAGAAGTTTTTCCTCCTTTTTGCATTTTAAATTAATGCATTAGTAACACTCTTGTGTACTGTCTTGTGTAGAATAGAATTGTAAAACTGTAATTATTTAGCCAAGAGCATTTGTACTTTGTATTTTAAAACCTACTTATAAATTGCCTTCTGAAAAGACTATGCTGTGGAATTCTAATTTGTGATAAGATTTTTTGAAGTTTGCATTATTCTTTCTGTTGCTCATTGAGGAGAACTGTTTAGTTAACCTTCAGAGCCATGTAAGTAAAATGGGAATAGCATTTAACTGCCCAGTTTTAACTGATCATTATATATTTTTTAAAGTTAATAATTTTAATAAGCAGCTCAGACATTTTTATTGCCTAGAGATGGTTTAGACTTCTATTTTAACTTTGTCAGAATATAATATTGTTGATAGCCCTCTTTGATTATTTTAGTATTTGTAAGAAAGTTCTATGGATTAATGATAACCAATAGATTGATGTTGCACATGGATTTTAATAGGCAAAATATACCAGTGACATGTTATCAAAACCTTATCCTCATTCATTCATTCATTCATATTATTTTTTGGCCATGCTATGAGGCATGCAGGATCTTAGTTCCCCAACCAGGTATCGAACCAGTGCCCCCTACAGTGGAAGCACGGAGTCTTAACCACTGGACTTCCAGGGAAGCCCCATACCCCATTTAAAGATAAGATATTATATAACAGTATTTGTTTTGTTTATATGAAAAAAATTAAATTTAATAGTTATGCTCATAAAATAATTGCAGACTTCTGATGATATTGAATGCTTAAGTTGGTTTATAAGTAACAAATTTAACAAACCTAATTCAACTGAGCTGAAGTATCAATAAAAGGAAGTTATTTACTCTCATGATGAGGAAGACCACATGTCAGGTCTTAATTTCAGGCAGAATGACCTAGGGGTTGAAAAAATGTTAATTGCATTCTGTCTTTCCATTTCTCAGCTCTTTTCTTTTAGGTTAGCTTCATTCTCAAACACTTTCCATATGACTAAGATACATCATCTTTATAGCTTTCAATCATAAAAGGAGAGGGTAGCCCTCTCTTACAACTTCTGCATGAACTCTGGTCCTATTTAGTGACATTAAGCTAGGTATTGTGACTGATAGTCATAAAAACACATGGGGTGAGGAGTGACTGAACGCCAGTGAAATATGTGATGTCTAATAATTTAGCATTTTAAGTGACTGTTAGGATGCTAATTCTTACATTTTGAAAGGTCTTTAATGATTTCTAAGCATCAACAGTAATTTATTCTTAATATTAACAAACCTATGTGGTAAGGCAGGCATTGTTATAAGATAGAATTGAAGAAATTGCTACCTAATGATTGAAGGTTAATTAGTAATTCAGTCAGTAGTTGAGGTAGGATGAGATTCTCATTGTTTAAATTTACCAATTCAGCGTTCTTCTTGCTGTTTCTGCCTATCTCTTTCCCAGAGTTAAGAGTTAAAGGGTTTCAGCTCAATATCAAAAAAACAAACAACCCAATCCAAAAATGGGCAGAAGACCTAAATAGACATTTCTCCAAAGAAGATATACAGATTGCCAACAAACACATGAAAGGATGCTCAACATCAGTAATCATTAGAGAAATGCAAATCAAAACTACAATGAGATATCATCTCACACCAGTCAGAATGGCCATCATCAAAAAATCTACAAACAATAAATGCTGGAGAGGGTGTGGAGAAAAGGGAACCCTCCTGCACTGTTGGTGGGAATGTAAATTGATACAGCCACTATGGACAACAGTATGGAGGTTCCTTAAAAAACTAAAAATAGAACTACCATACGACCCAGCAATCTCACTACTGGGCATATACCCTGAGAAAAACATAATTCAAAAAGAATCATGTACCACAATGTTCATTGCAGCTCTATTTACAGTAGTCAGGACATGGAAGCAACCTAAGTGCCCATCAACAGATGAATGGATAAAGAAGATGTGGCACATATATACAATGGAATATTACTCAGCCATGAAAAGAAACGAAATTGAGTTATTTGTAGTGAGGTGGATGGACCTAGAGTCTGTCATAGAGTGAAGTAAGTCAGAAAGAGAAAAACAAATACTGTATGTTGTTAACACATGTATATGGAATCTAAAAAACAAACGAACAAAAATGGTCATGAAGAACCTAGGGGCAAGATGGGAATAAAGACGGAGACCTACTAGAGAATGGACTTGAGGACACGGGGAGGGGGAAGTGTAAGCTGGGACAAAGTGAGAGAGTGGCATGGACATATATACACTACCAAATGTAAAATAGCTAGCTAGTGGGAAGCAGCCACATAGCACAGGGAGATCAGCTCAGTGCTCTGTGACCACCTAGAGGGGTGGGAAAGGGAGGGTGGGAGAGAGATGCAAGAGGCAGTAGATATGGGGATGTATGTATATGTATAGCTGATTCACTTTGTTATAAAGCAGAAACTAACACACCATTGTAAAGCAATTATACTCCAATAAAGAGTTAAAAAAAAAAAAGAGTTAAAGGGTTTGATTTGTAGGGTTTATTTAAATCAGATGATTAGTAAGGTAGTGAGTCAGTCACTACAAAAATTTTTTATTAAAATAATTTATTCCGAATATTTTGAAACTTAACAATAGATGAACTCCTGGTGATTAAAAGTGAAAGCGTAATGCGTCTTTGATAATCGAAAATTTAGAATCTTATCAATGTCTTCTCTGATTTCTTATTCCTGATATATGTGAATTATTTACATATAGAAAATTTAGTCTCTGCGTGGGATAATTCTAATTCAAAAGGGATATTTTCATTTAAGACTGATTAATAAGACCCTCTTCTATAATTCTGTAAACAATATGACAGCACAATTTAGCCACCATTGAAAGCATAGCCCTAATATCTCTTACTGTCCCTGGAAAATAGGCAGATGATTATGACTAATATGCTGTGTTCCATTGCAAAGTGTTTTTTAGTTGTTACTGGTGATTTTCCAGTTTCCAACTGAGTGGACATTTTTCTCAAACATTTCTTGCAGTTCAAATACATTTATATTAGGTAGTAGAAAATGAAACTCCTTTCTAAATAATTTCCTAATTGTGTGTGCTTTTTGGAAATCATAATAATAACTTTGAAAAAATTTTTACCTTTCAACAAAACTGCTAATTCTAGCAAATGTTAAATAGTGAACAGTCATACATTTTGTGGTTTGAGAAGGGGAGTAATTTTGAAATTATGTTTCTCTGAATCTATAGTTTTCTGCAAGGATATCTAGTAAGTGTGAAAAAGAAAATGCAGGAAAAGAGAACCAAATACATACTTAGGGGAGAAACTAACCCTTGACAGGGCAAGATTTTTTATACTTCTACATTTCAAAGCATTTCATTTTATTAACAAACTGTAGCAGAAGAATGGAAACACTGCCTTTTTAGAAATGGAGTTGTTTTAAGAAAGCAACATTTCTCCCATTTTAAAAGCACAGTATCTTATATGTTAATAATAGAAAAATGAAGCTTAGAATTTTTTTTTTAAGTTTATGAATTAGAATATATCCAAGGTCTAAGTGATAACACCATGATAAGGAGTCCTTTTATTTTTCTTTTTCATTAATATATGGTACCATATAGTGACAGTGCTAGTAATCTGAAATATCTGGGGAATCTCAAATGAATACTAAATTATTTTTAGTAGTGTAGTGATAAGGTTCTTTTTGTGTGTGTTTTAATCCTTTGAAATGGGCAATATTTGTATGTGTGTTTTTAGTTAGCTGTTCTGGGAAAAAAATAATAAATTCACTTACTCATTTTATGTGTTTATAGCCAGAGTGTGGTTCTCCAGACTCTTGATTCATACCATTTTTGAGGCTGGAGAAATGAAATAAGATGGTAATGTTCAGTTATTCTATTTTTAAATCCACCCCTTTCCCCCATGTACATTTTTTTTGTTTTTTGTTTTTGTTTTTTCTTTTCCCATGTAGATAATTTTAATACTAAAGTATAGTCACATTTCACTGGGCTCTGGACTTAGACTGGTTTGGTTTGATTTCTGGCTTTACCACTTAATAGCCTTGTGGTGTTTGGAAGTCATATTACCATTTCTAGCCTCAGTAGTCTTTATTTACCAAAATATTACTTACTTTCTAGGGCTGACAAGATTAATAGTCAATAAATGCTAATTCTGTTACTATTTATGAATACTGTACTGTATGTATAACCCTTCCCAGATTAGGTAAGTAATAGATATTCATTGTAAACATTTATAAAATACAGAAAAGCACAGAAAGGAAAATAAATCACCTATGATTGTACTTCTTTTTTTTTTTCATTATTTATTTATTTATTTATTTAGAATTTTATTTTATTTATTTTTTTTATGCAGCAGGTCCTTGTTAGTGTACTTTCATTTTTTGATGTTAAAATGTTGATGTATAGACTTCTTTAAAAATGTACTTTAAAAATGTATATATTTTTAAAAAATGTATATCTTTTAGAATATTTTCCCTAACCAATACATTATGCAGGTTATTCCTTGTGTTTCAGTATTATATAATATTAACATCTGCATAAGGTTCCTCCTTTATGAGCATTTTGTTTCTAGTTCCTTATTATTGTAAATTATGTCATAAGGATCTTGTGCTTGAACCTACTTTACATTTTAAATTATTAATATAAATCACCAAAAGCAGGTCCTGATTTTGGTGCATTTTTCCAGTTTACTTTACAATATGTGTTTAGTTTATAATTCCATCAACAGTGTATTTTCTTATCTGGTATAATCATGTTAAAAAATAGTTTCTTGCGAGTTTATTAAGCTTTATTTAAATAGCATTTTCCAATGTATTTGATTCAGATTTTAGGAAATAGGAAATATGTCATGTTTATTTATCAGTATTATTTCTTCAGTAAATTCTTTGTGCATTTTCTTTGCCTCTTCTGATAAATCTTTCTGCAATTTGTTTAGACCTTCACATTATAAGGTCCTGCCCATATTACTTTGCTGTGAGGGTGGAGTGTTATGAGCTGAATTGTGCTTCGTCCTCCGCCCCAACCCCCAAATTTGTTTGCTGAAGCTCTATCCCAGTACCTCAGAATGTGTCTCTATTTGGAGATAGGCCCATTAAAGAGGTAATTAAGGTAAAATGGAATTATATGGGTGGTCCCTAATCCAATATGACTGATGTACTGATAAGAAAAGATAAAGACACAGACACACATAGAGGAAAGATCATGTGAAGACACACAGAGAGATGATAACCATCTACAGGCCAAGGAGCGAGGCCCTCAGGATAAAGAAACTGTGTCAAGACACTTTGATATTGGACTTCTAGCATCCAAAATCATGAGAAAATAAATTTCTGTGTTACAAGCCACGAAATTTGCTGTATTTGTTACAGCAGCCCTAGCAAACTAATATAGGGCCTAATAAACCTTTTGCCTATCATGTTTTTCCAAATATTTTTGACTAATATATTATTTAACTTTTAAAATTTTAGGTATGCCATTGGTTTTCTAGAGGTATAGAAATTTTCCTGTCTTGTCCCAAAGCTTAGGAAATCTTACATTATTATTATTATTTTTTAAACATCTTTATTGGAGTATAATTGCTTTACAGTGGTGTGTTAGTTCTATTGATATACGTATGTATAAAAAGTCTCATCCTTCTCAGTATGTAAGTACTTACAACATTGTATAACAAAACACAATAAAAACAATAAATAAAATTTTTTTCATACTCTTTGACACTCTAAACCTTCTTTGTTTATCATATTTCAGAATTTTAAGGAATTTATAGGAATACCAGTATAATCATTTTGGATAAAGGCCTGTGAAGGAAAGCTTTTTAGCTTGTTTTGCCTATTTACCTATTTACACAGCAGTTTCCTGCCACATAAAGTGATCATTTTTATAGTCTTTTCCCCTGCTATGAAAATGTTACAGTATCTGAGGGTTCCTGTATTCCTATCCCCTACCCTGTTCTATTTGCAACATCTTTTTTTTTTTTTTGCCTCTGAAGAAGAAATTGGACAGGAAGTTTTACAAGGATCCTACCAATAGAACAGTGAGTTTATATCATTAGTTTTTTTGCTACAATATTGTGCTTTTCACAGAGGCAGATGTGCTGGTCACTTTGGTTGGTTTATAACTTCATAACTTCTTACTGAGGGAGAGTAATAATAGCACTTGAAGACCCTTCTGATCCTTCATGTTAATGAAATGATCAACTTTCTCTTTAATCCTTTTCAGTTAGGCCCAATAAATAACTTGAGAAGCTTTATGTAACTTTTAGATAAAAGTCAGTTTTCAAAACTCAGACTAGATCAGCATAATATGTTGTCATCCAGGTGGGGTGCAAATAGCTAGTATTAGATCAGTATTCTTAATTAGAAAAAAAAAAAAAAAAAAAGGAAAGCTTGTTTGAAGGCATCAGGCAGCTACTCTGGCTGTAAGTGGGGTAGGAACCAAGACTTCAGAGAAGAGAGAATCTTGTGGAGATGATCTAACTTCTCCAGCAACATTTACCTGGGGGATACTGGCTAATGTGGAATGTGGACAGGAAGCTAAAAATTTAGACTGTAGTCCCAGGAGTACTGTTGCTGAAACATGGGAAAAACAGCACAGAGCTTTTGATGGAGACCATCAAATGGGAGAAATCAAGTAAAAGGAGATTCTCCCCTCAGTACATTTATTTGTTGAATCCTGGGATGGGAAATATAAAATCCTAAGCAGAAAATCTTTGAAAATCAGGGTGGACTTTCTAGTGTGTTTATAAAACAAAAGTGAGACATGTCATCCTCTTGAGATTGGTCCCCTGAACAACAAGCTTTCAGTTGAAACCTGGGGGAAAAACCAGAGGTAGACTGAGTATTACCAGGGCAGCAGCCTAATATGGACTCACCATTGTCCATTGGCCTGACAAAGAGAAGGATGAACCCTTTGTGGAGAAAGATAACGTAGTCAGGAATCTCTGCAAGTTTTTATGTACAAAGATTATAGGATCCACCAAAAGACAGGACTACATGACCAGAACAAAAGGAAAAACAGATAATAAAAACAGACTCAGAGATTATCTACATCATTCATATCCATTTAGATGATAAGCACTTTAAATATTTAAAATGTAGTTAATATATCAAGAAAATAGAGGAAACTATGGAGAAAATAGGTGAAAAATGAAGATTTTTTTCATTATGATATTGGATGTGTACAAAGTTAAATGGAAACATGGTATGTAAAATTAAAAACTCACTAGATAGGTATAATAGAAGATTAGACTTATCAGAAGATAAATAAATAGGAAATACCCAGCTGAAGGACAGAAAACAAAGAGAAAGGAGAAAACAGAAAAGAGGACTTAGAGATTTGTGGTATACACAAAAAGATCGAACATTTGAATTACCAGAAAAAGAGGAGAAAGAATTGGGCAAAACTGCTTTTGAAGAGATACAGAATTTTCTAAAACTGATAAAATATATCAACCTAGAGATTCGGAAATTTCTGTTTTCCCTAAGGAGGGATGCAAATAAAACCACCCTTCAACAGCAAGAGTGCTGAAATCAAAGATAAAAAAATCTTGAAAGGAGTCTGAAAAAAAGGATAAGACCTTCATAGGAGCCAACAGTAAGGCTCATAACAGACTTCTCAACAAACGATGGAAGCCATCTTGAAATTGTTTTAAGAAAAGAGCAAACCTAAAAATTTATATAAATCCAGCAAAATGTCCTCCAGAAACATAAGTGGAAAAAAATCATTTCTGGACAAACAAAAACCAAAAAAATCCATTGCCAGCAACCTTGGCTATAAAACAAATGAAGATACCAATAAAACAGATCAACAACAATGAACTGAGGATTCTTTAGGCAGAAGAGAGAACATCCCATAAAGGTACCACTGGAGTGAAGAATAATGGAAGTGGTGAATTTGAGAGTAAATATAAATTGATACTGACTAAATGTTAACTAAAAACAAAAATAATGTCTTTTGGGGCTTAAAAGATAGAAAAAACGAAAAGTGAAAGGTGAGAGGAGTAAATGGAGTTGAAGTATTAGAGTCTCATATTATTGAGAACATGGTAAAGTAGTAATTTCTGTTAGACTGTAATAAGTCAAAAATGCATGTTGTAATCTCTATGGTAACCACTAAAAGAATAGTTTTTTTTAATAGATTAATTTATTATTTATTTATTTTATTTATTTTTGGCTGCGTCGGGTCTTAGTTGCAGCATGTGGGATCTTCATTGAGGCCTGCGGGATCTTTTGTTGCAGCGCGCAGGCTTCTCTCTAGCTGTGGCGTGTGGGTTTTTCTCTTCTGTGGTTGTGGCGCGTGGGCTCTGTAGTTTGCAGCATGTGGGCTCTAGTTGAGGTGCGTGAGCTCAGTAGTTGTGGCACACAGGCTTAGTTGCCCCGCGGCGTGTGGGATCTTAGTCCCCTGACCAGGGATCGAACCCATGTCCCCTGCATTGCAAGGTGGATTCTTTACCACTGGACCACCAGGGAAGTCCCAAGAATAGTTTTTAAAACAGTAAGAGTATGGAGGGGGAAAAAAGAATAATAAAAAACAGCTGGTTAATTCAGACAAAGGCAAGAAACCTAGAACTGTCAGGTCAAATAAATGATAAGATAATAGAAATAAATCATATTTAGACAGTAGAATCATATATTTTTCAAAATTTTATTAGAGAAAAATACCTTTTTTTCCAGTCTCAAAAAGTAATGTATGTAAATAAGCAAAAATACATGCTTATGTTTATGCATACTTGTTTTGTTTTTCTGACAGCTGCTTTGTGATATTGGCCACAATGAAGAAAAACTGGGTTTTAACTATGAGGATATCATAATTTGGTAAGTATAGTTCAGTTGCCTTCCTCATCCCTTCTGGATTTTAGTAATTTCAGTTTTAGTAATTTTAAACTAAAAATAGAGTATAACACCTTGTTTTGATTTTATAGAAACAGTTGTTTGAATGTTAGAAAAATTCAGGATCTCCAGCAGTTTTAACTGTTATCCCTTTGTTCTTACTGATATTTTGTAATTACCAAATATAAAGAACCAAAGCTAATATTGAAAAGTACCTGGACTTCTACAGTCTAAACTTCTAAGTTAAATCACAGAATAAAAGTTCTCATATTATTCCCAAGAGCAAGAAGAACCTGTACAGTTATCTCCAGATCTCACCTAAGACACAGTGTGCTTATGGCAAACTTGATTTGCTCAAGCCCATGAGAGGCGTAATGTTACAGTTTCATAGCCATCGTTTTGGCATGCTGAGGAATTAAAATTGGTATAAGTAGTTTCTTCCTGCTGTCATTATAAAGTATTTTTATTTATTGGTTTAAACCAGTGATTCTTTGGGAGAAGTGAGACAAGTAAGTAGATAGATGGGGATAGACTGTAGAGGCATATGTGATACAGCTTGAAAAAGGCATATTTAATTTCCCACTGTTTATATAAAATAAACTACAGAAGGTAGAACAAAACTCTTAACATTTTCTTGATTGGTAGGAATATACCAAGGAGGCAAAAATTAAAAAATAACATTAGTGAAGTTCCATGGCTTACAGTGAATGATTTTTATATATGTAAAATGACTAGTAGCTTTGCTTATTTCAACTGAAGAAGGATTTGGTACCATAATTTTATGTGTATTTGAAACTCATGCAGCAAGACTTTTTGTTTGTTTTCATATAGCTTGCGGTTAGCTTTATTGAATGAAGCAAAAGAAGTGCGGGCAGCAGGGCTACGAGCTCTTCGGTATCTCATCCAAGACTCCAGTATTCTGCAGAAGGTGCTAAAATTGAAAGTGGACTATTTAATAGCTAGGTAATTTTCTTAGCGCTCCCTATGTTTTTATATGTTTTTTAAAATTGTGTATTAAGTTTTAGCATACGTACCATAAAGTATACAGATTTTTAGTGTAAAGCCTGATAATTTTTACATGTAGATACAACCAAGTACCCTATTATCCTGAATAAGATATGGAACATTTTCAGCATCCCAATCAAGTTCCCTTGTGTCCCCAGTCAGTAGTAAACATTACTCTGACTTTTTTCATCCTAGACTAGTTTTTCCTATTCTTGAGTATCATATATTGGAAGTATACATTACTCTTTTCTTTCCTCAGTGTTATCTGTGAGATTTATCCATGTTGCTTTAAAAAAAAAATTTCTGTGTAGTATTTTATGTTATGAATAGAGCACCATTTATTTAATCCATTCTGTTGATTTTTTTCTTGGTTGTTTTCAGTGTTTGGCTATTTTGAATAAAGCTGCCCTGAACATTCTTGCACAAGTCTGTTGGTGGATGTGTGCACTCATTTCTCTTAGGTATATATGTAGGAGTGGAATTGCTGGGTGATAAGTTTTATGTATATTTAACTTTAGTAGTTACTGCCAAACAGTTTTCCAAAGTGATTGTACTGATTTACACTCCTACCAGAAATGTTTGAGAGTTCCAATCCCTCCACATCCTCATCAGCATTTGCTCTTTTCAGTTTTTAATTATACCCTTTTCTGCTGTGGTTTTCATTGTGAGTTTCATTGTGGTTTTAATTTCTGTTTCCCTTTCATTTGCTTGCTGACTATTTGGATATCCTCTTTGTCTTTTGCTCATTTGTAAATTGGATTGTCTATCTTTTTGCGTAGGAGTTCTTGATGTCTTCTGGATATGATTCCTTTCGAGTATATGTATTGAGAATATCTTCTCAGTCTACCTTGTCTTCTTACTCTTCTTAATTAATAAAATCCAATATAGCAGTCTTTTATTTTATAGTTAATGTTTTTCGTCTCTTTGGACGATAATATCCTATTTTTTCTTCTAAAGGTTTTATTCCGTATATGTTGAAATAGGTGTCAGGTCACAATTCATTTTTATCAATATCCAGTAAATATTAGAGGCATTTAGTGAAAAGATTCTCCTTTCATGTCTAAATTAGTTTCATTTTTGTTGTAAGTCAGGTAACTGATAAGTATGGATCTGTTTTTGCTTTCCCTGTTCTCTTTGTTTGGTCTATTTGTCTAATCTTGCTCCATTTTCTCCCTGTTTTAAATGACTGCAGCTTGACAATAAGTGTTGATGTGTTTTAGTATAAGTCCTCCAGCTTTTTTTCTATTTTGGGTTCTGTATTTCCATGTGAATTTTAGAAAATCAACTTGTCCATTTCCATAAAACTTTCTGGGATATCAATAGTAATTGCATTGAAGCTCTGTGTTAATTTGGGGTGAATTGATATCGTAGTAATATCGAATCTTCCAAACCTTTATTTATTTGGAACTTTAATTTCTCTCAACATTTTGTAGTTTTCTATGCAGAGAGGTCTTGCACATATTTGTAGGTTTATCCTAAGGCATTTATTACATGATATAGTATTAATGTAATTAAAAATTTTCTTTTTCATAGTTTTTGCTGCTAATATATAGAAAAATAATTGTAGGGTTTTATGTTTTGTTTTTGTATATTCTTATCTCAGTGATCTGACTAAATTCACTTTTTAATTCTAATTGTTTTTAAGGTTATTTTAGAGTTTCTATGTACATTAGTATTAATTGCAAATGATGACCCTTTTATTTCTTCCTTCCCAATCCTTATATTTTTCTTTTCCTCACCATATCGCACTGGTTAGAATATTGCACTGACTAGAAATGGTAATTGGATAACTATGTTTTGCTCCTGAACTCAAGTTGAAAGTGTTCAGTATTTTGCCATTATTTATGATACTTGCTGTAGACTCTTAGTGGATTTCTTTATATTCCTTGTTTGCATTCCTGAAGTAAACACCACTTTTTAATGATGTCTTTTTATTTTACATATAACTGTATTGGGTTTGCTAATATTCTGTGGAAAAATTTTTGCAGTTTATGAGAGGCATTGGCCTATATTTTTCCATTGTTCTAATATTTTTTTTGGTTTTGGTATCAAGAGTATGTTTATAAAACAACTAAGGAAATGTTGCCCTCTTTTTGTATTCTCTGGAAGAATTTATGTAAGAACTTATGTAAGATATTGCTTTTTACCTTACATGATTAGTAGAGTTCACCAGCGAATCTGTCTGGCCCTGGGGTTTTCTTTTTCAGGAAGTTTTAATATTATGGACTCAATTTTTTTTTTTTTTTTTGGCTGCGTTGGATCTTTGTTGCTCCACGTGGGCTTTCTCTAGTTGCGGCGAGTGGGGGGCTACTCTTCACTGTGGTGCGTGGGCTTCTCATTGCGGTAGCTTCTCTTGTTGCGGAGCATGAGCTCTAGGCATGTGGGCTTCAGTAGTTGCAGCACATAGGCTCAGTAGTTGCAGTGCGCAGGCTCTAGGGCACGAGGGCTTCAGTAGTTGTGACACATGGGTTTAGTTGCTCTGCGGCATGTGGGATCTTCCCAGACTAGAGCTCGAACCTGTGTCCCCTGCATTGGCAGGCGGATTCTTAACTACTGTGCCACCAGGGAAGTCCCCCTGTCAGTTCTTGCTTTATATATTTTGAAGCTTTGTTATTGCATTCATATTTAGAATTGTTAAACCTTCTCATTGGGCTAATCCTTTCATAGATATGAAATGTCTCTCTTTATTCCTAGTAATACTTGTTTTATGAGTGTTCATGTTATCTAATGTTAATATAGCTATACTAACTTTCTTTTATTTAGGGTTTGCACAATATATCCTCTTCTGTCCTTTCACTTTCTTTTTTTTTGTTCTTACATTTAAGTTTCTCTCCCGTTAACATCATATAGATTTTTTTTAAATCTAGTTTGACCATCTTTGTCTTCTAATTGGATTAGACTATGTCTAGTGGTTTTTTATATGCAGGGTCTATGTGCTTTATCTAATGTAATTATATTTATGAATTTGTCATCTTGCCATTAGTTTTCTCATATATTTGACTTTGCTGTCTTGCTGTTGGTATTCTATTTGTCATGTCTGTTCTTTGGTCTTGCATTGCTCCTTTTTTGTTTCTTTGGGAATAATCAAGAATTTTTTTCCTCTTCTATTAATGTCTTGGTTTTAAAGCCTTTTCTTCGATTAGCAGTTGCCGTAGAGATTACATTTATCCTTGATATGTTAAGGTTTACCACTTTTATTACACCCAGAACAATGCAGGAAACCTCTTCCAGCTTGACCATCACCTCCCCTCTGCCTTATTTCTACATGTATTTGTAACCCCACAGGATAGTCCTGTTATTGTATTAAATTGGAACTATTGATATTTACCTATGTTATTTACCCATTCCACTATTCTTCCTTCTTGCATTTCCACCCTTTTATCTTGGGTCACTTTCTTGAATTTCCTTTACTATTCTCTCATAATGTAGGTATACTGGAGTTTAATTCTCATATTTTATTTGTCTATAAATCCTCTATTTCCCTTCCCATTTGAAGGCTATTTTTTTGACCAGTTACTATTTTTCAATGCTTTAAATAAGTTATTGTCTTCTGGATTTTGTTTCTTTTTGTTGAACAGTAAGTAGTCTCTCTTCTTGTTGCTTCTTTTTCTCCTTTGGCTACTTTAAAGGTTTTTTTTCCTGTTACTTTCTCTCCTATCTCCTGGTACTCCAGCTATACAGTGTTGAATCTGTTCACTGTGCCACATGTCTCTAATGCCCTTACTGTATTTTCAATCTTTGTTGTTGTTAATCTTTGTGCGTCAATGTTGTTACTTTCTACTTACCTGTTTTTTTAATAGTCCTCCATCCTGCTAGTAAATCAGTCTTTTGAATTTTTAATTTCAGTTATTGTATTACTGTAATTTATATTTTACTCTTACTTAAACATTCTAGGTCTCTGCTTTATTTTCTTGAGCATAATAATCATAGTTATTTATAGCCCTCTTATGACAACTCCAGTGTGTGAATCACCTGTGTTCTGTTTCTATTATCATTTTCTTTTCTTGGTTTTTGGTTACTTGACCCTTTGTTTGTTTTAAAGCATACCTCATATTATATGTGATTGGATGTGAACATTGTATGTTAAAAGTTTTTGGCTCTGGATCATGTTATTTTTCTCTTAAAAGAGTTAAGCTTTATTCTGGAATGTTGGCTTATCACACTGATTGTGTTAAAATTTGTTTTTTCCCTTTGCCTTTGCTCTAGGAAGTGGCTATATGGAGTCTCAAGTGAAAATGTAGATATTTAGCAGAACCTCTTCATCCTGACCAGCCTTGAGCCTTAACATCTTTCTTAGAATATTATGTACCTGCTAAAATTTCTGCTCAGTTCCTTGGCTTCTCAGCAGTAGCTTTTTGCTTGGTTTCTTGGACTTTAACTCTGCATTTGTACAACATAGAAATTGGCAAGTGCGTTGGAAAGGGGATTGCACGCAGATTCTTGCTTATGCTCCTATTTTCTTTTCTTTGAGATTTTTTTCCCTCAAGTCCCAGCCACTTTGGTTGCCCTAAAGTTGTCTGTCTCTCCAGTACAGGAAGATTTTTGCTTTCTTTTAGGACTCTATTCCCCTAAAACTGGGGATTGGCAAGTGTCCCCAGGGACAAAGCCTGAGTGGATATGGACTTGTGCTTCACTTTCCAGCGATTATTATCCATTGCCCTTTTAACAGTTGCTTTACAAAGTACTATATTTAGCCTTTATAGTTATTTTTGGCAGGAGGATTGGTCTGATCTGTTGTGGCCAGAAATGGAATTATATGTCTATTTGCTTCTTATTAAAGTTGTTTTAGATTAATTATATTCAGATAGCAGAAATGCTTTTGAATAGCAAATTATCTATGTATTGATATATAAGGTATTGATTAGAATTGTGAACTGTCTAAACATAAGTAAAAATGAATTATTCTTCCACATAAACCAAAGACTCTTTAGAAATTGAATAATTTAATAAATTTTACAGAGAAATGTCAGTTAAGTGATATATGAGCATTAATTTTTGAAGTACACTCACATTTCAAATTATATTTTGGTAAAATAGAATTATTGTGGCTAATATAAGACTTTTAACTTAGTTATAGCGTAACATTTAGGCTCTGGTTAAAATCGCAATTAAACGAAAACATAGGCTTTGAAATATTTTTCCTTCACAATTTTTATAAAATATTTGTGAACTTTATCAAAGATAGGTGAATATTTTTTCAGTAGATTTCTGATATTTTGCTTTATAAATATGTTTATTATTTCTGTATAGATGTATATAATTCTATAAATTACTTACTATATTCTTCTTTCCTGGAGTTTTAAATGAAATAGTTTTGAAATGTTTTATTATAATAAGTATCACTAGAGATATTAAATTAAATAAATATTTGCTGGTACTGAAAAATAACTTGTATTAACATTTACAAATACTATATTGACATGAACATGGGTCTGATCATGGTATTATACAAAAAATTGTTTAATAAGATTTTTATCAATAATTAAATATTTTATGTATTATTTAGGTGCATTGACATACAGCAGAGCAACGAGGTAGAGAGGACACAAGCACTTCGATTAGTCAGAAAGGTAGGCTCTATGTCTGAGAGTAAAGGCAGATTTATGATTTTCATGTTACGCATTTTACATTTTTAGATTTAGACTGTGAAATCTTTCTATTAAAATTGAAAGACTGAATTCTCATTAAACATTTTTATTTTGTTAAAATTATATATGAGTTATATATAGGTCTATTAAAACTTCAAGATAAGCATAGATATGTTGTGTAATTATTCTATGTGATTGGGTATAGGTAGGTCAGTATTTTTTATAAAATGTTTATTGTAAAGAATATTTCTTCCTGCAGTAGGCATATAAATGAAATTACTGCTTTGATATGTTATTGGAGAAAGAGGATTGCTTGCCTCCAACCCTTATTTTTTTCTTAATTATATGCTTGGAGTTAATTCTATTAAATGAATGTCAAAAATAATTACAAGCTGATTGTTTTGAAGATGAATTTGGATACATCAGTAGGCACGTGCAATAAACAATTCAGGCCATTGTACAGAATAAAAGGTCAAAATCTAAACTCTCCAAGAGAGGGTGTTGAGGATAATCAATAATGCTTCTAATGAGAGGCCTTCCAGGAGTTTTTTTTTTATTGTTATTTAATGTGATGTGATGCCCTAATGGCAGAGGAATAGAGTAAACTGAGAGTTAATTTGGTTAGGGTACAGTTTGTGTAAGAATTTTACCATGTTTCATCGTAAAGTATCATGTTTCATCTTAAAAACTCATAAGACTCATGCAGTGTATGTTTGTTTTAATGTAAAAACATCTAAGATTATTTAGCAGATAACTTTTTTAGCTCTTCTCCTTTTTTCCCACCTTTGAATACAGTGCATGCTCCAGAATTGCAGACTGTTGAGTTTGTGCATTAACTAGATCTCCTCTTTTTCCTTTTTCTTCCAGTTGTTCAGCTTATGGTTAGTAATAGTACCCACAGGTGAGCATAGTAAGGAAGAAGTAAATGGATGAGTTGTCTTAAAAGAAGTTTGCAGTTCTAGTTAAGAGTGGTATTGGAGATAGATTTAAAAAATATTTGTTATAGGGTAAATTGTTACGTTGGCACCGTGATTTGACTTCATATTTAAATACAAAAATTAGGTTTATGTTTTTTACTTATACATACAGTCTCTTCTACTGCGTGATTTTGAGAATTCAAGATAAGAAAACAAAATTTGTTTCTGAAGAACCTAGAATAACTCTTTGGTTATTTGAGTTATATATATGTCAGTATTTATCATACTAGGAATTAAAAGTGAGAAATTTAAAAATATATTAACATATTAAAAAATAAACTCATTACAAGTAAATATAAATAACATATTTTTATAAAAATAACTATATTTTCCAAAAAGAAAGTTAATGAGTAGAGTGGCATTATTTTAGATTTATACAAATTTCTGTAGTGTCCTGATAGAAGATACCTGGATTGTCATATTTGCTTTTGTATTCAGTCTCTTGCGATTTCACATGCAGTGGAGCCTCTGGAAAACTTCCATATGTACTTGTGAGAGTAAAAAAGACAAATAATGTCTTAGAATTACTATGAAGATAGTTTTCACTTTGCAGAATCTCTGAAAATATCCTCGGGACCCTCAGTTTTCTGGACCACACTTCGAGAGTTGCTGCCTTAGAAACTACGTTCAGATGAAAAAAGAACCCCAAATGGATTAAATTAAATTCAGCTTCTTTGAATTATTCACTAAATATTTTATTTCTCTTTTGTACAGTGTTTTGTACAAGTTACAATTTAATTTATAAAATGGCCCAGTAAAAATAAACAGACCCTTGAAACAATTTAGGAATGCCATAACAAAAATGTAATTTTATTTTGTTATCTTTTGAAGAAGGTAGATATCATTTGTGGATTCAAGGGCAGGAAAACTGCTTGTACCTGGTGGTAAAATACAGGCTCAAAGGAAGAGTTAGGTCACAGGATTCCTCCTTGGTTTAGCTAAAAGCAGTTAGAGTAAAAGGGAAAGCAAGGTTGCTGAATGAACAGGGACCTCTATTGGCCAGAGGAACTATAATTTCACTAATACTTCTAACAATTGAAGCACATAGTTCTTTTTTTCCAGCAACATCTTGGCAACTGAGCTAGTAGAAATTAATATTAATAATATAATTGCTAGGTCACTGTGGGTTCTTTGTATGCATTCAGAACAGTTTTAAAATTTTCTGTGAAAGTATTAATCTTTTTTAAAGGAAAAGCAAAAACATTTGTTGCTTTAGGATAACTTGCTTTATGAATAATTAAGGAATACTCATGTTACTTTTTCTTTCACCTATTTCATTCATTTAGGAGATTTTGTTTGTTTGCTTGGTTTTTTTTCAATGTCTCTGATTTTTTCATGTCTCTTTCTTGCTCTAATCCAGGCAATCCTTCCTGATTCTTGTCTCTCTCATTATCTGTATTATTTTCACACTAGTCAGATCTTGCTACTCTTTATCCAACTTAAATTTTTCTTATTGCCTGCCTAATTAAGCCATTATTTTCTTCATATATCATTTCTTTATTCATGCAATATGAGATTAATATATCACAGATTTTTTTTTTTATAGTTGAAAGGGATTCATTTAAAGGAATCACTTGCCCTTGATACACAGCAAGATATTGTCAAAGCCAGCGTGAAAAACCGAGTTCTCCAAATTTCCAAACCTACACTGGCCCAGGAATCCTTTTGGTATTAAGCAGAACCTGCTTATCTTGGCATTCAGAGCCCACTTTTGGGGCAACCAATTATGACCCGTCTCATTATGCCATTATATGTGTAGACAAGCTGCCCTCCACCACTGCTGTGATCACTGCTTCTATCCTATTCTTTTCATTTCCACCCCTTTGTATATTATATTCATCTTGCAGTCTCAGCTGAAATTTTAAATATTTCCCTTAGAGAACTCAGTGTTTCTCTAATTCTTTTATAGCAGTTCTACAAATTTATTACCTACTTATGATCTTTGATTTGTTTTATATATGTCTCTTCTATCATGCAAAAAAGATGATTAAACTTTTATTTCAACAGAGACTAAATTCTATGACTTTTCCCTCATTGATTACTCTGTGATTTACGAGAAAAGTATTCTCTGATTTACACAGAACTTAAGAGTTTCTTTGTGTATATTTTTCCTGAAAAATAAGAAGAGTGATTTCATTTATAAAAACTTTAAATTACCAATATCCATTTCATAGCTCTACACTTGAGATTCATAGAATAGAATTTTATACTTGAAATTCTAGAAATCATCGGATCCCATACATCCTCATTCACAAATGAGGAAACTAAGGCACAGAGAGGATTGGTTTGCCAAGGTAACAGTTTATTAATGGCAGATTTGGCCCTGGAAGCCAGTTGGTCTGGCTTGTAGCCAGCTCTTTTTAAAATACATTACATATGTCTTATTGTCTTGGGAATTTTTCTTACAAGCCCCTTGTAAGTATAATAATAGATCAATAAGTATTAAAATACAAATTAATATCATAAGAAGTAGAATTTTCTCACTGAGGAAGATCAGTTTCTTATACCTCTTTTCCCTTTCCTCCTTTCTTCTCCAACATGTTTGATTAATGAAAAATACTGTTTAGAAACAAATGTGAAAGTTTTTGTAGATTCTAAGGTTATTAGACATCTATTTTATGGTTGTGGAACAGTATTCTATAATTTCATTTGAAACTTGTCATATCACATAATGCTGCTTAAATGACATAAACCATTTACAAGTACTCTAGCCAATATAGATCTCTCCTTTGAACCTCCATAGGATTTAACTGGATATTAATTTAGTTATATTGTGTCCTCTAATTGTGTCATAGTATAAGTCTTATTTTTCAAAAGGATTATAAATATAGTAACACCCAGGACAGATTAATTATCCCCAGTATTTATCACTACCCAAACAGAATAAAACATTTTCTTCTACTCCCACTCCAAGGACCTGTTATTTTGAAATACTTCATCTACCAAATAGTCTTTTATTTATTAAAGAGTAATTACATAATTTTTCTTTCTGTTTTCCAAACTGAAGATACATTTTATCTGTTTTCAGTATTCCAAATATGTTATTGCCAATTAAACTTTTCATTTAAAATGAGATTCGACAAAAGTTTTTATCACCAGAGACATACTGTTTCCATCACAGTTTTTGAAATATTAAAAATAGATTATGGAGAGACTGCTGCCTGCCTTGAAGTAGCAAATAACCATGAGTGAGCTGCCCATGACAGGGACCTGAGGGCAACCTCTAAGAGCTGAGGGTAGTCCCCATAACAACCGAAAAGAAAATGGGGACTTCAAAAAAAATAGATTATGGATTATTAAGTTTGCCTTTCAGTATAGCAACAAGTGAGAGTTAGAGATAGGGAGATGATGAGGCATCGGTTGCAGCAATCAAAGTAAGAATGAGGACCCAAATCAGAGTTTGGTGGTGGAAAGACTTGAGTTAATGAGGTAAATTGATAGGATGTAGTGGTGATAATATATGGGGAAGGAGTCAGGAATGTAGTAGTACAGTAGTATGTTTGCAGCTGTTGTCACCACTGATTTACTTTGTCTATTTACTGAAAAGTTGTTTAAAATAGAGTTCCTATCCTAGAGGAGCTTAGAATGTCAGAAACATTGTATCTTGGTAGTCAACTAATTTATAGTCTGGACTATTAGGGAAAAAAAGCCATCTCTTTTTTCCATGGTAATGATTATTAACATTTATTGCATCAGTTATTAGTTATATTAGTCCTTTGACATGTTCATTTGAAGCAGAAGATTAAAATTAGTGCCTGGATCTTATAAATATTCTACAGTCTTAAACACCTCAGTCTGAATAAAATAGGTTTTAAAAATGCATTATGAAGTAACTTCTTTTTCTGATTTCTCCCTGTTACAGATGATTACTGTGAATGCTTCCTTGTTTCCTAGCTCTGTGGCCAACTCATTAATAGCAGTTGGAAATGATGGACTCCAAGAAAGAGATAGAATGGTTCGAGCATGCATTGCCATTATCTGTGAACTAGGTCAGAATTTTCTTTGAGTAATGAAAATGTAGTATTTTAGAAAGAATATATAACACTTTTTAATGCCTTTAATACATTAATTCTTTAGGTATTGTAAAAAGATATGAAAAAGTAGGACATTCCTGATAGGGAAGTAGTGGACTTGTTTAAATAAATAATTTCAAGGTGACATTAAAATTCTATAAATTTTAAAGTTTTACTCATCATGAAATTTAATATATAGGAATTGTCCAGATTCTAGTAATTAGAATAAAATCTCTTAAAGTCTGGCTCTCAGACATTAATTAACCACACTGTATCTTGATGTGAGTGCAAAACAACAGTTCACTCTACATTAAAAAAAATTCTAAATGAAAAAGGATTTAAGAGTTAAATGGGGAAAATATGGGGGGGGGGAATGGATGACTATCTGAGCACGTAAGGAAAAGGAGTTTTGAATTATCAAAAGAAATCAAACAGATTTCAGCAGCTGTAGATTTTATTATAAGGAGCTAAGAAAACATTCAGTACCAGAACAAAGAAAAAAAATAAATGTAATAAATAAGTTCTTTACCATGACAGGTAAAGAACTTACTTAATATACAGATCAGTAGGAAAAATAAATAATTCTCAAAGAAATGCATGGCTGGTCAAAGTATTTTAAAAGTTCAACCTCACTTATAACCAAACAAATATAATTTTTAATGACAAGAGAAGATAATATTTTTCCCCACCAAAAGCAGAAATGGTATAGGTTACATTCACTCTTGATATAATAAATAAATTAATAACAAAAGTTTAAAGAAACAAAAGAGCCAAGCCTTATCATTGAGAGTCTAAAAATACTGTCCACAATACCTGTTGATTTAGAGAAAAAGTCAGAAATTTGATTAAGGAAATTCTGAAAAATAATAAAAATTTGACTACATGTCAATGTATGGGATGCCTGGAAAGTTGTATACTCGAATTAACTTCTCACTATAAGATGCTTTTATAATTAAGCAAAAAGTAATGAAAATAAGTGAGTGAACCCAAGAAATAGAAAAAGAAGAAAAAAAATAAATTTTAACATAAGCAGGAGGAAAGCAATAATGGTTCTGAGTCTTAGAGAGCAAGATAGATTATTTAATCTAATCTCTGTTAATGGAAGAAGAAAAAAATGACACAGGCAAACATACACTATTGTTTGAAAAATGCAAAAGAGAAACAAAAGATTAATAGAATGAGAAAGAGAATTAATAGGAGTTTTAAAAATTATGAGATAATTTTTTTATATATTTGAAAATCTTATTGAAATGAATGGGTTTTCAGAGAAAATTTTAATTTCCAGTTGACTCAAAAGAGTAGAACACATGATGGATCAAAAACCATAGAAGTACTTGATGAATTAATTGCCTCCAAAAAGACTCAGTTAGTTTTGTCTTAAAAAAATTATTTCAAGGAACAAATAATTCTCATATGGTATAATCTAATTGAGAGCATTAAAAATGTGGAAATTTACCAATTTTAATTTAAATGAAACTAGCATTTTATATATATAAACACAGATATGCACATACACACAAATACACGCATACATAAAATGAAATAATTAGAATGCTACTATGTTAACATTGTAGAATATTTATCTCAAATCACCACTCATACTCTTTCTTAAATAAATTTATTTATTTATTTATTTATTTATGGCTGCATTGGGTCTTCATTGCTGTGCGTGGGTTTTCTCTAGGTGCGACAAGTGTGGGCTACTCTTCCTTGCGGTGCGCGGGCTTCTCATTGCAGTGGCTTCTCTTGTTGTGGAGCATGGGCTCTAGGCGCATGGGCTTTGGTAGTTGTGGCATGCGAGCCCAGTAGTTGTGACTCACGGGCTCTAGAGCACAGGCTCAGTAGTTGTGGCGCACGGGCTTAGTTGCTTGGTGGCATGTGGGACCGTCCCAGACCAGGGCTCGAACCCATGTCCCCTGCATTGGCAGGCGGATTCTTAACCACTGTGCCACCAGGGAAGTCCACCAATCATATTCTTAATAGTGGATCTCTACAAATACTACATCCTTTTAAAAACTCTTAATGTTTTAACCAGGTTAGCAAGACAAAATAATAAATGAGTTTTACATATTGGAAAGAAGACATTATACATTGTAGATGATATATCTAGAAAACTCTGAATCAACTGAAGAACAACTTCAGTAATTCGGTACAGTGGAAACCTGAAAATATAGATGTAATAGATATATTTTGTTTCAGCAATAATCAGTAAATATAATGGAAAAAAATGGTACTATTTCCAAAGTAGACAAGAAAACTATATAAAACAAATAAAGTTAATAAGAAATGTGGAAGACGTGTGTGTGTGTTTAGGGGGTACTTTTCAATTTGTTTAATTGATTTTCAAGAAGGCAGAGCTAATCTATAGGTAGAAATGACAATATTTGTTGCCTTTGTTGTGGAGGGGGACTGATTGAAAAGTGGTGTGGAGGAACTTTCTACGATGATGAAAGTGCTATACCTTGATTGAGGTATTGGTTACAGGGGTATAGATATTGTTCAGAACTTACTGAACTGTACTATTAAAATCTGTGTATTTTACTGTAAGTAATTATACCTCAATTTAGAAAAAATGGAGAAGAAACCTAAATCTAAAGTTCAACTAGAATAAACAGGAAAAATTGAACTATGAAAACATTTTTGAAAAAGATTAAATGGAGGAGAAGGGAAAGATTTTTTTCTCATATTTTAAAAAACTTAAGCTGGGTTATTAAGAGAGAAAAAAATGAAAAAGAATCAAGGGTTGCAGACCCTGATATATAGAAGACTTCAGTATATCAAAGGTATAAAAATCAGTTTGGAAAGCATGCTGGGATAGTTGAATAAACATTTGGGAAAAAATGAGTTTATCAATATTAAGCCAAAGTCTATTTCCTGAGAGATTGAAAATTGAAATGTTAAACATGAACTCATTTAAAACACACATGTGAGTGTGCGTGCATTCAAAGAAAATGCCTGATCTTTGAAGTAAGGGAGGAGTTTCTGAGCTTAAAATCTAAAGTTAAATTACAAATCAGATAAAAGATTTGAAACAGATAAAAGGCTAATACTCCCACTATATAAAGAACTCCTTGCAATTGATAGGAAAGAAGAACCATTCAGTAAAACATGAACAAAAGATATGAAAAAATTCAGAGACATTAAGGAAAAAAATCAGTTTTGGGAAGTACATTCAGTGACTCTTATTAGGTAATTTATCCACGTGTCCTTTTAAATGTCATTGAGTAGAAAGTTTTTCAAGTCAGAAAGGAAATTAAGTATTAAAATCCCAGATTTCTGATTACATTTTATTAATTATCCCCTATATAATATATTAAGTTTTTCTTTTTTATTTTAGCACTTCAGAATCCAGAGGTGGTGGCCCTTCGAGGTGGACTAAACACCATCTTGAAAAATGTGATCGATTGCCAATTAAGTCGAATAAATGAGGCTCTCATTACTACAATTTTACACCTCCTTAATCATCCAAAGACCCGACAGTATGTACGAGCTGATGTAGAATTAGAGGTAGGAACTTTAATATTCTTTTCTAGTTTTAAAATATGACTTTAAATACATACTCTTACTTTGAAATTTTAAAGTTAATATGCAGCACAGCATTAATTATTAAACCTAAATTAACTAATAAGATTGGCTTATCCCAGCAGTATTTTATAGCTCATTCAATTTGGACTGAATTGAAAAAATTCTCAAGAGTATTTCATCAACATGTAAAGTGAAGTTTATTTTTTTTTATTATCTATGAAAACTTGACTGAGCAAATTAGAGCACAAGTAAGGTTTCATAGACATTTATGTATTTATTTAAGAAGACCATTTCTTTTTAAGGACTATAGTATGTTAATTGTGTGTGAATAGCTCCTGCTAATTATATACTATTTATTAAACCATGCTAAAACTCTCTGAACTTGGAGACACTTGTTGGCAACTAATGACCATATATAATTGAAAGAAATAGAATACATATCTTTTTTAAAATACTCTACAATTTCTTTTTTTTTTTTACTAATTCAGTTTTTTTTTTTTTTTACAGTTGGTCTAAAATAATAAGGCTACCATATACCTTTTTCTATAATAAAGTATATAGTAGAGGTTGGAACAGAATTATCACAAACTGTATTCTTTTTTTTTTCCCCCTCATTTTTGGCCATGCCCCGTGGCTTGTGGGACCTTAGTTCCCCTGACCAGGGATTAAACCTGGGCCCTCGGCAGTAAGAGCACGGAGTCCTAACCTCTGGACCACCAGGGAGTTACCACAAAATGTATTCTTATAGGTTATTTGTGTGAATGTATTACATTGTTGTCCATTGCAGATATCATTCAGAGTAAGTTTAAACCAAGGCTTTATTTGGGTATGAAATTATGCAAATTATAAAAGATTTATTGTTCCCTACTTTGCCTGTTTAAATCGTTTTATGAAACTTGTCTTAAATGTTATAGTTGTGGTTTTATTAGGGCTACTAGAAATATTTTGAGATTATAAAATTGACATTAGCCTGTATCATTAACTAACAAATTTAAGTACAATATTCTCCTTAATAAGTGATTTTAAATACATTATTCATGGGAGTCCAGTGGGAATAAGCTGGCATTTTTGATATTTTACAGTGTATTTCGATTTAAGTTTTTTCTTTATCAAGTGTAGAAAATGATATTTTAAGATTGGAGAGATGATAGCAATAAAGGAAGATATTGTGTATAGGCCTGTTTTTTATTCCTATATAATTGTACAGCAGATTAGTAAAGCCTTTGTGTAAATGAAAAAACCTCAAAGAATATGGTAGGTACTTAAGTACACGACTATATTTGCATAAGTTCTTTGAAGCCACAGATGTTCTTTTTTTCCTTAACAAGATCCCCCTAAAGTAGCATAGTGATTGAGAGCATAGACTTTGGGCTATACAGATCTGGTTTTGGTTTTTTGTTCTGTAACCTACTAGCTTTATGATTTTGGGCAAGTTATTAGCCTATCTTGGACCCATGTTTTCCTAGGTAAAATAAAAGTCATGATTTTTACCTTAATTATTGTGAAGAATAAATATTATAATAATAATAGTAGTAGTGGTAATAGCAGCAACTAACACTCTTGTAAAGCTTATAATGAGTTAGGCAATATTTCCAGGTGCTTTACATATATTCATTCTAATCTACATAAATGTTTTATTTAGTACCTGGCACATAATAAGTATTCAATAAATACTGATTGCCTTGGATATTAATCATTATCATCATCTTCTACTTTATCATTATCTTCATCCTAGAGTCTGCTGTTACGAGAATATTATCCTCATTTTTATTAATTATATTTTATAAATTTTCACTCTAACTTGATAACTTTGGTTTTTCTTTTCCACATACAAAGGAACTATTTTCATTGCTACTGTCTTGTTAGGCCCAAATCTTTCTTCTGTTAAAAAAAAAAAAAAATCCCTTTTAAAATTTACCCTGGCTTCTATTTCTATAATCTGTAATATATTTTGACCTCACACAGGAAAAAAAAAGGTACATTTAATATGATAATGTTATTAGAATAGGCAGTCAGTAAGGATTGTAAAATTGTAATTTTAATTTTTTATAATAAATTTTAAAAACAACATATTTTTTAAACTTATACTTCAGAGTAGGATAGTGTAGTTCATAGCATCTGCTATGGAAAACTAGAAAAGTTGAATAATTATGGAAATCATATATTTAAAGCAGTATAGAGCTGTGAAAGCAATAAGGACCAGAGGGAGTGAAAAATCTAGAGATGCCCTTGGGGGCACTGTAGATTTAGGCCACAGGCTAGAGGTTAAGAATATGACCTAGGCTTAGGTAGAAGACCAGACTATTTGGCAGGCATATGTGTATGTGGAGTTGACAAGCCTAGAGATGTGAAAAGTCCCCAGATCAAGTCTGATTTACCCTTCTAGAAGTTTGCTGAAATAAGAATCTGTGGAGAACAGAAGTTAAAATGTTTCCACTGAGGAAAACACAGTGGAATAGGCTATGGTCTCCAGTGCATAGGACACAGAGGCCTCCCACGAAGGGGGGTCATGGGCAGAAGTTGAAAGGCCTCTCAGAAGTAGTGAATTTACACTGATTATATGCAGTTGCTTTTTTTCCCTGGGGTCACTTACTGATCAGGACATAATTAGAAGCTGAAAATCCAGATACGCTTTTCCTGGGACCTGAAAAATCAGAACAGCTTTTGGCAGTTATGTAGTATTCAAGTGACAAACTGGGTATTTCATAGCTGATTTCCTGTTCTTGACATGTCCCAAATTCTGAAGTAATTCTGGATGAGTACCTGAAGATCTAAGTTCAAAACTTATGAAGTATGTAGAAAAAATCCCCAATTTCTCACTGCTAAGGAAAAAAAAAAAACTTGCTAAAGTCTCTTGAAAGTTTTGGAGGTCCATACTTTAGAAACACAAGAAAACCAAAGGTACACTCAAATCTTAACAGAATTGCAGCATAGTCTCAATTTAACTCAGTTGGTGACTAGGATAAGCTCATCAGTCCCTTTAATCTACCTGACTAACAGAGGAAAGGATAAACCTTCTCTGAGGGAGATAACATCACTTGGAACCTTCAATAAAATTTACAGTGTCTGACATTCAGTCAGAAATTTGATTGAGTGTCATACAAAAAGACATGAATATGTAACTGAAAACTCAAAAGAAAAGAAATTCCATAGAAGCATGTCCACAGGTGATCCAGATATTACAGCTAGAGGGAAAAGACTTTAAAACAACCATGATTAACTTGTTAAGGAAAATGGAGAAAAAGAAGAAGAAAATAGATGAAATAATGGAGAATTTCACCATATAATTGGAATGTGCAAAATGAATCAAATGGAACTAGTACAGAAAAATATAAAACCTGAAATTTTGAACTCAATGAAATTAAAAATCCATTTTGGATGAGAAGATATCATTAGTAAATTGAAAGAAAAGTCAATAAAAATATCAAGTAAAACTTTGAGGGGTGGGGAAGAGAAAGGAAATGAACAGAACAAAAAGGATAAAACATAATTGTTGTCTTTGGAGAAGAGAGAGAAAATGAGCAGAAGCAAATATCCAAAGAAGGAGTGGTCAAAACTTTTGTTTCTAAAACTGATGAAACTTCATAAAGCTCAAAAGCTCAAGATAATACAAAGAAAACAACATGTACGCACATCACGGTAAGGTTGTCGAAAACCAAGATAAATAAAAATCTTAAAATCAGCTTGAGAAAAAAGACTCTACTTTCAAAGGAACAAGTCTGACAGCTGATTTCCCAACAGAAATAATGGAACCAGAAGACAGTGGAATGGCATCTTTAGAGTGCAGAAAGAAAATAATGTCAACCTACCCCAGAGAAAATGTCTTTCAAAAACAAAGGTAAAAAAGATTTTTTAGACTAAAGAAAAAAGACCCAAGGAAATTTAAAGAAACACTATTCTTTCTTGGAGTCCTTGCCTTTATGTCATGAAGACAGTAAAGCAGCCTATGCTGCTTTGGTGAGGCACACGTGGGAAAGAACTGAGGCCTTTTGCCAACAATTAGCACGTTGTGAGTAAACCATCTTGAAGCAGATTCTACAGCTTCAGTCAAGCCTTGAGATGACTGCAGCCCTGACCAATATTTTGACTACAATTTTATGAGGCACCCTGAGCCATAACTGCACAACTGAACTCTTCTAGATTCCTGACTCACAGAAACGTTGTGAGATAATAAATATTTATTGTTTTTTAAAAAATGAGACAGACTCAAAGGAAGGTTAAAGTGAATCCTTAAAAGGAAAATGATTCGAGACAAACAAGGAAATACAGGAAGGAATGAAGGGTGGCAAAAAAGGTATACGTGACAAAATATAAAAGACTACTCATTGTCAAAAACAATATTTGTAATGTCTTAGGTATTTTAAATTATTTTAAAATTAAAATTCAGGCCACAGTAATGCAGTCAGCACAAGGAGGGGGTGGGGGGGTTGGTAAATGAGATAACAGTGGTTTAAGTTCTAAAATGAGTGAGCCTAACAGGGTTGCTAAATACAAGGACAATACACAAAAATAACTTGGATTTCTTTATACTAGTAACAAAAAGGAGAACGTAATTTATAAAGTAAAAACATTTAAATAATGTTCAAAAATAGGCAAAACAAGTCATAGTGTTAGAAATCAGGATAGTAGTCCTGGGGTGAGAACAAAGGGGAGAATAAGGAGGCTTTGAGGATTATAGGGAATGTGCTTAGTTTGAGAAAATCTATCAAACCTCACATTCATGATTTGTGCACTGCTTAATATGTATGTTAAATGTCAGTTTAGAAGTTCAAAAATTCAGTTTGTACATTTAAAAAAATCACTCAAATATATTCCTTGATGATGAGTTTGAAGAAATAAGTCTCTCAAGCAGTGTACCCAGTCAGAGATACAGAGAAGTGGAATTAATTTTAGCTTGTTAACAGGAAGAATACATTTTATAACAAGGACTCTTTTTCTTCTTCTTTTTTTGCCTTTTCTTTTTATTAGCGAATTTTAGCACCCTATACTGATTTTCACTACAGACATAGTCCAGATACAGCTGAAGGACAGCTTAAGTAAGTACCATGCGTGTTACTGTTAAAACTTTTAGATTTGCCTGATTGTACGTAGAGCCAGAGAAAAATGAGTTTAAGTAAATTTCCTATTTCATGGAGTTACAGTTCTCTCATAATTAGCTGTGGTTTAAAAAATTAAAAGTAAGCTTCGGGAAATTTAAAGACTTGGAATTAGTTTCTTATTATAAAAAATGTAAGATAGGTGGGAGTAGAAACCTAGATCTTTAATCATTTTTCTATTGTACATGTTTTTAGTGCAATTACATTGAGAGACTAAAGAATTATTTAATAGTGAGTAGAATGAAGAGTGGCCTAAATTGAGTAAGCAGAAAGATATACTGTGTAGAATTTTGAGAGTAAGGTTCATAGGAAAGTAAAAGGAGATAGAGTAAAGATTATTTTCTAGAAATGAGGCAGGATAATTTTCAGTCTTTTTGGAGAGAAATGCACATGTTCACTAGGTATTCTGGGATAACTATATATAAATTGATTTATGGATCAAATAATGTACTGTCTGTGAAGATTTTGCCAATGACACAGTTCCAATAAATATGCTATCAGGTATAGCATAGTAGATTGTTGGATTGTAGAAACACTTATTTTGAGAGATAGTATGTTTTTAAAATTCCTCACTAAGTTTGGGAACATTGTGAAATGGGCATATTTTTGTTGTTTTTCATTTTTCTCCTGAATTAAAAATAGTGGTTTCATATCTTTAATCACCTCCATCACTGTGGACTCATTGCATGCTAACATATCATGACCTGAGCTAAGAAATTAGAGTAGTCATTCTCTGTTAAAGACTTCTCAGACCTTATTCTTGCTAACTAAGTTATGAATTGGGATTCTTAAGCCCCTTTCTTGGCTTCTCCTATGACACTTGGGCATGCTCTTTATTGATGAAGAATGTATGCATTTTCTATTGCTGCATGACAAACCACTACAAATATAGCAGCTTAAAATAACATCAGTTTATTAGTTCACAGTTCAGTAGGTCAGAGGTCTGGCATGGTTCTTATCTGGAGGTTCTGGTGAAGAAGCCATTTGTTTCTAGGCTCACTCAGATTTTTGGCAGAATTCACTTCCTTGCTCTTGTACAACTGAAGTTCCTGTTTTCTTGCTGACTATCAACTGGGGCCTACTCTCAGCTTCTAATGGCCACCCTCTTTTCCTGGCACATGGTACTCTCCATCTTCAGACACAGCAGGAATTCCTTGAATCTTTGTGCTTTGAATCTCTCTGACTTTTTCTTCTGCCTCCAGCTAGAGAAAGCTCTCCAGTTCGATCAAGCCTACCAGATGATCTCCCTATCTTAAGGTCTGCTGGGCTATGTAACATAAACATAATCACAGTCATGGCAATGATATCATATTCACAGGGATCCAGGGATTAAGACCTAGAATCTTGAGAGGATAGGGGCATTTTTAGAATTCTGCCTACCAGGATAAGCAAGAGATGAACCTGGATATTTTTTAGAGTTGGGGAGGGGGGAGTACATTCCACCAAGATCCTTTCTTTTCTGTTTGGTTCAATACTTTGCTTTCCTTAAGTTTCTGGAGTATGGGCAGTTTCTGGAGCATGGGTACATTATAGCTAGGGAATAAGGAAATGGGTGGGTTTTTTTTTTTTTACAATACTACTAATTTATCAAATAGGTTAGAGATTGGATTCCCAGGCAATCAGTATAAGTATGTCACAAACATTTTTAAGAGAAGGAGCACCAAAAGCTTAATCACACAGTTGTCTAATTCTCATTTCTTCCACCAACCCCCCTCCCCATTTTACTTTCTGTTACAGTGTCATGTTGATTAGTACAACAGAGCTTAGTGTGGTTGGTTTGTACGTGTGGGGGATGTTTTTAACTGTTGCATTTCTCTTTTGTAAACTATCTGCTTGCTTACCATTCTTTAATTTGATTTTCTGTCATTGTTCTTTATCCCTTCTGTTTTTTTCTTTCCCAGTTCTCTGGATTTCTGTATTCTCACAACTGTTAAGAACTTTAACATTAGGGAAGTAAAAAAGATGGCACAGAAAAAAAATGAACTGTTGACAGGGTAGAGATGGTTGAGGTGGCATAAATAAAGAGTACAAGGTTGCTATTAAGTATTAAAACTGGCCATAGACCATATATGGAAAATGTTTAACAATGTAAGTAATACTATTGGTTAATTAATTGTCATAAACTATTACATAGAAAGGAACAAGTGAGATGACTGGATACCAGTTATAAAAGAAGAAAGTAGCTGGTAGTAGGCCCCAGCTGACAGAAAGAAAACAGAAACTTCAGTTGTATAACACCAAGGAAGTGAATTCTGCCAACAACCTGAATGAGCTTAGAAATGGATCAATAATAATATCTAGTTATTTAATAATATCTCGGTGAATATCTGAGTTGTTGAGCTTGCTTGGTAGAAATGCTCAAATAAATTTGGGACAAGATTTTTGAAGTAAAGAGAATACATGTGGTAAAAGTAAGAAGTTTATGTGGTAATTTTCTTTGCTAAGGGGCAGTCTTTTGACAGAGATGCTTATTAAGCAGGCTGGTGTTGTCTCTAATGCTCAATTAAAGGTGTTAATGAGCTACCTAAGAATAGTTTTCAGAAAGAGCAGGAAAAGTAGAACTCAGTGGGAAAGCAGAATTTATAATTTGTTTTAAAAGATGTTGTGAATTTTAAATGGGGGGAGGCGTGATCAGTACATAATTGGGTAATTTGCTTTGAGGTAGATCTGATCTTTATTTTCTTTTAATATATTGTTGAATTTCCTATGTAAATATTTAAATGTTAAATAATGATAGCTCTTATTCTGATATAGTGGTAGGAAAAACTCACTTTTTATTTTAACATTTAATTTCTTTGACCCCCACCCCCACCCCCTCCCCCCCACCTCACCGAACAGAGAAGACAGAGAAGCAAGGTTTCTAGCAAGTAAAATGGGAATCATAGCAACATTCCGGTCATGGGCAGGTAAGTTCCTCTGTGCTGCTTTATAACATCCAATAAGAAAAGCTTGGCTATTTTTTCAAATGTTAAATTATTATTGTAGCATCTGCTTTAGATGTTAACCTAATCTTTCTTTATATGTTATTGTTAGAACCAAGAGGGGTTTGTACACAAGTCTTAAAATTGACCATTTGTAAATCAATGTGCTAATGATAACCTGGGCATTAAAATAAAATTAAACAAGATCTATACCAAAAAAAATTTTTAAGAGTGTTAGTTGAATATGTAACTAAAGTTTGTTCCTAAAAATATAATGTAGAATGTCATAAATACCAAATAAGCAAGATAGGCCATTAGTAGTCCCAAATTACATTCTTTTTCATTATGGTTTATTACAAGATGTTGAATATAGTTCACTGTACTATACAGTAGGACCTTGTTGTTTATTTTATATATAGTAGTGTGTATCTGTAAATCCCAAACTCCTAATTTATCGCTCCCCCACTCCCTTTCCCCTTTGATAACCATAAGTTTGTTTTCCCTGTCTGTGATTCTGTTTCTGTTTCACAAATAAGTCCATTTGTATCATATTTTAGATTCCACATATAAGTGATATCATATGGTATTTGTCTTTCTCTGTCTGACTTAACTTCACTTAGTATGATGATAATCTCTAGGTCCATCCATGTTGCTGCATATGGCATTATTTCATTCTTTTTTATGGCCAAGTAATATTTCATTGTGTGTGTGTGTGTGTGTGTGTGTGTGTGTGTATCTCACATCTTTATCCATTCATCTGTCGATGGACATTTAGGTTGCTTCCATGTCTTGGCTATTGTAAATAGTGCTGCAGTGAACATTGGGGTGCATGTATCTTTTATTTATTTAAATTTATTTATTTATTTTCATGTTTGCTTTTTTTTGAATTTTATTTTATTTTTTTATATAGCAGGTTCTTATTAGTTATCTATTTTATACATATTAGTGTATATATGTCAGTCCCTCTCCCAATTCATCCCCCCCCACCCCGCTTTCCTCCCCTTGGTGTCCATATGTTGGTTCTCTACATCTGTGTCTCTATTTCTGCGTTGCAAACCAGTTCATCTGTACCATTTTTCTAGATTCCACATATATGCGTTAATATACAATATTTGTTTTTCTCTTTCTGACTTACTTCACTCTGTAGGGCAATCTGCATGTATCTTTTCAAATTACAGTTTTCTCTGGTTATATGCCCAGGAATGGGATTGCAGGATCATGTGGTAACTCTATTTTTACTTTTTAAAGAAACCTCCATACTGTTTTCCATAATGGCTACACCAATTTACATTCCCACCAGCAGTGTAGGAGGGTTCCTATTTCTCCACAACCTCTCCAGCATTTATTATTTGTAGACTTTTTAATGATGGCCATTCTGACTGGTGTGGGGTGATACCTCATTGTAGTTTTGGTTTGCATCTCTCTAATAATTAGTGATGTTGAGCATCTTTTCATGTGCCTATTGGCCATCTGTATGTCTTCTTGGGAGAAATGTCTATTTAGGTCTTCTGTCCATTTTTTGATTGGGTTGCTTGTTTTTTTTGTTATGGAGTTGTGTGAACTGTTTGTATATTTTGGAAATTAATCCCTTGTCGGTTGCCTCATTTGCAAATATTTTCTTCCACTCCATAGGTTGTCTTTTCATTTTGTTTATGGTTTCCTTTGCTGTGCAAAAGCTTATAAGTTTCATTAGGTCCCATTTGTTTATTTTTGCTTTTCATTTTTTTCTTTTTTAAAAATTTTTATTGGAGTATAGTTGATTTACAGTATTGCGTTAGTTTCAGGTGTACAGTGAAGTGAATCAGTTGTACATATATCCACTTTTTTTTTTTTTTTTAGATTCTTTTCCCATGTAGGCCATTACAGAGTATTGAGTAGAATTCCCTGTGCTATACAGCAGGTTATGATTAGTTATCTATTTTATATATAGTTGTATGTATATGTCAGTCCCAGTCTCCCAGTTTATCCCTCCCCCACTCTTATCCCCTTGTAACTGTAAGTTTGTTTTCTACATCCATGACTCTACTTCTGTTTTTAAGTAAGTTCATTTGTACCCCCCCTTTTTTTTCTGGATGCCACATATAAGCAATATCATATATTTGTCTTTCTGTGTCTGACTTACTTCACTCAGTATGATAATCTCTGGATTCATCCCTGTTGCTGCAAATGGCATTACTTTGTTCTTTTTTTATTGCTGGTAATGTTCCACTGTATATATGTACCATGTTTTCTTTATCCATTCCTCTGTTGTTGGACGTTTAGGTTGCTTCCATGTTCTGGCTATTGGAAATAGTGCTGCAATGAACATTGGGGTGCATTCCTTTACACTAACAATGAAAGATCAGAAAGAGAAATTAAGGAAACAATCCCATTTACCATCGCAACATAAAGAATAAAATACCTAAGAATAAACCTACCTAAAGAGGCAAAAGACCTGTACTCAGAAAACTGTAAGATATTGATGAAAGAAATCAAAGACGACACAAACAGATGGGAAGATATACCATGTTCTTGGATTGGAAGAATCAGTATTGTGAAAATGCCTATACTCCCCAAAGCAATCTACAGATTCAGTGCAATCCCTATCAAATTACCAATGGCATTTTTCACGTAACTAGAACACAAAATCTGTATGAAAACATAAAAGACCCGAATAGCCAAAGCAATCTTGAGAAAGAAAAACGGAGCTGGAGGAATCAGGCTCCCTGACTTCAGACTATACTACAAAGCTACAGTCATCAAAACAGTATGGGACTGGCATAAAAACAGAAATATAGGTCAGTGGAATAGGACAGAAAGCCCAGAAATAAACCCACTCACCTATGGTCAATTAATCTATGACAAAGGAGGCAAGAATATACAATGGAGAAAAGACAGTCTCTTCAATAAGTGGTGCTGGTTTCCCATGCTGGACAGCTACATGTAAAAGAATGAAATTAGAACACTCCCTAACACCATACACAAAAATAAACTCCAAATGGATTAAAGACTTAAATGTAATGCTGGACACTATAAAACTCTTAGAGGAAAACGTAGGCAGAACACTCTTTGACATAAATCACAGCAAGATCTTTTTTGATCCACCTCCTAGAGTAATGAAAATAAAAACAAAAATAAATGCGATCTAATTAAAAGTGCTTGCACAGCAAAGGAAACCATAAACAAAATGAAAAGACAGCCCTCAGAATGGGGGAAAATATTTGCAAATGAAGCAACCGACAAGGGATTAATCTCCAAAATATATAAACAGCTCATGCAGTTCAGTATCAGAAAACCAGATAACCCAATCAAAAAATGGGTGGAAGATCTAAATAGACATTTCTTCAAAGAAGACATACAGATGGCCAAAAAGCACATGAAAAGATGCTCAACATCACTAATTATTGGAGAAATGCAAATCAAAACTACAATGAGGTATCACCTCACACTGATCAGAATAACCTTCATTAAAAAGTCTACAAATAATAAATGCTGGAGAGGGTGTGGAGAAAAGGGAACCCTCTTGCACTGTTGATGGGAATGTAAATTGGTACAGCCACTGTGGAGAATGGTATGGAGGTTCCTTAAAAAACTAAAAATAGAACTACCATATGACCCAGCAGTCCCACTCCTGGGCATATACCCAGAGAAAACCGTATTTTTGCTTTTATTTCTATTGCCTAGTAGTCCAATATTTCTTGAGAATAGGGATTATATGTGTTTTACCTTTCCATGGAATAAAAAGCAAACATTTTTCTTAAAATAATACCACCACTAAATGTGTTATTTTGTTTTAATGATTACCTCTTCCTTCTTTTTTTTAAAAAATTTATTTATTTATTTAATTTTTGCTTGCGTTTTCTTCGTTGCTGCATGCAGGTTTTCTCTAGTTGTAGTGAGCAGGGGCTACTCCTTGTTGCAGTGCACGGGCTTCTCATTGCGGTGGCTTCTCTTGTTGTAGAGCATGGGCTCTAGGCACACAGGCCTCAGTAGTTGTGGCTTGCTGGCTGTAGAGCGCAGGCTCAGTAGTTGTGGCACATGGGCTTAGTTGCTACGCAGTATGTGGGATCTTCCCAGACCAGGGCTCGAACCCATGTCCCCTGCATTGGCAGGTGGATTCTTAACCACTTCGCCACCAGGGGAGCCAACCTCTTCCTTCTTGACTTTGCAGAATAATTTAAGGGATAGCATACAAAGGAGTATAGCAATAAATAGAACAGGAAAATTTACTTGAACATTTCTGTATACTTAAGTAACCAGCTAACATCTTTTCCATAAAAATGACTATCCCAGCCATAGACTTGGCCCCTAGCCAATACATGTACAAGGACTTCCTCTGGCCTCTCACATTTTGGTAAAAATCCCAACCTTGCTATACCTCATGACTGCCTATTTCCCCTTATCCTCATGGACAACCTAGGATTCTATGAGGGCTCAACCATCACACATCGTTTTTTATACTTTACTAGCCTCCACACACTCTTTCAACATAGAAAACCAACACAGTCCTCCTGCCAAGGTTAACTGTCGGTGCCCTTGCCTCAGAAATCACTTAAAACTTTATTTTCTGTAGCTACAGCTACCGTCCTTCACCATTCTTCAGCTTCCTTGCCATTAGAGTGGTTTCTTTCGTCCCCCCAAGAATGAATTCTATCCAACTCTAACCACCAGTACAGCCTAGCTACTGTCTTCTCGTTCTCTCTACTGTAGACTCTGCTCTCCAGTCACTGTACCTCTAACCTCTGCCAGTCTCTTGTTTCTCTTAAACGTTTTTCTACTGTGCTTCAGTTTGTCCTAGAGTCCTTTAATGCACTGATCCATCATTAGAAACTTAAAAGGTCGGAGTGTTCTTCCCTTCTATTGAAGTAAGAACTGGAATATTATTCAAGTTAGAATTCTGAAAACATTTTCTCACAGAAATAATTTCCTACATAGTATTAGATTCTGTGATACTGTGTATGGGTTAAATGAGCTTTTGTATGTTTGTAATGTTATTTCTATCATATATTTCAAAATCCAAAAAACTGACTGAAAAATGAACTTTTAGAACACAGTTTCTTCTTGAGTTGCAATAGCCTGTTTTCCCTATCAGTGCAGACTATGATTGCAGATCATTGTATCTTAATCTATAATCTCTCAAATTACTGCCAGACATCAAAGTTTGAGAAACACTATTTTGGTATTTTAAGTAAGTCTGTCTATTATGTTTTAATTTGAATTTTGAACCAAAGTGCAAAGAGAAGATACATATTATTCATAAATATAAATATATGTGCTTAGCTAGAAGTAACAGGGAACTTCAGAATCCTATATGACTTTTTAAAAATGTTTTCCTTTACTTTTTAAAAATGTTTTCCGTAACATTTTATCAAAAATTTCAACTATACAGAAAAATTATACAGTGTACACCATATACTCCTACCACTTAGATTTTGCTCTATTTGCTTTATTCCATATCTACCCATCTGCCTAGTCCTCTGAGAATTCATCAGTCCTCATGTTATTCTAATGCATTTTAAAGAAGTTGCAAAATTAAGTGCTCCTGATTCCTAAACACTTCAGCATGCACATTATTACCTAAAGCTCAGTATTTGTTTAGGGTTCTTATTTGGTTATTTTTGTTTGTTTCTGAGGTTTTTTTGGGGGGGGATTGAGGTAAAATTTACCCCTTACAGTGAAATGCACAAATCTTGAGTCTGCCATTTGATGAGTTTTGACAAATGCTTATACCTGTGTATCCAAACTCTTTTTAGGATATAGAACATTACCATCATCGCAGAAAGTTCTCTCATGTCCCTTCCTAGTTAATCCCTGACCCCACTCCTGTAAGAAGCAACCACTACTCTGTTTATTTTTTATCACAAATCATTTTTGCCTGTTCTGAAACTTCATTTAAGTGGAATCATAGTATATGTATACTTTTGTGTATAGGCTTTTTTCACTCAACTTAATGATTCTGATTTCACTCAGCAAATGCTACTGATTCATGTTGTATATATCAGTAATATGTTCCTTTTTATTGCTGAGTAGTATTCCACGGGGTAAATATATCACTGTGTTTTTAGCCTTCCTCCTGTTAGTGAATACCTGACCTGTTTCCAGTTTTGACCATTCTAAATAGAGCTACTATGAGCAGCATTGTAAAATTTTTTTTCAGATACAAGCTTTCTTTCCTTTTGGGTAAATACCAAATAGAACTGCTGAGTCACAGGGTGGATATGTGGGTTTTTTTTTTTTGGCTGTGTTGGGTCTTCGTTGCTGCACGTGGGCTTTCTCTAGTTGTGGCGAGCAGGGGCTACTCTTCTTTGCAGTGCGCGGGCTTCTCATTGCAGTGGCTTCTCTTGTTGCAGGGCACGGGCCCTAGGTGCATGGTCTTCATTAGTTGCAGCACGCGGACTTAGTAGTTGCAGTGCTCAGGCTTCAGTAGTTGTGGTGCGTGGGCTCAGTAGTTGTGACATAGGCTCTAGGGTGCGTGGGCTTCAGTAGTTGTGGCACGCGGGCTCAGTAGTTGTGGCTTGTGGGCTTTAGAACACAGGCTCAGTAGTTGCGGCGCACGGGCTTAGTTGATCCACGGCATGTGGGATCTTCCCATACCAGAGCTCGAACCCCTGTCCCCTGCATTGGCAGGCGGATTCTTAACCACTGCACCACCAGGGAAGTCCCGATATATGTTTAGTTTTATGAGAAACTGCAAGACGTTTTCTCAAAATACTGAAGCACTATTTTATACTCCTATCATGTAGGTATGTGAGTTCCAGTTGCTCTACATCCTTGCCAGCATCTGGTGTTATCAGTTTTTAATTTCAGCCACTCTGTTGGGTGCGTGACAGTATCTTATTATGACTGTAATTTGTATTTCCCCAGTGACTAATGATATTGAACACTTTTGTATGTGTTTATTGGCTACTTACTGATACATATCTTCTTTTGTGACATGGTGTTAATATGTTTAAAATTGTTTGAGTACATTCTCTCACTTAATATTTTGATCCATGCAGTTTATTTGAAGTCTGTTGGTTATACTCTTCTGTGCATTCGTTAAGTTTTAGACTTAAACTTTTAAAAGGCAAATGCCAAGCAAAGTTTATCAATTTAGGTTGAGAAAGTGTTAAATAAGCAAGACATTGTCTTATTCTCTCCAATATCCCTGAGAATCACTCATCAGCAAATGGGAATAATAGGCAGTCAGATTCATGAAACCTTTTTGGGTATGAAACAAATAGAAGAAGTAATGTAAAGGATAAAATTATTGATAATCTCTAATTGGGAAGTTCAGAGAATGTTTGAAATACACTATCAATTATGGTAAAGTAATAGTGTAATTCAGCTTGGAAAAATGTCACGTTTTGTATTACGGATACATTACTATAGAAAATTTTTTTGAAATTCAGATCAGTTATTTTTTTTTCTTTTTATCTTTTTTAGGTATTATTAATTTATGTAAGCCTGGAAACTCTGGGATTCAGTCCCTAATTGGAGTACTTTGCATTCCAAATATGGAAATAAGGGTAGGTAAAAGTTATTCTGATTGTTTCATTCGTGGAGTTTTAGTGGAGGAAATTAATTGGAAAAAATTTATTTCAGGTAATGCATTTTCCTCATGAATTGTTAATCTGTATCACAGAGCATTTTAAAAATACATGAATAAGTATTTACTACTTAGTTGAACCCTAAGAATATAATATGAATCATTTGAAACACTGCTGTTGTTAGGAACTATGGCTGTATTAAAATTAGATTAAAAATGTGAAATTAATTATGCTTTATTCAATAAAAAGTGCAAACAGTACACAGGGGCATTCTCATTGTAAAAGGTTCAAGCAATACAGAAAAATATACTTAAAAAATAAATATAGTATTTATGCAACTTATGCCTTCTAACTTGTGTTTTTATATGTTATGAGTAGTGGTTCTGATTAAAATTGGGGTATTTATATACTTATTTATTAGACATAGTCCTAAGTTATTAGTGTATAGGAATTGTATTAAACAGCTAAAACAAATTGAAATTAGAGGAAAAAAATTAACTCTTCATGTGCTTCTTCCTTTTCCTCTTCAATGTTTTTGTTTGAATTTTGTTCAGAGGGACAAAATTTGCCCCCTTGTTTCTTATTATTAGTAGTAAATATTAGCTAGAGGTGCCTTGCTTAAAATGTGAACTAAAAATAAAAGCATTTAGACCATGGAAGGATGTAATTATAGATGGAAAGGTTCCAATTCAGTTGACTTCTTACTCAGTAAATGGTGAAAGAACATGGTCCTTTGAGTCTGGCCGACTGAAGTTTGACTGCTGGTTTTATTATTTATAGCTCCATGACCTTGGGCAAATTATTTTTAACCTTTAAATATATTTCTTCATGTGTACAGTGGGGATAATAAAAGATTTATTGACAAGATTACATCATGTATATGTAGTAAGCATTCAGTAGTTATCTCTTCTCTAATATAGGCCTGATAATGGTAGGTTTCTAAAATACAGTAGTTCTGTTTTTATCAATTTTTTAATCTGTGAATAGGACATTTAAAAAATTGTAGACAAAGATTTATTCCATAAAACAAAGAAAGTGTATTTATTTGTACTTGCAGCGAGGTCTCCTTGAAGTGCTTTATGATATATTTCGTCTTCCTCTACCTGTTGTGACTGAAGAGTTCATAGAAGCACTGCTCAGTGTAGGTAAGTATTGAAGTGCATTCACTACTCATATATTATAATTTTTTAAATGGATTATCTAATGGAGGCAGAGTTCCTCAAAGGAAAAATACTGAACTAAATATTGAATATCATTTTCTTTTCTTACTGCATATTTGTGGCCTGAAATTAATATAAAAATAAAATCTCAGATAAATTTCTAAAAAGAAATTTTAATTTCTTCTCCATCACCCTAGCTCCTGAAATGAGCAGTGAAATTAATAGAAGGATGGACTAAGAAAGGAAGAGAGGACTTAATAAGAAACCTTATGTGATTCTATGTTGGATTATTTGATTCTTGTTATTTTATTTTAGCCCAAATGACTCTGAGTCCCTCAGTGAAGGAAGTTAGATCTGTGTTCATTTACATAAATCGTTTTTTTCTGTATGCCTTCTTGAGTCTTTTTTTTTTTTTTTAACGAACATTTAAGAAAATTATTTGTAGCCTGCTTAGCTGATGGTTATTTGAAGTGTTTCATTGGTATATTATTTTCTTCTAACTATCTAAATTTAACTATTTTAGATCCAGGTAGATTCCAAGACAGTTGGAGGCTTTCGGATGGCTTTGTAGCAGCTGAGGCAAAAACTATTCTTCCTCATCGTGCCAGATCCAGGTAGACTTTAGATATAGAAATAGTTCAGATTTATTACAATTACTATTTTTATGTTAAATTTTGTAGTGTATGGAACAATATTTAAATTTTTCTGTGCTGTACTTATTTCCAGGCCAGACCTCATGGATAATTATTTGGCACTGATACTCTCAGCATTTATTCGTAATGGGCTTTTAGAGGTAGGAGTTATAAACCTTACTTTATTCTATTTTATTTATTTTATTTTCTCTAACAGAATTCTTTCAGAGCAACAAACATATGATACATAATTGTATTTCATATATACTGTTTTGCAACTATGATATTTTCTTCTTATTTTCAAAGGGTTTGGTTGAGGTGATAACAAACAGTGATGACCATATCTCAGTTAGAGCTACCATCCTTTTAGGAGAGCTTTTACATATGGTAAGTTTAACAACTTCTGATTATGTTTCATACTATTAATGTTTTAATTTATGAAACAGGCTATTTTAACAATGTTACTTTGCATTATCTCAAAAAAATAAGTTTGCATTTATTTGAATGTTTATCTTTGCATTACAAAGAACCCTTGATACCTTGTATCTTATATATATAGGCTAGTTTTTTAAATGGAACAAATATAAAAAATACAGAGAACTGAATATTGCTTTTTTATACTCACTTTTGATGCTGACATTTTAAGTCGTAAAAGTCTTTCTCTTAGAATGACTTCCTACCTGAAAAGCATGAAATTACAAAACTATAGGTATTACTTCAGTCAGCTAAATAGAATTGATATATAATAGTCAGTGCCTGAATTTTAGAAAACTTTGTGGAAAAAAATCTAAATATAACTGCCTCATTTGAGCACATACTTCTCTGTAAACTTGTAGGTTTAGGTTTGGAGGGTGGGAATCTTTTTTTTTTTTTTTTCTTTTTGGCCATGATTTTATGACATCAGTAACTTCTGGAAACAAGGAGCTAGCAAAGTAATCTGACCATTCTCTGTTTCCAGCAGATCAAGCAGTGAGGGTACTCTGATTATTTGCAAATTAGAAATTTATATTTCTGTCACTGATTAGTTAATAAACACTAAATAAAAAGAACCACTTTAAACTCATTAAGTAAACTTATGGCAAATCTTTTAAAATTATGTTATGGCTTATTATTGGCAGAATATTTTTTGTTTTTGTAGTTGTTTTTGGTCCCCTCCATCACCAGGGTTTTTTTTCTACATAGCAGTTGGGCTTTGTGAGTGAGCAAAAGAGAATTAAACAGTTTAATGATAACTGTCTTTATTAGTGAATTATTTTAGCCACTTGCTCTGTTTTCCTTCAGTCCATCTATGAGATAATTAAGTAATATTGCAGAATCTCAGGTGTGATTATTTTTATTTTAATTAAGATATCATTTCTGTAAGGATATCAATATCTAGAATTATTTGCCTTTATATGAAGGAGTCTCTTTAATAAATTTCATCCATTCCCTTCCACCGTGCACCAGAATTCTGTGATTCCCTTGAAATATAAAAGCTAGTCATTTTGAGTATAGCAGTGTTAGTTCATTGCTTGTTATTCTTACATCTTCTGGCTTCCACATTTAATTAATTTGTCTTTATTATTAGAAAGCAGATTGGGTGGTAGGACTTTGTTTGGAAAGCAGAAGACAAGTTTCTTATTTAGAGACTGTTGGAATATGAGACAAACCTGTTTTGAGAAGGTGGTTTTTAAACCTAAGAAGTCAACTCATAAGTTATGATATAGCATCCAGCATTTTAAATGCTACTTTTAACATAACATTATAACACTGGATCCAAGTTTTGACATATAGTCCTTTTAGATTATTTAAGAATTGAGTTTAATTGGGTACCACTTAAAATTATAATTTAATGTTATAATAAAGGATGTATGAAGTTTAGAGTTTTATTAATGTAATATGAGCCTGTATCTTTATATTTGTTACATCTCATCCTTGTTGAAAGTAGATGAGATAAAAATTAGCTATAAGTATATATTAGAAAATGAATAATTCATGAGTAAAACCTTTTAGCATTATATCTGTGGATAATCTGTAACATAAAATACTCTATTTTTCAAAAATATTATGGTTCATTTTAGGCAAACACAATTCTTCCTCATTCACATAGCCATCATTTGCACTGCCTGCCAACCCTAATGAATATGGCTGCATCCTTTGATATCCCTAAGGAAAAGAGACTGTAAGTATCAGAGCTCTAGCAAAGCTTGTGCCTGTATATTTAATACCCACTTAGATGACCTTATCTTCTTTATAAGAAAGTAGTATATATAGGTTATGCCTGGGAATTATTTAGGGAAGCCTTTGGATAAGAGGAAAATTAACAGTTTTTAAAAATAATTTGTATTTTAGGCTACAGAGTGAAAGCATGTTTCTGGACAAGGACATAAACTTTCTACCAGATCAGTAAAAATATTGGGATTGAGAGTGTTTTGGACTGTTTTATGTTTTGAGCAACAGTTCAGTCTCTTTTTCAATGTCTGAATTATTTCAAATTAAAGCACAAAGACTAACAGTGTATTCTTTTGTATGTGTGGTTAAAAATGTTGGAAAAAGAAAGTTGGAATTTATATATTTAGGCTTCATTATTTTTTTTTGTAGTGTTTTGAAATGTAGTTCATTGGCTATTCAGAACTAGGAATTTTTGTTATGTTATAATACATTTCTCAAAAGTTTAGTTAGCTTTATTAATTCAAAAGTACACATAAGGGCCTCACTATAAATAAATAATACTTTGTTTATTAGTTTTAAATCTGTCAGTGAAAATACTATTACTTAACAGACTGAAGTTGTATTATAAACTGAGGGCATTAGGGACCATCAGCTCTGACTCTTAGGCTAACATTGGTAGTGGTGGCATTCAACTTTTATTTTAGTAGTTTCTTGATGGAAAAACGTACCTGCCCAAAGCCTGATAGACCTGAACTCTGGGTCAGATTATGGCCATGGTATTTAGTGTTCATCAGGAATTCAAATTTACCTTCAAAATTCCAGTAATAATCTAAGAAAGATTTTTTTAGCTCGGTAAGCTCTTTACTGATAAATACTTGCCAATCTGGGCACATCCTAAGGTTTTTAAATTTTAAATCTGATTTGTATTTACCAGAACTTCTGAAGTTGAGACTTGATCACTACCAAATTCTAGAAAACTGTATTTTATGCACCACAAAAAGGGAATTTAAAATAATTTCTAGGGACTTCCCTGGTGGCACAGTGGTTAAGAATCCACCTGCCAATGCAGGAGACACGGGTTCGATCCCTGGTCCGGGAAGATCCCACATGCCACGGAGCAACTAAGCCCGTGCGCTACGACTACTGAACCTGTGCTCTAGAGCCCAGAAGCCACAACTACTCAGCCCGCGTGCTGCAACTACTGAAGCCCGTGCGCTTAGAGCCTGTGCTCCACAACAAGGGAAGCCACAGCAGTAAGAGGCCCGCGCACCGTAATAAGCAGTAGCCCCCACTAGCCTCAACTAGAGAACGCCTGTGCACAGCAACGAAGACCCAACACAGCCAAAATAAATAATTAATTAGTTTAAAAAATAAAATAATTTTTAAAAGGATTCCATTTACAATTGCAGATTAGTGGGGAAAATAGAGACTGTTCAGTTGATACTGGAATCATTGGTTATCCAACCTCATATCATAAACAAAAATCAATTTCATATGGATTAAGGACTTAAATGTGAAAAGCAGAGTTTTAAAACTTTAATAAGAAAGTAAGGTCACTAGGTTCTGACCCTGAGGAAGGAGTTCTTAAAACTAACATACAAAAAGTACTCACCACCATAGAAGAAAAGATTAGTATGTTTTGTTGAATCTAAATAATTAGTGTTTCTTCATACAAATCAGCAGTGTTCTTGTTTTTTTTCTTTGTGGTTCTAAATTTGGTTAAGTAATTTACTTTTTAGTAACAGTCTCTAGCATGGATTTATGTAAGTTTTAATAGAATAATTTACCAAAGTGATCTCCCTAAAATTACACTAGCCTTGTATTAATTGTACTAATTTTTTTCTCATTAGGCGAGCCAGTGCAGCCTTGAACTGTTTAAAACGCTTCCATGAAATGAAGAAACGAGGACCTAAGCCTTATAGCCTTCATTTAGATCACATTATTCAGAAAGCAATTGCAACACACCAGAAACGGGATCAATATCTGCGAGTTCAGAAAGATATATTTGTTCTTAAGGTACTGACGTGAAGATGCAATTTTCAGTTTAATTTCCTAATTCTTAACCACTGTATTTTAGTAGGCATACATGCTTGAATTTGCAGTATTATTCATGCATATGGATTTTCAGAAGGCTTCTAAGTTTTATAATGACTAGGCAGTGGAGCTGTGTTTTTATAACTTTTTAAAGTTAGAAAACCTTGATAATCTTCCTTAAATGAAAAACCTTCCATTTTGTTTTTAAAATTTGAAGTTAGTTTTTTGATGTGAGGCCAATTTGTCTTAATATTTCATATTACTTTCTGGTGATTTTAGGATACAGAGGAAGCTCTTTTAATGAACCTTAGAGATAGCCAAGTCCTTCAACATAAAGAGAATCTTGAATGGAATTGGAATCTTATAGGGACCATTCTTAAGGTATGATAGGATACTTCTTGGTAATGGCTTGATTGTTTTCATTTTCTTATTCATTGTACTTCATCATAATTATATGTTTAGGAATTGACAAATACATAATATAATGTATTATGTTTTTCTAGTGGCCAAATGTAAATCTAAGAAACTATAAAGATGAACAGCTGCACAGGTATGTAAGAACTGTTTTGCATTTAAAGCACTTAGATTTGAATTATATTATGCCTCATACCTACTAAAAGTAATAATGTTTTAAAGATACATACGTACATTTTAATAGTTGGTATTCAGTAGATACATATATATATATTTATATATAGTTGGTATTTTACAACCAAAAAGCATCAGCTAATTCTTTTTCTGGTTATTTACATTCTGGTTTTAGTTTTGGAACAAACGAAATACTTGAGATTAAAGTTTCTCAAATCGAGGAATATCAGCCATGTACTTATCTTAGCCCTAATGTATGAGAATGACATAATAAGGACATAGTGTCTCCCTATCAAAATGATGGCCATTTTAAATATTCCAATTCTACTTTCTTTTGCATCTGACTTTGAAGGGTTATTCATTCTTCTTCCTTTTTACACTCCTTGTAACCAACCACACCTTCCATAAAACATGCTAATGTTTATAGCATATACAGTACTTCAGGGTATTGTGCTGTTTTCTAGTACCTCATGCATTTTTACTCCTTCTAAGTTTAGACTAACCAACCACCAGTGTTGATCCCATTGGATAAGAGGGGCTTTACTTCATGTTTTTGAGAAGTTCATATCATTGACATTATAAATGATTATATTCATCTACTCAGTGATATTTAACTTAATATCTGTATTAAGTTTTGAGAAATATATAGAACATAAGAATTACATTGGGGTAAAGAAGCATAGCACTAACTTTTCAGACTCCTTGAGAACAGAGGTGAAGTCTCACTCAACTTTGTTTCTCCAACTCCTGGATCTGGCACCTTTATTAGATTGGATTGTAGTGCTCGAAATTAAATTGAACTTAATTCCATGGAAGCTTAGAACATAATGTGGAAAATTATAACATTGAAATATCATCCATTGCTTTATAAATTCAGTTGCTTAAATTTTACCTGGAGCTTTTATGGTTGACTTTTTGCCTAATGGTGAAAAACTGATAAAATCATAGTGTGGTAACATTTGCTTACAATTATCTAGTATAAGATTATTTTATAGAGCCATGGGACAAAGTTCTTGATAAAGTACAGTACAGAAAAAAATTTATATATTCTGGATTAAAAGAGAGTTGAAAAGAAAAAAAGACCTGATAGTAAAATAAAATGTGTGCATTTCAAAAGAAAGAAAAAAAAGAATGAAAATTTATATCCAGCTGACTTCCTCATATTCTCCAACTGTATCTTCTAGCTATGTTATATCTGCAATTTTCCTGCTAGCATCTTTCTTCTCCACTATTTCTGTCAGGCATCTCACCATAAAATTCTTATTTCACAAAGATACTTTTTATAATGAAGGGGATTTTTTGTTGTTTTTTATGGTTGGTTTGTGTGTGGAATGTACCAAATGTGTTTATTAAATTTCTTGCCATTTAGCTCAATGGTTTAAACCCAAAACATATTCAAAACCTTATTATATCATAAGTTGTGGTTAAGAGTCTAAAAGAATTATTTGGTTTATTACTTTGTTGCTGATTTTTTATTTTGATTGTAGGTTTGTACGAAGACTACTTTATTTTTACAAGCCCAGCAGTAAATTATATGCCAATCTGGATCTGGATTTTGCCAAGTCCAAGCAGCTCACAGTTGTGGGTTGCCAGTTTACAGAATTTCTTCTTGAGTCTGAAGAGGTAATAAGCACTTTGTATATTTTCCAGAGTAAATGTTTTTCACTGAATTTGCCCCCTTCCTTTTATTTCTGAATAGGCATAAGCTATATTTAGAAACATTGAGAATGAGACCAAACCTAGATTTTTATCCTGACTTAGTCACTAGCTATTTATGTGACTTTGGACAATTAATTTGCCTCTAGAAGACCTGGTTTTCTCCTTGTAAGATGGAAAATAACACCACCTCATGCAGCACAGTGTTGAATGGGATTAAAAAGAACAGATACTCAGTGATTGATATCTGTTATTAGTAACTTCATCATTATCATTAAATTTTTTGGACTTGATTAGAGGTGATTTTTGTAATTGTAGGCACTAAGTCCTTTTCTAGCAATATCGTAATGTATTTGCTTTTAGGATGGGCAAGGATACTTAGAAGACCTAGTAAAGGATATTGTTCAGTGGCTCAATGCCTCGTCTGGCATGAAACCTGAAAGAAGTCTTCAAAATAATGGTTTATTGACTACTCTTAGTCAACACTACTTTTTATTTATTGGAACACTTTCTTGCCACCCTCATGGAGTCAAAATGCTGGAAAAATGCAGTGTATTTCAATGGTGAGCATTCCTAAATTCTGTTTCAGTATATACCTAAACTATTTTTAATGTGATCAGAAAGGGCATGCTTTTTAGTCTGTGTACCTGTGTTTGGTAAGTTTTTATTAAAATGCAAAAAAATATTTAGAGTTGTCTTGATGCTCTGATGCTTTTTTTTAAATGTGATATTTATTAAGTGCTTTCTTTTAGAAATGCTTATTTATTAGGAATTTAAAAGTATTTGTTGAATTAATGAATCAATACAGTAATTTCTAGTAACCTTCATTATTTTCATCCTTATTTTAGTTTACTTAACCTTTGCTCCTTGAAAAACCAAGATCACTTGCTGAAACTGACTGTTTCGAGCTTGGACTATAGCAGAGATGGATTGGCTAGGGTCATACTTTCCAAAATCTTAACGGCAGCCACTGATGTGAGTATAATATAGGCAATAAAACTGTATATTTCATAACCAGTTAATTCAGTATTTTATAAATTTTGGCCTCATAAAACTAATTATAAATTCTAAGACTATGGGATGGAATTTTAGTTTACTTTTAAATTTTAGTTCCTCCAAAGAACTCAATACAGTACACATATTTTTATATAAAGGGAAAGAAGCAGCTAGATCAAAACAGAAGTATTTTACTTTACTTGGACTAAAAAAATATTCATATCAAGGGCTAGACCATCAATTCCAGTCTTTCTGCCCTTTTCAAGTAGCAGAACTGTCCCAAAACAAAGTCGAATAGACCGTCCATAGTGAAGTTTGGGTGGTGTTTTTTTTCTTTTTTTTTTTTTAATGTTCTTATTTATCTTTATAGGCTTGCAGGCTGTATGCAACAAAACATTTAAGAGTATTATTGAGAGCTAATGTTGAATTCTTCAATAATTGGGGAATTGAATTACTAGTGACCCAGCTGCATGATAAAAACAAAACGATTTCTTCTGAAGCTCTTGATATTCTCGATGAAGCGTGTGAAGACAAGGTAAAGTTTCATTATTTTATAATAAAACCCTTAGACATGAATTTTTATTAAAATATTCAAATTTGATAGAAAATTATGTGAAATTATAATGTATATAATATAGTGGTTTTAGAAATAGAGAATTTACTATCTTCATGCAGTTATTAATTTGCCTAATAATTATTTCTTTTAGGCCAATCTTCATGCTCTTATTCAGATGAAGCCAGCTTTATCTCACCTTGGGGACAAGGGTTTGCTTCTCCTCCTGAGGTAAATTTTAAGAAAAATTTTCTTATAGTTATGTTTTCTGTTGTGTTCTCTCTGGCAGTGTGTATTAAAGCTGGATTCAAATCTGTAAAGGAAGCACTCTAAAGAGTTTAGCTTGTTAACTTCTGAAAGAGGCCTATTTTAGAATATTGGACATCCTTTAATACTGAAACTCTGTCTTTTCGTTGTTTTTCTTAATGTTTCTTTTACATTTCCATGTGTCCTCATTCTTTTCATGACATTTTCTTTACTGTGGTTGGATTCACATGTTTTTGCAAAGATTATGAAAATTTATTTGTATTTGAAATTACAATGAATAATAATTGACCTTTTAGTTTTAGGAAGGAGCTGTTCTTAAAGTCTTTTACCTCCTTAAACATATTTTGTTTGAGATATTTTAGCTCCTTAAACATTTTTTGTGAGACTCAATGTTAAACTATTGCCTGTTTTAATTTACAGATTTCTCTCCATTCCAAAAGGGTTTTCCTATTTGAATGAAAGGGGTTATGTAGCAAAACAATTGGAAAAGTGGCACAAGGTAACTTCCTATTGAATAAGTTTCAATTTGTATCTTTTTATCTTGGGAAATAGATTGTGAATTTAGAGGATTTAAAAAATATCGTCAGTATTTTGAAACTAAAAAAGTTAAATATTTAAACATTCATGTGAAGTCAAGTCTTAAAATTCTGTATAATTATTTGTATTCATATTTATCCATTTTTTAAACTATAGTTATTTTATAGCGAACTATTGATTTTGTGTAAATTCTGTTGAAATTTTGCTTTCAATTTAATTGATATAATCTATTGGTATCGTTTGTCAACCCTACTTACCATCATTTCTTTTATTCTTGGGTTCCTTTCGCACCCCTTTTAAGCTGAAACTAAAACAGTTTTCCTAAATGAAGATTATAAAACAGTTCTACCAAGCAGATATAATAATCTAATTAAACTTCATTTTAAGGTGTACTTTTCATAAATCTGAGAGCAGACTTCTTGCTGTTGTATATAATAGGGAAATCTAAGAAGAAGGGAGTAGTTTGAAGGTATTAACTTACTAGCTTTTCTTTAGATGGTCATCACTCTGACTTCAGTGCAATGCTTTCGTTTGAAGCATTGTAAATTGTCAAAGCATCTTAGAATCTCATGGAATAATCAATCCTAATGTAAATGATTTTCAGATTTTCCATTATTTCAGATCGTTATTTATATTGTCTATATTGAACCATGTTTCATAAGATATTCTCATTTTTAAAAAATACTATAGCTATTGTTATAGTTACCAGAGGTGGGGTGTGGGGGGAGAGGGAATTGGATGAAGGCAGTCAAATGATACAAACTTCCAGTTATAAATAAGTACTAGGGATAACGTACAACATGATAAATATAATTAACACAGCTGTATGTTATATATGAAAGTTGTCGAGAGAGTAAATCCTAGGAGTTCTTATCACAAGGGAAAATTTTTTTTTTATTTCTTTAATTTTGTATCTGTATGAGATGATGGATGTTCACTAAACTTATTTTGATGATCCTTTCATGATGTGTGTAAGTCATATCATTGTGCTGTACTCCTTAGACTTATACAGTACTGTCTGTCAGTTGTATCTCAATAAAACTGGAAGAAAAAAGGGAAAAAAATACTATAAAGTGTACAACTGCAGGCCTGAAGTCTTTCAGTAATTGGTGAATTAGAAAACTAAAATAAAGATGTGATAGTTTTGAACTTCCCTGGTGGTCCAGTGGTTAAGAATCCGCCTGCCCATGTAGGGGACATGGGTTCGATTCCTGGTCCGTGAAGAACCCACATGCTGTGGGGCAACTAAGCCCGTGCGCCACAACTACTGAGCCCGCAAGCCACAACTACTGAAGCCCGTGTGCTCTGGGGCCTGCATGCTGCAACTACTGAAGCCTGCATGCCTAGAGCCCATCCTTTGCAACAAGAGAAGCCACCGTAATGAGAAGCCCCGCACACTGCAACATAGAGTAGCCCCCACTGGCCGCAACTAGAGAAAGCCCACATGCAGCAATGAAGCCCAGTGCAGCCAAAAAAAAAAAAAAAAAAAAAAAAAAAAGAGATATGATATATGATAGTTTTATTTTCTAAATAGAAGATGTTTAAACTAGTTACCATAATAAGATTGGTCACCTTATTATACAAATTATATTAGGAAATTGCTTAGCAAATCTGGTACAGCACTTTCAGATAGTAGGTACAAAATATTAACTGATATAACAAAATTATGTGTCGTGTATAAGGAAACAGAAGAAGGGTTAATGATTCTGCCTTAGGGATTAGCAAAAAAAAATGTTAGGCAGAGGAGAGGATGTGATATTTGAAGCGGTCTTGAGGTGTAAATAGTCAAATAAATTGGAAGAAGGATGTTCAAGGATGAGGGGGCAGAATAATAAATCTGTATAGGTTACTGAAACTTCACAGACTTGTGAGGAAAGCCATATTCCAGTGCGGGTGGGGCTAGGATAAGTGGGGTGTGGCAAGATGAGGATGGAATGGTGAATTAGAACTAGATTGAATTAGAATTAGAACTAGGCTTTTATAAGCCACATTGTGTCATACTAAGGGATTTCAATTTTGTAGGAAGTGGAGGAATCTTTACAAGTGTAAAGAATATTCATGATCAGAACTATACTTTAGAAAAAGATCACGGTGTAGTAGCAGAAGTTTGATCATCAAAGGTAAAGGAATCTAGGAATACTGAGACCAGTTTAGAAGCAAAATTGATAAAAGCATGGACTTCAGTGGTGGTTAGGTTCAATAGTCAGGGACACATTTTCTGGATATTTTTGAAATAAGATGGACAGGATTTGTGAACTGATTGGATGTAATGTATGAGGGGTCCCACTTGACACTTAAGGTTTCTGATTTGAATGACTGAATACATAATGGCTTAGCATTAAAAGATTGTGATTACAAAAGATGGTTTGCAGGAATGAGGATAATGAATTTTGAATAAGTTGAACTGGTATTGCCTGTTGTATGGCAAGTGATAGTATCCAGAAAATATTTGGAAATGTGGATCTGGAGCTCAGATGTGAGCTGAAGATAGAAGTTTGGGAGTTGTCAGTGAATAGTAGTAGTTGAAATTTGAATTGAGTGAGATCACCAAGGAAAATGCAAAGAACAAAGAAATAAAACTGGAAATTGCTCCCTAGAGAACACTCTGCTTTTTTTTTTTATCTTTATGCTTTTTTTAATATATAACTTTATTTATTTATTTATTTTTAATTTTTGGCTGCGTTGGGTCTTCGTTGTTGTGCGCAGCCTTTCTCTAGTTGCAGAGAGCGGGGGCTACTCTTTGTTGCGGTGTGCGGGCTTCTCATTGTGGCAGCTTCTCTTGTTGCAGAGCATGGGCTCTAGGCGTGCGGGCTTCAGTAGTTGTGGCTCGCGGGCTCTAGAGCGCAGGCTCAGTAGTTGTGGCGCACGGGCTTAGTTGCTCTGCAGCATGTGGGATCGTCCCAGACCGGGACTCGAACTCGTGTCAGGCGGATTCTTAACCACTGTGCCAACAGGGAAGCCTGAACACTCTGCTTTAATGAGGGGAATAAAAGGACAGGGATACTGAGGAAAAAATTATCAGCATGGCTTCACTAAAGGATGCTTCAGGAAGGAGAGGCCAGTGGTATATATTCTTGAGAGAGGTCAGGTAAGGTGAACACTAGAAAAAAAGCCTGTTGAAGGTGACAGGTCATTGGTGAATTTTGCGAGAGCAATTTCAGTAACAAGTTATAAACAGATGCTGAATTGCTGTTAGTTAGGCAGTAAATGTGAGATATAAAAATAAAGACAGTATAGTCTACTTTCTCAAATTAATCAGAGAAAGGGAGAAAGGGAAGGGAACTAACTTAGTGATTGCCTACCATTAAACTTAGTGCCTTTCAAGTATTACCTCACTTAATCCTCACAGCAACCCTGTGAAATGTTTTTGTATTATTTCTATGTTGTGAATGAAAATGTGGAAGCTAAGATGAGTAAACTAATTTATCCTAGGTCACAGAGCTTGAAAATAACAGAGCAGGGGCACTTTTTGATTCCAAAGCCCATGTTCTTTCCACTATATTTGATTTCCTCCCAGTAGCTTGCAGCATGCCAAGATAAAGTTGAGACTGTCTCTTTTTCTAGGTAATAAAGCATCCAGGCCTGAATAATATTGAAAATTCACTCATTCAATTTAAAACTTTCATCCCTAGCGCAGGCTTGGTATAGACTTAGAAACCTGCAATGGAGGGAGGATATGGTTCATTTCATCACTCTTTATTATTTGTCTCCTCCCCATTTACCAGCTGCAAATTTGGAGCCTCTCCAGCTTTAGAGCAGGAGGAGGAGGAGGAGGAAGGGGTACAGGGTCATGGACAGTCTTACTGAACTGATGCAGCTGTTATCTGGGGTTGTTAGCTTTGAGTGGGGCAGATTTCAGATGTTGATTCTTTTACTCTAGGGTTATGTTTGTGAATTCCTCAAAGACCTCACTCTGGGGATCTCTCATTTGCAGTTCCCTTGACTGGATCAATGGCTCCTCTGGCTGCCTACTTACAATACCTCCTAGTAGCTAGAGGTTCACCCTCATTTGGGGTCTTCTTGCTCCTCCAGTAGGTCCTTTTGGGCAGAATCCTCAAGATGATCCACATCAGAAACTCAGTGCATTTCATAGCTATAAACCATACCCCTCAACTTTGCTAGTGTTTTCCACATGGATGCCACTGGTCAAAAGACTAACCAGGCAACACCACGTGAATGTAACTATTCCTGCATAAAGCTCAAAATACTTTCCTTAATTAGAATTTTTGTACTGAGATGTTCATGTATAGAGGAGATTATGGTAGTATAGTATATAGAGTAATATAGTGGTTGTAGTAGCAGTAGTAGAAATTTGGTATGCTGATAACATAATTAAAATCTTATATTACTTTTGCAAAGTAAAGAACCTAAAAGAAAAGCAGGAAAAGTAAGTTTTTAGAGTCTCTAAGTAGGGAGTTAAGGTAACCCACCAAATTCAAGTAGTCTAAAATGGTTTAAAATGAAAAATGTCTCCCTGCCCCCTTTTTCTATCTTTTCTGAAGATAATGTCTGTTAATATTTTGTGTGCATTCAAAGATGTTTTGTGCATCTATAAGTATATATTCTTCATATAAAAATACAAATGAATCCATTCACAGCTATAAATAAAATTGTATTTAATTTTTTTGTTTAGCAGTATATCTAAGAGATCTTTTCAGAGCTGTGCATTTAGAGCTATCTAATTCTCTTTAATGGCTGCATAGTAAATTATAGCAATGTACCCTAATTTTTATAATCACTCCTGTATTATGGGCATTTAGACTGTTTCCAAGTTTTTAGTTTTGTAAACAGTGTTTGCTGGATATTCTTGCACGTATATCTTTGCATACTTGTGCAAGTATATCTTTTGAACAAATTTCTAAAGTATAATTGTTGAGTCAAAAAGTATGTGAATGTAAAGTTTTGATAAATACTGCCAAATTGCTTTTCAGAGTTTCTACCAATTCCTTCTAAACAATTTAAAGTGGAGATCTTTTGCAATAAAGATGGTGTGATTGACTGTCTCGGTTTAAAGAATTTAACTAGAAATTTTCCAAGTTTTAGTTGGAAATATTTTTTACATTTGACCTGATTTAAAGGGAGAGAGATTGTTTCTTACCAAAAGGTGCTAAAATGGTAGAACTCAGTTAATTTCCTTTTAAAATTTCTAGTGAATATCTTCAGGGTTTAATATTAAGAAGCTAGTTTTGGGACTTCCCTGGTGGCACAGTGGTTAAGAATCTGCCTGCCAATGCAGGGGACACAGGTTCGAGCCCTGGTCCGGGAATATCCCACATGCCGTGGAGCAACTAAGCCCGTGCGCCACAACTGCTGAGCCTGTGCTTTAGAGCCCGTGAGACACAACTGCTGAGGCTGCATGCCACAACTACCAAGGCCGCATGCCACAACTACGGAAGCCCTCGCACCTAGAGCCCCTGCTCTGCAACAAGAGAAGCCACCGCAATGAGAAGCCCACGCACCGCAGCGAAGAGTAGCCCCCACTCGCCACAACTAGAGAAAGCCTGTGCGCAGCAACGAAGACCCAACACAGCCAAAAATAAATAAATAAATAAACAAATAAATAAAAAGCTGTTTATTTTTTTAATGGGGACAGGAATTCAATTATGACAAAAAAAATTTTTTTAGCTTACTTATATGGACCCTAAAATATTAATTGAAAATGAGGAAAAGAGTATAAGCAGAAAGCTTACAGGTATGGATGTGATAGAACATTTGCATTCATAATACCTTGTTCTATCTATTCTTTTCAAAAATTTCTTAAATTTCCTGAACAGATGTTCATTTTTCTCATATTTATGCTTCCAAAGATTTGTTAGGTACCTAACATATTAGAAATTTAGTGAATGTTGTTATGATATATATAATTAAAACAATATTATCTTCTAGGAATATAATTCAAAATATGTTGACTTGATTGAAGAACAACTTAATGAAGCACTTACTACTTACCGAAAGCCAATTGATGGTGACAACTATGTTCGTCGGAGTAACCAAAGGTATAGTCCAGTTAATGGAATAATTTATTGCTAGTCCTCAAACATAAAATTTAAAACCAAATTATTATAAATCATTACTTTTTAAAGTTTTCTGAGTAGTTGGTTATTTTGTTTCTTACACTGACATAGGAAAAATCTTTTTAAAGCACAGCATTGAATGTTCAAAAATTCAGTGACATTCATAACTTGAATACCCTGACTAATATAGCGTTCAGATCCCTCCATGTCCTTACCCTAGTGTGTCTTTCTTGTCTTAGTTCTCTTAGCATTACTCAGAGATCAACTAAACTATTATTTTTCTAGAAGAATTCTCATGCCTTTCCACCTCCGTATTTTTATTTATGCTAAGTGATTATGTCTAATTCTGTTTATCTAATACTTTATTGTAAGTCATTTTTTAAATTAGCTTATTTAAAATGAACCAATAGATATATCAATCATTTTTATTATACTAGATTACACCGTCCTCATGTCTACCTACCTGTACACCTTTACGGACAACTGGTACACCACAAAACAGGCTGTCATTTGTTGGAAGTACAGGTAAAAACATAATTTGCTTATTTTAAGTAGCTACAGTAGTAGAAAAAACTTAATATTGCTAAAGTATTATCTTTTCAGAAACGTCTCAAAAGCCTTCAGAAAGTCAGTGGCATATTTGCTTTTAAAGCCATCCATCTTGTAATTGACTTAGCATTCTTTGTTTGCAGTTCTTAGAGATATTACTGGCTTGCATGCATTTCCCTGACTTGCATACGACCATTTGCATAGCTGATTTGTTATGTAGAGTAAGTAATCCAGTGAAGGTCTGAGTTCTTTCCTTTCTAGTTCATTTGGGAAGTTCATCTCCTTAGTAAAAACATACTGAAAAATTGAGTTTCTTCATTCCTCTTGTTGGGAAGTTAAACTGAACCTGAAACACATTCAGTTACCTTTGGTGAGCAACAAACTGAAAGTATCAGTTGCTGTTTGTTAGTGCCTCACTATTTTCATATATTTCATGTAATGTAAGGCTTAGACAAGCAGTTGTTCTTTGAGTATAGTATGCACGCCAGATTTTGGCTGGGAATATGTCTTGCTACTAGGTGTTTTCAATAAATGTAACCCTTTTCTTATTTTAGGAATGGTTACAGAAGTATTTGTGTGTGTTTCTGAACAATAGTAACCTAGCAATTTAGTTCCTTTTCATATCAGTGTTCATTTCAGGAGCAAAAGTTTTACATAACTATACTTCGCAGTTTCATGTATTTTTATACTGTCTGTGAAGACTATTGAGGTGTGTATCTTTATATTAATTTTTAAAAAATTCACTGAAAGTTTAAATGATTTTCTCAGTGTCATTACCTACATAGTATGATAAAGTCTAGGTGTTAATTTGTTATTTTCTATCTAAAAGAAATAATGATTGTTAATGGCTAACATTTTTCTAATAGTAAGTCCCAAGTACTTTGTTACACTTACGTAATAATTCATTAAATCATTAAACTTTATGAAACAGAGTTTAGGAAATCAAGACATGGGGAGATTAAGTAACTTGCTCTTGGCCACTTAGCTAATAAGTTCTAACTCTAGTATATGAATTCAGAGCCCATGTCCTAATGCTGCTTCTTAAGAAATTCGACGTAAAATTATTTTAGGATTTTAAATACGCAGAAATTACTAAATACAAACCTTAAATCGGTTTTAAGATACAATAAGAAAATATGTTAAAGACATACTGATAATCATAGGTATTTTTTTCCTCTCTCCAGAATATTATTACAGAACTCTGTCACAGTGTCCGTACACCAGATTTGGATAAATGGGAAGAAATTAAAAAACTGAAAGCATCTCTATGGGCCTTGGTTTGTAATAAACACTTCTGTAAGATCTTCTTAATTTTTAGATTTTACTCATTTTCCTGTTAATATTAAATAAATAAAAATAATTTTATTTGGAACGTGTTCTTAGATTAGTATTCTAAAACAAAGATTGTTCCTGCCCATTTAAATATTATTTTATGTTGGAAAATAAATGATTAAACTATTAATTTTCTTGCTGAGACAAATGGAACTTTAATTCCTAAAGTTCCTTATGTGAGGTTTTTTTCACAGTTCTTTCTCTCTTATAGACGTGGTTAAATTTTTTGTTTTTTTGGGTAGCTTTCCAAATCTCTTGAAGGAGTTAGTCTTGTAAATATATTTGATATGTGATTTCTTTTCTTTTAGGGAAATATTGGCTCATCAAATTGGGGTCTCAATTTGCTACAGGAAGAAAATGTGATTCCAGATATACTAAAACTTGCAAAACAGTGTGAAGTTCTTTCCATCAGAGGGTGTGTCATTTAACTCAGAAATCTTTCTAAAGTATATATTTTTGTTCACAGATGGGTGTGAAAGAAGAGTATTTTATGATTGCAGTTTTTCAGTGCATCAAGTTAAACATCTTAAGGAACTCCTTGTTTAATATTATTGATATTTTATTCTTATCATTGTAATATTGACATTTACCTTGCAGATAAACAGTGAGAGTATAGTGTGTCCAAATAATCCAGTAGTCCATTAGCGCAAATATTCCAAATTTATTTCAGAAAAGCTAATGTATATATATTTTTTCCCTAATCACAATGTTCTTTTAGATTTTTTCCTTGTAATTAATATTTTTATTATGAAGGTTTTCATGTTATTTTTAATGGCTATTAAAGAAAACGCAAATGTACATATAGCAAACTAATATTTTATGGTTGCTTTAAGAAATCTCAGTTTGGAATTATAAACTGTCATTACTACATCTTTTACTTACAGGACCTGTGTATATGTGCTTGGGCTCATAGCCAAAACCAAACAAGGCTGTGATATTCTAAAATGTCACAGCTGGGATGCTGTAAGGCACAGTCGCAAACATCTGTGGCCAGTGGTTCCAGATGATGTAGAACAACTCTGTAATGAACTCTCATCTGTTCCAAGCACCCTGAGTTTGAACTCAGAGTCAACCAGCTCTAGACATAATAGTGAAAGTGAATCTGCGCCATCAAGTGAGTATTGTGACAGGGTCACATAAAGTTAGCCGAAACTAACACTTGTGATATCGAAATTTAAATGAATTTTACATTCTTAATTTACTTTTCTCTGAGATAATTTGGCAGTAATAGCGTCTTGGAGAATGCTACCAACCTACATTGTTCTCTCCCTTTTGCTTTCTAAATAGGCCTTGGAAAATCCTACTTACAGAGTTAAATAATAAGCCATGTCCCAGAAGAACCATTCCCCTTTTTTGCAATTTCTAATAAGTAAATGTTTATTCATCTACTTTCTTCATTTACCTAATTCTTTTGTTCATTTTTCAGATATAGGGTTGTTGAACTAGAATATATTTAAGAGATATTATATTCATATACTCATCTTTGAAAGAAGAGCTAAATTTTAAAATTAGCGAAACTGTTAAAAGATGGAGTATCAAAAATCAATTAAATGAAAAATGGTTTGCGGTTTTAAGCCCTGTACTAAATGCTACTAGGTGCAGAAAGTTTAAGACACTGTTTTTTTTTAAAGAAGATAGTGCAATATTTATCAAGCCATATTTCACCAGATCTAAGATACCATAAATTATAATATGCACCACTGTTTAAGAAAAAAAAAAATGCTGCCTATTGCAAGATGCATGCTGATTTTAGAGATTTTAAGTGTGAAAAATGTATATCTTAGAATTGGCAAAATATGGAAATACAGTGCAGTGTGCAAGTTTAAGATTTTATTTTGCCTTCTTTCAGAATATATTTGAAGTAATTTATAACTATTCAACAGAAAATTAAAAATAAAAATAGAATAAAATCCCAAAGATGTCCTTAGGCACCTGGATTGAGTCTTTTATTAGAGGTAGGCCCTGAATTTAGATGAGTTTCTTAGTACCTAAGGCAAAGTGAGAAATAAATATAATTGGTTTAAACATGAATTTAAAATGTTGTGACTCGGTTCTTTGTAAGTGTAGTTTGCTTAAGATTGGACATTCATTTCTTATAAGATTGATTTTTCTTGCCTATTGTGATTCGAGGAATAAGCCACCAGGAATCTGTACCAACTGAGTAAACATCCAGGGTAAAGTCTCCTTTTTGCCTTTAATTTTATCTTGAATATTTGGAGGTTTTGGAAACTCACTGGGATAATCAAAAGAAACTTTATGCAAGCTGTGACATAATGAGTTCTATAGTTTTTCTTTGGAAATAACAAGATCATCATAATGACAAATTTTATATTTTATTCAAGGACAAATTCTGGGTCTCAAGGAAGCTCTTTTTATGTGGCTCAGCAGTCTAACTCTTTTTATTTTTGAAAAATTTTTCCCCAGGTGACTATTAAACAAAAATTTCCTGAATTATGTCACTAATAGTTACTATGATTATTTGTCCTTTTTTATCTGCTTTTATTAATCCTTTGATCATAGGTATGTTCATAATGGAGGATGACCGGTTTGGCAGCAGCTCTACTAGTACATTTTTCCTTGATATCAATGAAGATGCAGAGCCAGCATTTTATGATCGATCTGGACCTATGAAGGATAAAAATTCATTCCCTTTCTTTGCTTCTAGTAAACTTGTGAAGAATCGTATCTTAAATTCGCTTACTTTGCCTAATAAAAAACATCGTAGTAGCAGTGATCCAAAAGGAGGGAAACTGTCATCTGAAAATAAGACAAGCAACAGGCGGATCAGAACGCTTACAGAGCCCAGTGTTGACTTCAATCATAGTGATGATTTCACACCCATATCCACAGTACAGAAAACATTACAATTAGAAACTTCATTTGTTGGGAATAAGCACATTGAAGACACTGGTAGTACTCCAAGTATTGGAGAGAATGACTTAAAATTCACCAAGAGTCTTGGTACAGAGAATCACAGAGAAAACACAAGCCGAGAGAGATTAGTTGTAGAAAGTTCAGCGAGCTCACATATGAAGATACGTAGCCAAAGTTTTAATACAGACACTACAACAAGTGGCATAAGTTCAATGAGCTCAAGTCCTTCACGAGAGACAGTAGGTGTAGATGCTACGACTGTGGACACAGACTGTGGAAGTATGAGTACTGTGGTAAGTACTAAAACTGTTAAGACAAGCCACTGTTTGACGCCACAGTCTAACCATCTCTCTCTCTCTAAATCAAACTCAGTGTCCCTGGTGCCTCCAGGTTCTTCTCATACACTTCCTAGAAGAGCACAGTCCCTTAAAGCACCCTCTATTGCTACAATTAAAAGCCTAGCAGACTGTAACTTTAGTTACACAAGTTCTAGAGATGCCTTTGGCTACGCTACACTGAAAAGATTACAGCAACAAAGAATGCATCCATCCTTATCTCATTCTGAAGCTTTGGCGTCTCCAGCAAAAGATGTGCTGTTTACTGATACCATCACCATGAAAGCCAACAGCTTTGAGTCCAGGTTAACACCAAGCAGGTGAGCAAATATACATTTTAAAATCAACAATAATGTTTGCATTTTAACAGACTTAAATGTAAAGCATTAGCCAGGTTTTACATCTACGTAAACCTCAGAACTGACCTATTATAATTGTTTACTATAGTAGGCTATAAGCTCCTAGTTACCCGATATGATTTGAAATGGATTCTTGCAGCTGCGAGGGGGGAAAAGAAACTCCTTTAGGCCCTGAAAATAAACATATATGTTTTACAATGACACATAAGTCACAAGCTTTTTTTTATTTATTTCTCGCTTCTGCAAGGATCGATTTTAAAAAGAAGCATGTCGGGGGAATCAGGAGCTTAAGACCTACAATAACAAACAACCTTTTCAGGTAGGTCAATTTAAGGCTCCAAAAGTTGACTTTTTTTTTTTTTTTTTAAGATAACTGAAAATTTCAGTATAATTCTTTTCAGTTTAAGTAGCTGTGATTATTAAGTAGGAACCAAATGAACATTAAATGAATTACTTGGCCCTCAGAATTCAGCAGTAGCAGTTTGCCTGTGCTCACAGGAGCATTTGGGAGATTTCTATGCCATATCTAAAGATTAGATCAAGCTGGTCAAAGTAGTAGATTTTACCTATAAAAGATATGCAGTGTTAAATTTTATCGTTGCAAAAATTTCTATACCTTCTTTTTTTGTTGGACCAAATACTTCTAAAAACTTTCTTTAGTTTTAGATTGTTCATTTTCATTTATTAAATGGATTAGTATTTGTCAAGTACTGAGACTAGTGCCTAGCACATATTAAGCACTCAATAAAAGTTAGCTGTTATCATCATCATTATCACCACTATTATTATTGATAGTTATTTCTTTCATGTAATCCATTTGGCTCTTATATAACCAAATTCTTAAGTTATTAAGCAATTTTGTTTCAGGAATGTTAACACATTTAGTAGAAGAGATCCCTTGTAGCAAATAATAAATTATATTCCGTTTGGTAGAATTTCATAAATTATGCAGTAATGTCTTATCTACCTGACAGCCTCATCCCTCCCAACAGCTCACTAGTATAAACCTATGCAGTGAAGTTCACAAATTTTATTCAAAGGAAGTACCTCTGACCCACATTCATAGTTTGTTGATGTTTAGTCTAACAAGTTTGTTTATCAGATTTTCAGGCCTATAGATGCAACAGTTATAAGCTTCTACTGGTAGGGACACTGTGACAGGAAAGGAGAGCTGATAAAATTGGTGGCAAAGGAGGAAACTTTTATACTACAACAAAGTATTTGGAAACTCAGAGACTACAGCAGCTAGTAGCATTCAGCCAGGGGCAGTAACGTAGCACACCAAAATAAGCAGTAAGGGTTCCACCATCTTAGAGCTCAGTACAATAACCAAAGTGCTGTTAGCTCTGAACCACCCAGTTAGGGTTATTCTGTCTCACTGAAGCAGGCATTTCTATCTAACTGATTAAAGCACAGATAAAAAGTTTCATTGCTTAAATATTTATTAGAATAAACCAGAAACAACAACTATTCCAAATCACAATTTCCTAATCAGTCTGGGTTCTTAGGATCTTATTTCCTATATTCTCTGTTAGATCAAGAGAAGGATATTTGGAAATTTTACTCCTGGAATAAAATGCCAAGTTATCAGCACTATAAAGGATTAATAGATGTTTTTAATTTCTTGGGAGGGGAAAAAATAAAAAGAAAAAGCAGTCAAGAAAAACAGAAACAGTTGTACAAAGGCATGAAGGCTTAACAAAAATCTCATGTTCGTCAAATCTGTCACTTATTCTTCAAACTGTGTTTAGTACTTAACTGTGTACTGGGTTCCATGGAGGAAAAAATTGTGTAGACATTAGTCTTCCTATTCCCACTTGTTTCCTTTGGTTAGTTCAGAGAAAATGAAAATGATGGACGATAACTACACGTTTACTGTAAAATAATAGTTTGGAATCTAGGCTGAGAAGATTTTTTTTTTTTACTTATAAAATCAGAAGAGTAGTCATACTGATACCTATGGTATAATGGTTAGCATGAATCCAGCAGTCTTAAAAACCATATCTTACTGAGATATTTCCTTGGGGCATAGCAGAAAAAACACTGAAGTAGGAATCCTTAATCTTGAGTTCTAATCCTGACACTGAATGAATGAACTTGGAAAAAGTTCCATAAATTATGCTGTAATGTCTCATCTGCTTGGAATTCAAAAGTTTTGCAAGCCTCATCAATCCAGAACAAACCCAGGCAAACCTCTCAATTGTTTACCGTGGTAAATCTGTATCGTAAAGTTCATGAATTTTGAAATATGTAGGCCTCAATTGCCTAATCTAGTGGAGATTGGACTAGATCAGTGGTTTTAAGCTTTTTTAAAATGTCGCATTTTAAGTAGAGAAACCTTTCTTCACAAAAACATTGCTATGGAAACCCAATACGTAGAATATGTAAAAACAGCTATTCTGGTTGAAATAGGTATTGTGGAGGTGAGTATTCCAATAATTCCTTCCCCTTCACTCCAGTAGTCTTTGAAGAGTTCTATGGAATCACAGAGGTATAACAGAGTACAATTTAAAAACTACTGACCTATTTTATAAAATTTGTAAATTTCAATTATGAGTGGTTTTTAGGTGGAAATTCGTAGAAATTAGTGGTTTTTGCTATGATAATTTTAATAGCTACTATTTATAAAACATTATTTTGTGTTCTTTTCAAAATAATTCTTCGTTTTAATATCAGGGTACATTATTACATTTTAAATGACTTGAGTTTTCAAATAGCAGTATACATACAGTGTGGAACCTTGTGTACTGCCTTGTATATACAAAGCAGGCGTATGATAAATATTTTAGCATGTCTGTTGCATGAATAAAAATCTGTATAAGAAAGGTGTATCTTATGGAAATGTCATTATTCCATGTTATCGAATCACTGGTAAGGAATGCATTGAGGAAATATCAGTGCTTCGTATAAAGCTGTCTCTTGTAATATTTATATATGATAACATTTTTACTGTTTTTTTTAAGATGTGTACGTGCTTTATTTTATTTTTTGGCTGTGTTGGGTCTTTGTTGCTGCGCACAGGCTTTTCTCTAGTTGTGGCGAGCGGGGGCTACCCTTTGTTGCAGTGCACAGGCTTCTCATTGCGGTGGCTTCTTTTGTTGCAGAGCACGGGCTCTAGGGTGCATGGGCTTCAGTAGTTGTGGCACGCAGGCTCTAGAGCTCAGGCTCAGTAGTTGTGGCGCACGGGCTTAGTTGCTCTGTGGCATTCCCCGACCAGGGATCAAACCCGTGTCCCCTGCATTGGCAGGTGGATGCTTAACCACTGCGTCACCAGGGGAGTCCCATTTTTACTGTTTGTGTCTGTCTTCTGTGTTACAAAATCTTATGTTGATAAAGTAATTACCACACAAAGAATAAGTGATTATCCTTATTTTAATAAAAATAATAGTAAATAGAATTAGTAGACGTGCCCTTACTTGTATGATAGCAAATCTAGCAGTCTCAAATGATTGTGAAGTTAGTCCTTGGATAATACCTCTGTTTTCTGAGGTCAGTTTTTTATCTTTACTTATTTTTTACTGCTAGATGTTGAAAGTTATCTTAATTGCTCACCTTTTCACTTTTACCTGGGAGACCATAACAATTGTTTTTGGTCAACAGTCAACATTACTGATGTCCTTTTATATATCAATTTATAAAAGAGAAATATTCTCAAGTATTCATATGTTCTCAATAAATAAGATGGCACTGTTTAGTACTTGACTAGCTTCCTTTCTTTTATGAAGGTATGAAAATAAACTATAATTCTTTATATGATTGCTATAACAAATCAAGAAACTAATATAGTTTTTTTAATGGTATTATAGGTTCATGAAAGCTTTAAGTTATGCTTCGCTAGATAAAGAAGATTTATTAAGTCCTATTAACCAAAATACCCTGCAGCGATCCTCCTCAGTGAGGTCCATGGTGTCCAGTGCAACATATGGTAGCTCAGATGACTATATTGGTCTTGCTCTTCCAGTAGACATCAATGATATATTCCAGGTATCAAAAATTCTATTGTTTTCTTATGAGTTGGTTTACGATTTTTTTCATATTCTATAACTGCTTACTAGAAATTATAATTTAGAGCAAATACTAATTTGGGGGAAGGTGGTATTTTTAGACAGTGTTATTTAAAGAAATTTTACCATGAGAATTATTTCACCTTTCTCAACTATTCTATACTCTTTTATTTAGCATCTTTAAGTCCCCAGCACATTATCCTTCTCCTCACATTAAATCATCATCTTGTTTGATTTCTTTATCAGTATATTCTCTATAGAAATTTTAATGCCTAATCTTGCTTTTTAGTCACACTTGACTTGTTCCTTATTGTTTTTTTAATTGAGATATAACTGACATACAACATTGTGTAAATTTGAAATGTACAACGTATCCCTTGTTTTATTTAATCCTTGATCCTATTTATCCCAAACATGGCAGCCACATGTTGTGCTAATCCCACGAAATACTCACAGATCTCTAGGAGGTAGATAGTACTAAAGAATACATATTTGTTTAGAAGTCTAAAAACATTTTAGATAAATTCTAAAATAATTATTTTAATATCCATTTAAGTCACCAAGAATAGATAAGGACCTTAAGGGTTTTATGCTATTTTGTCAAGTTTTGGTGATTTAACCTTCTTCAGTATCTTTTCATCATAGGTTCATGTGCTATAGTAATTCTGTTTAAATTACATTTCATTTAATTTTGCTAAGATACATAAAGTGAATTTTTATAACAGGACTTACCATGACTTATATCTATTTTAGGTAAAGGATATTCCCTATTTTCAGGCAAAAAACATACCTCCACATGATGATCGAGGTGCAAGAGTGTTTGCCCATGATGCAGGAGGTAATGCATGGTTTTTGTTCTCCTCTGTATATTAAAAAGAAAATTCTTTTCAGTAGGATGACACTAAAAATTCAGGTATACTTACTTTTGGGTCAACTTAAAAAATTATAGCAAAATAATTGTTTGAGTCAATTTAAAATTAAACCACAGTATTTTTTTGTGAGAGACTTAAAGTGTTTTTTCCAACTAAGTACCAAGCCTCTCAAGAAGACAAAAACCAGATCAGTTGCTTCTGTTTTAAACAAATAATACGTGAAAAAATTTTAACACTTACACTCATAGGTCTAAGCAACAGCTGTTTGGGGAAAGGAGAGAGAGAAGAATGTACTTATACATTATATGATCTCTCTTTGCTATGAGCTGTGGTATTTTAATTAATATATGCGTATCAGCCACAAATTTAAAGCTTTAAAATCTTGATGATTTTTTCTTAACAAGGACCTCTTTAGACTCGGAATTATTACTTTTCTTTATGCAAATATTAAGAATTGATTACACAAATATTAAGAATTGAAATGATACCTAATTGTATAATCTTAATTTTTTATTTTGTATTTAAAACCCCATATTAAAGTAATATAAGTATAACTGCTGATGTTAATTATTTTCGTAATTTAAAGCAAATTATCCTATTTTTCTCCCCAGTTAAGGTTAGATTTTGAATCATAAAAGCAGTTCTGGTTTTCTTCCCTAATTTCCCTTCTTTAAAATTTCACATAGTTTAAGGCACCTTGAAAGAGGTGTCATTGATACCATCTTCATCAGATTATGTTTTATATTTACTTACACACAGGTCTTCCATCTGGAACTGGAGGTCTTGTAAAAAACTCTTTTCACTTGCTACGACAGCAGATGAGTCTTACAGAAATAATGAATTCAATCCATTCAGATGCTTCTCTGTTTTTAGAAAGCACAGAAGACACTGGACTACAGGAACATACAGATGATAACTGCCTTTATTGTGTCTGTATTGAAATTCTGGGTTTCCAGCCCAGTAACCAACTGAGTGCAATATGTAGTCATTCAGGTGAGTGATTATGTCCTTGAAGATGAATCCACCTGCCTTTGAATCTGCTCCAGTCACAGGTCATCTCCCAGCCCTATTGATCATCCCTCTTACTCCATTCTCATTACCTCAGCCTTAGTACAGTCACTCAGCATCTCCCTGTGGGAATGTTAGTAAGTTTGTCTCCAGTTTTTTCCCCTTCCAATTCATCTTTCATACTGCTGCCTTGGATTAGGCTGTTGACAGTTTTTTACTGCCTATTCAGGTCCAGCACACAAGACTCTTTGTGTGATCTGTCTACTGTTTTTTTTACCATTCTCCTATCTTATAATTGATACACTGCTACTGACTGACTAGATGTTTTTTGAGCAGACTGTGCTCTTTTTCACGGCTCTAGTCATGAAGAGTGTGTTTTCCCTACTGTCCCCTCTTGCGCCTTCTCCTCCTCACACACATGCAAGCTCACGCGCAGTCCATTTGGCAAGCCCACCTCGTCCTCAAGAGTCGGGACTGTTTTATCTTCAAAGCTTTCTCTGACCCTCTTAGTCGGATGTTGACACTTCTTCCTCTTTACTTTCATTGCTCTTTGTACATAGATCTCTTATGATAATTATTGCTTGGTTATTTTTTCCCCTTCTACTCAGTAAGTTCCTTCAGGGTATGGTCTGTCATGCCTTTTCATTTTTATTTTCTAATACCCAGCTGTGTACTGCTTTATATACTAGGCACTCAATATGTTTTTGGTGAGGGAGTGAATGAATCAGATCCAGATTCAGCTTTTTTATAAATGTGTGTTTAAACTATTACTATAGATAGCTTTCCTTGGTGAATATCACTTAGCCACCCTCAAAAAAACCTAGTGATAACCAAAGTTCTCTGGGTCATTCATCCACATTTCTCCATGGCGTTCTGATCCAGAACTTCCCAACTGATGGGTTGCAGCACACTGTTGTACCACATCCACAAATAGGATATGGATGTGCTGAGAGATTAATCCCCTCCATGGTTCCATGCCCCAGTCGGGCCTGGGTTTGACAAACCCTTGGACTAGGCACTTACCACTGTGAACAGTCCTGTCCAGGGACCCAGAGTGCTATAATTATTTTCATTTTCTGTGAGCAAAAGGTTTGGGCATTATTGTCCTGATGTACACAGTAAAGAAGATGCTATTTTAAATCATTTGTCTATACATTGTTTATAATATTTTAGTTCTTCTAAGTTCTGTTTCTTCATTTACTCATTCAACAAATACTTATGAAGCACTTACTGTGGAGTTTTGCTATGTAAGTGTTTTCTCTTTATTTATCAAACAAGAAATAGGGAAGCCAGCCCCCTAATTACCCAGTCACAAGACAGTCCCAGCTAGTTCAATCCATTTGTGATTACTGAGCTAGTAATCAAGTGGAGTCACATCAAGTGTGGGACTTGTGGAAGACTTGCTGCAGTCAGCAGGGCTCTCACCTTGGCACAGGATCAGAACCCCTCCACCTGTTGTTCTAGGGATACGAAGCGGGGAGGAGAATAACTCTTAATTGGGAAGTGATTACAGTTTACTATTGATACTTGGAGGTATGAAGGGAGGCAGGCTAATTGTTAAAAAGTCACTGAACCTCTACGGATTTATGCATTCAACTTAATATTTATTACGCCACTACTGTGGATCAGGCATTAAACTAGATGCTCGGAAAACAATTGAGAGAGAGAAAAATAGAAAGATATTATTCTTACACTCTTTGAGCTCTAGTCCAATGGAGAAGGAAATGGATTGACTGACCACTCGATCAATCAGTACACAAATATTAATATAATACTACATTTGTAACAAGCACCATCAAGGATAGGTACATGGTATTAACAAAGGAATATAACCAAGTAGGCAGATCAAAGAAGAGACTTCTGAAGAATTGCTATTGAGCTGTGGTTGAAAGAATGACTAGAACCTAACTAAGTGAAGACTGGAGTATAGAGAATTTTGAGAGAGAGGAAGCAGCATGAGCAAAGGTCTTCTCTGATGGGAGCAAGCATGGGAAGTAGAAAGGACTAAAAAGACACCTGTGGGAATGGAGCTCAGAAAGCAAAGGGAGAGGAAATACAGGATCAGCCTAGAAAAACGGTTGGGACCAGGTCCTGCAGAGCCCTTCCTACCCAAAGTGTGGTCAGCGGACCAGCAGCATCAGCATCACCTGAGCACTTATGAGAAATGCAGACTCTGCCCCCCCACACACACAATCAGAGTCAGCATCTTAACAAGGTGCCCAGGTTATTCAGGTGCACATTAATGTTTGAGAAGCACTGGTATCAGCCATATTAAGTATTTTGTGTATCAGAAAGGAGACGTCTTTATTATCCATGGCAGATAATTAAAAAATAGTTCCTCTACTATTTTTTTAAATTGAAGTATAGATAATTTACAGTATTTGTGTTACTTTCAAGTGCACAGCAAAGTGATTCAGTTGTGTGTGTGTGTGTATATATTCTCTTCCAGATTCCTTTCCATCGTAGGTTATTACAAGATAATATAGTTCCCTGTGCTATACAGTAGGCCCTTGTTGTTTACCTATTTTATATATAATAGTGTGTATATATTAATCCCAAACTCCTAATTTATCCCCCCCCATCCCCTTTGGTAACCATTGTTTGTTTTCTATGTTTGTGAGTCTATTTCTGTTTTGTAAATAAGTTCATTTGTATCATTTTTAGATTCCACATATAAGTGATACCATATATTTGTCTTTCTCTTTCTATGATAATGATATGATAATCTCTAGGTCCATCCATGTTGCTGCAAATGGCATTATTTCATTCTTTTTCATGGCTGAGTAATATTCCATCTTCTTTATCCATTCATCTGTTGATGGACATTTAGGTTGCTTCCATGTCTTGGCTGTTGTAAATAGTGCTGCAGTGAACATTGGGGTGCATGTATCTTTTCCAATTAGAGTTTTCTCTGGGTATATGCCCAGGAATAGAATTGAAGGATCACATGGTGACTCTGTTTTTAGTTTTTTAAGGAGCCTCCATACCGTTCTCCGTAGTGGCTGCACCAATTTACATTCTCACCAACAATGTAGGAGCATTCCTATTTCTTCACACCGTCTCCAGCATTTACTGTTTGTAGACTTTTTAATGATGGCTATTCTGACTGGTGTGAGGTGATACCTTGTAGTTTTGATTTGCATTTCTCTAATAATTAGTGATATTGAGCATCTTTTCATGTGTCTGTTGGCCTTTTCATGGCCATCTATATGTCTTCTTTGGAGAAATGTTTATTTAGGTCTTCTGCCCAATTTTTGATTGGGTTGTTTGGGTTTTTTTTTTTTTTTTTTTTTGATACTGAGCTGTATGAGCTGTTTGTATATTTTGGAAATTAATCCCCTGTCAGTAGCATTGTTTGCAAATATTTTCTCCCAGTCCATAAGTTGTCATTTTGTTTATGGGGTGTTTTTTTTGTTTTGATTTTTGGGATTTTGTTTGTTTTGTTTTTTGCTGTGCAGAAGCTTTTAAGTTTAATTAGGTTTATTTTTGTTTTTATTTCAGTTACTCTAGGAGACAGATCCAAAAAAATACAACTGCAATTTATGTCAAAGAGTGTTCTGCCTCTGTTTTCTTCTAGGAGTTTAGGTCTTTAATCCATTTTGTGTTTATTTTTGTATATGGTGCCAGGGAATGTTCTAATTTCATTCTTTTACATGTAGCTGTCCAGTTTTTCCAGCACCACTTATTGAAGAGACTTTCTTTTCCCCATTGTATATTCTTGCCTCCTTTCTCGTAGATTAATTGACCATAAGTGCATGGGTTTATTTCTGGGCTCTCTATTCTGTTCCCTTTATCTATATGTTATATATCTGTTTTTGTGCCAGTACCATATTGTTTTGATTACTGTAGCTTTGTAGTTATAGTCTGAAGTTGTCCCTCTACTATGTAATGATCATTTTAAAGGGATGTCAGGACTTGAACACAAGACTTTTCATTCTTTGAAACTTTCAGTCTGGTGGTAGTGTTGGTAGTAGTAGTTGTTCAAAAAATGTTAAAGCTCAGTGGAAAGGCTATTAGGATATTTCCTAACATTCTGTGTCTACCACCTTCACAGATGCTTGTGCATTGTATTGTTTAGTGTGCAAGGCAACATGTTGGCCTTTCAACATTTAGTATTATATGTTTCTTTTGGGTCCACTTTTATGTATACCACCACATTTGCCCTAGTGTAGCTAACCAACTGAGTGGGAAACCTTTTAAGTGTTTTAGACCAGTCCATCTGTGAAAGAGAGAGCACTGGAAAAAAAATCAGCCAACTATAAAAGATAATGGCAAGAGATCAATTTGAATGTCTAGGTTATTAAACTGACAAATTTGCGAGGAGTGGGTAGAAACTACATGGGGTAGGGGAGGCCCTAAAGAGACACTGGTGGTTTTCAGAATTATTTTAGCTGCAAAACCCATGTTTCAATCAAAATCTATACAAAAGCTCAGTGGTATGCAGATGAAGGTGTAAGGGGAACAGTGGGGTGGCACCCCATCTACTGGCCTTGCCCAAGTATAAAATTGGGGGTAGAGCAGGCTAGGAAATGCCAGGGCTTCAAGAAACACTAAAGACCCCTGGTGTAAACATAGCAGAGTGTGAGTTTTGGTATCAAGGAGACTTAGGCTCAAAGCCAAACCTTTCCATCTTATTAGTTATCTGATCTTGGGCAATCTACTTAGTTTCACTGAGCTTTACTTTTAATTTTTTCTTAAATCTCTAAATAGGAATAATGATACCTGCTTTATGGTGTCGTTTTGGTACTTACTAACATGTAAGATTAACATTCAGTAGGCTCTCCATTAATGGTAACTCACACTAAGTTGTTTATGTTAGAAATAATATTCTCTCATAAATTCTGATAGTTCAGTTAGAATGATCTTACTGTGCTCCTAAGGAAAATCTCCTTGTTCATTTCATTTTACATCCCTGCTGCCAAGGGGAATTGGTGATCAGGTGGGTATATCTGCCAGAGACAGAGCTCCTCACAGAAATTCTTAATGTTTTTCATAAAGAATTGTTTCAGCATTTCAGATAAGCTATTTGGCGACCTGACTACTTTCTGATAGGAAAAATTTAGCTTATGATTTTTTCTGAATTAACCCATATGGACTTATGTAATTTTTTGCTTAGAGCTTTTTGTTCTTTCCCACATACAGTGGCTGGAGTCAGCCTTATGCCCAGATACAGGGAATAAAGAAGGTATTCAGTTTCTTAGAGTCTGGTCTGTCCTATGCTTCATGTCTCCATTTTTAATTAAAAGATAAAGCTGAGCTAGAATATTGTTAATTAAAAAGAGAGGAAGCAGTAAAAGCAAACAACTACAGTGAAGAAGCTAAACATCAATCACATAGATAAAATGGTTCAGTTTATGGACATAATGCTTCATCCAAATTAAAAATAATCTTGAAATAAAATGTGTTGAGTAAAAGTGTAAGTATCATTGCATTGAATACTTTTTAAGAGAAGATAGAAAATAAAGGTCCCTAAAAGTCAGTATCATCAATATAGTATGCACGGTTTTGCCTTCAGTAGAGTCCTAGACATTACCTTCCATGCATAAGAAGAAGGAGGCCAACTAGCTGTTCCTTTCCCAGTTTCAAGAATTTTTGGTTCTCCTTATCCTGCCAATTTATAAATAGTGCCTATATTCTACCCACTTGTTCTCTGGAGTTTCCATTTAGCACATGTAATTACTTCATTTAAAAATTTTATTCATATGGTTTATAGTGGGTTTCACACAAAAAAATACCCCATGTAGTAAAAGCCTTCTGTTATCACTATACTTAGGATGCTCTTTCACATCTTCCAATGGGAGAAACTAATTCTTTTGGCCTGGCTTAGTTAGAGGCATGATTTTTTTTTTTTTAAATGAGAATGAATGATATCTTTAGAAATAAAATGTGGTTGTAACAGGTTAGAAATGTTAGGAGTCATCACTGGTTGAAGGTGAGCCTGAAATGAATTAGTTTATAACTTTTCAGAAACATGTTGATTAAAAGAAGTATAATTTTCTTATTGTTCCTTGCACTGGGATATTTTGTCATTTTACTCCCTGGGAAGCTCCTCAACTGAGTCTAAAATAACATAGTCATCTCTTACCTGGTTATTCAGCATTGCTGGCTTTTAAGTACATCTTTAGTTCTCAGATCTTTTGGCAGTAGTTTTATATTTTAAATCAATGTATAATTTAAGTACCGTACATTACTTTTAAGTGCCTGACAGATGCATGATTTCCTTAATATTATTAAAGCTATGCTAAATTGATTTTCTGAGGAACCAGAGCATATTCTGCTTAGTACTATGTAAATATTAATCTTAGGAAGTGCTTAAAGATGAGATGAGGTGGTGATATCTATTCTGTTGAAAACAGCATAGGGAGAGGTAGTGTGTGTTTACATTGTTCTAGTTTCCTGGACTTTTTAAAAAGCTTTTTTAAAAGCTCTTTTTAATACTCTGACAATGTGTTGTAGTGGAAAGAGGACTGAACTAGCTATCAAGAGGTCTCACCTTCTGGCTGAGTGTGTCTCTTCTCTCTAAATCTCTTTTGTAGCTACTGAGGTTGCATGATTTTCTCGGTTGCCCAATGTTACTTCCTAAAAGGATAACCAAAGACTTTCTGATTTCCCTTTGCTCTAATCACTTGAAGTGCTCAGGAAATTTTTAAATAAAAAATATTGATGTCATTTTAACAGCACTAAGATGTTTGGTTGACCTTAAAATCCCATCTAGGAGTATACCTTAGCAATGCATGGGTAGTATAGTAAATTTAACTCTAAGGAAGGAACTGATAAGCCCAGGGAACTGTGATTCTAATATTGGTAATTATTAAATGGTGGGAACAGCAAGTGATAGAATAATAGATACAGTATAATCCCACTTACACACCAAAAGAGCAAGAAAGAGAAATTTAAAATAGCAAATATCTGAATTTTTATATATTTAAGAGAGGGGTATTTAGTTTGGGGGTGGGAGGTATGGGGGGGTAGATAAGGTACCTTCATTTTTTATTCTGAATACATCTTTATTTGAATTCTTTAAATAAACACATATTTATGTATTTTTTTTATAATTTAGGAGTATAAAATTTTATGTATAAATGTCTTTAGAATTTAACAAATTTTACTATCTGAGTGGTCTGAATTTACTTTGAAAATCTTCATCAGGGAAAATAATTATTGAAGAATGGAAAGAAATTACAAGGAATCATCTCTTCTATAGTATACAGTGCAAGCATAGGAATTAAGCCATTATGATCTGTCAATTGATTTAATTTTTTCTTCAGACCTTCAAGACATTCCATATTCGGATTGGTGTGAGCAGACTATCCATAATCCCTTAGAAGTAGTTCCCTCTAAATTTTCGGGCATTTCTGGATGCAGTGATGGAGTGTCTCAAGAAGGATCAGCCAGCAGCACCAAAAGCACAGAATTGCTACTAGGTAAGTTTTCAGATTTAAATCCAAGCCCTGTTAATATAACTATACTTAGTCTGTTGTTATTGTAGATACATACTGTTAAAGTTGTTTCATAACTATGACAAGTCAGTTTTACTGAGGTATGTTTAGATAACTGCTGCACCTGTATCAGCTGCTGATGCATACCCTCTTAGCTCTCTGCTTTCATTAGAAAGACTTTTGCTCCCAAAATAATTGGCAGGTCATGTGCAATTTATCTCAGTTTTATATCTTTGGTAGAGTTGAAAAAACAAATTCCATGAGTTATAATAATTTTCTATTGTGATATAGATAAAATATTTTAATCTTCCCTTCAGGTGTTAAAACAATTCCAGATGATACACCAATGTGCCGTATACTCCTTCGCAAAGAAGTTCTGAGATTAGTCATTAATTTGAGTAGTTCAGTTTCAACTAAATGTCATGAAACTGGGCTTTTAACGTAAGTAAGCTATGAGCATGAGTATTCTTTGTTCTACTTTTTATGGTGAAAAAGATATTTGAAATACTTCAAAAGTTAGACTAATTAGCTTACATCAGTGGTTCTCAACTGCATGGCATATCTGAGTGAGACTAGATTTTCTTTACATACGTCAACCAAACTAACATACGGTTACAAATTGAATGCAGAAGCAGGTATGTGAATCCAGCATTCTTCTATTCAGCCAGACTTTAAAGAGATCTGTAAAAATGTAGAACAATACCAATCTTCTCACTTTTTTAGTTTTGGAAAATATAGTTTTTTTTCATTAAAGTATATGTATTTATGTTAACATGTAATAATTTTATTTTTTAAATGAATTAATAAATATTTTGAAATTTTCTCAATTTTACTTTCTTATATGGTAATTATTGATGGCTATCACCCAGAAAAAATAAGATTTGGGGGGTTCTCAGTAATTTTTAAGAAAGTAGGGGTATCCTGAGATACCCCTAAAAAGCTTAATAAAGCTTAAGAAAAGCTGACATACATAAAAATAAGTGATATTTTCTTGGTTTAATTTTTCCCTATTTTTACTCCTTTCTTTTAATAAAAGTTGCAGAATTTTTATTGCTTTTCTAAATCACAGCAACATGATAAAAGAAAATTCAGGCAATCTTCAACATCTTTGATTTGCACTATTTAAAGCAGTGGCCCTCAAAAAAAAAAAAAAATGCACCTCAGGGTCTCCTGTGGGGCTTTACAAAAATATAGTAACACAGATGCCAGGGTCCCACTGCAGACCTCCTGGCCTTCTGGCTCTAAGTATAGTGTGTCCTTAATCTGTGTATTACCCCACACCACCACTGACTCTGAGATGCTGTGCCAGCTAAAAGCCACTGTTAACGGTTGAAAGATATATAGAGAGAGCCCAGTCAAGGATATTAATAATTTCAGTCTAACTTTAAAGACTTATTTCTATTTTAAAACTTAGTTTTGAAAATACTTGAGTTATCCTAGGCTGATAAATAAATTTTGTAATTTCTCATGCCAGTGAAAAAGAATATTTCTGACTTTCCAAGAAGTGTTTGTTTTTATCATTTTAAGAGATAATCCCAAACTTAAAATAGCTAATGTAAGTGTGAGGTAGGAATATTTACTATTTTATATTCTTATGCCATCACCCAGATATGCCACTTAATCAATATCTGGAGGAAAAAGATATTTAAAAAGTGATATTTTGAAAGAATATAGCAAAGTCATTATTATAATTTTTATCACATTCTAGTCTTTTCTTTCATTTTAGAATTAAGGAGAAGTATCCTCAAACATTTGATGACATATGCCTTTACTCTGAGGTTTCCCATTTGCTGTCACACTGCACATTTAGACTTCCATGTCGGAGGTTCATACAAGAATTATTTCAGGATGTACAGTTTTTACAAGTAAGTAGGATTTGTACTTTTGAACTTTATCTTTCAAAAATAATTCTTTTTGAATTAAGTTAAAAGAGATTATATCTGTTGATACACTAGAAAGTTAATAATTTACCACTTCTTTTCTAGATGCATGAAGAAGCAGAGGCTGTCTTGGCAACACCACCAAAGCAACCTATAGTTGATACATCTGTTGAATCCTGACCTCATATTTATGATGTATATAGATGTATACTATATATATTCATATTTGTGGACTTCTAAAAGCCTCAGAAAATGCCGATTGACTGGGCAGCAAAGATAGGAGTATCTTCTATACACTGTTCCAGCAATTATTGGTACATGAGCAGTTGGAACTGCGGACTTCCCTAACCGAAACAACTTCCTCTCTCCCCCGTTGAGCCCTTTTGGGGGTTCACTGTTCATTACCACAGTTTTAAGAGTTTTAGTTACCATTGTATGCAAGAGCCAAGCACTGAATACCTACATAGGTTTTCTATTTTTTCATTTTAAGAGCATAATAACAGTGGAACAATAATAAGATATGCAGAAGCACCCTTCACACCCTTATTTCTGAATTCTTTTTTTAGGGTAAATATAAAGATGCCTTGTTTGTTAACTAATTTGTGGAAACTAGGAATCAGTGTCTCTGAGGCTGCATCCTATTAGCACAATGGGGTGTACTGTAACTGCTGGTATTAGAGGGGGATCTTTGGCCCTTCCACTTTTTTCTTCATGTTTATAACACTACTTCAGAGGTTTGTAACCTCACAGCGAAAGAAGAGCCTCAACAACCAGGACTTATAAATTATTTTTATGTTACTAGACTTACATAAAGTTTCTTATTTGTTTTCCATCTCTTCAGTTTTGTTGCAATGTGTTATCATAGACTATTTGAACTAATTAAGGTTTTTCACTACAGTTCCTGATTAAAATCAGAAAATTATTTTATAATTCAAAGTATTTTCCATTATAGGATGCATATATTTTCAGTGGACTTCCATTTTCATCAGCTTCCCATAGCACCATTTTAAACCGTAACTTGAACAAGCACTATTAATTGAGACCTAAAGCAAAAGAAAGCATTAAATAAAATCTTGCATCTCTTGAGGAAAAGATAAGTTTGCCTACAATTTATACATTCCATGGGAAAAGAAAAGCCATAGTTCCTTTTAAAAAATCATTAATGAAACTTACTTTTACGATTAAAAATTGTAGTGAAAAGCCTTAAGTACCAAATTTTAAAGCAGCAGTAATTTAATTTTTATATCAGTGTTCTTGTTTTGCACAAACTAAATGCAGTGATAGGTGAGTTTATGAGTACAGTAATTGCCTTTATCACATTTGCAAAGTTAAGTTGATGAGGGCAAGGTTTTATTTGTGTGTTTAATTTGTGTATGTCTAAAAATATTTGGAAATCTTTACAGGAATTAAACATATATGCAAATTTGTATATAAAAAAGCATGGCCATCCTCATTAGAATGCTTGTAAATGAAAGGATTATCTTTTTTGAGGTCTATATATAAATAGAAAAAAAAATCCAGCTGGACTGATTAGGACCCTTTTTAAATTCATTTGTTTAGACCATTTTTACAGTTATGTATCAGCTCTGACACAGTCATAGTACATGGATTAATATCTTCCCATATTACAGATCCTTTTTATAATGGGGTTGTTCTTTGAGATCTCTGTAAAGAACCCTGTGAACTAGAAAACGTAACTCACAGAGATTTTTTTTTTTTTTTTAATTTACTGGCACTGAAAGTTCCAATTGGGATGAAGCATTTCATCTCACTTCATAACACCTCTTTGACTGCACTTCAGTGAATTGTTCTTATGTGCACTGTGTAGCAACTTACATTATAACAAAGCAGATAAGGGCTGTAAGCTTCTGCTTATGTTAAAAAGTGGTTCTTCAGATTTTCTTTCATAAAATCCAATTGAAGATAAAAGAAATGCTTTTTTTTTTTTTTAACTTTAATTTATCACTGAACCCAAGTGTTTATTTAAATGTCAACAGTACTTCTAAGAACGTTGCCTGTCACCTTGGTCTTTGGTCTTGGATGATTAAACTACCTTCCAGAGAACCAAATGTCAGAGATACTAGACCAAATAGTGATTAAAAACTCCAAAGGAGGTGATGTAGTAATCTTATTAATAATGGGATTAACATATTTTAGACATTCATTTTAAACACTACCTCAGTTAATATAAAATCTGTGGTTTAATCCCTCAAAAGTTAACAGTAAATTCTTTTTTGTTACACACACACACACACACACACACACACACACACACACACATCCCCATCCCTGGACCCCACCTCACTCATCCATCCTGAAATGAAGTCTTTGATACTATTAGCCCGAACAGTTTTTTGGATTATTGCTTTGAAAGACGTGTGTATATATCATAATATTTGCCTATAGCACTTAGTTTGGGGAGACAGAGCTTTGTGGTTCTCAGTAATCTAAGAAAAAAAGATGTCTATACTTAAATGTATAGTGCTATTTGGTTTATCCATGTTTCACTGACAGGTCTAATATGTTTCCTTTAAGTACTTATTTGTATAAAAGTAGACTTCTATGATGAAAAATGCTCACATGCGGTGCCAAGTGATTTACCTAAGTGTTTAAGATATTAAGTTATAGAAGAAAAGGTTAGGAATGTTGTCAGTGGCAATAGAAATAATTGAGAAAAGCACCTATATGTAATAGATATTACCAGACTATAAAATACCAAAATAATGTCAATACTGTAGTTTTTCAAGATTTTAGAATTAATCTTAGTCCATATAAATTTGTACTACTGGTAATTAATTATTGAATAATTTGGAGGAATTTGGGCAGTTGTGCTGGTTGTAAACTGTGAATTTCTAATTGTAAAGTGAATTGTCATTTCTAATTGAAATTTTTTTCAAGAACAGATCTCAGCTTCACACACTAATAAGTAAATACTGATAAATAAGGAAATTAGAAATTAGTATTTGTAATTAAATATGGTCTAAAATTTCTTATACTTTTACTTCCTATTTATGCTTAGATAGATTTGAGGGGGGAAAAAGTCTTTTCTCCCTAATAAAAAATTTTCTAATGAAGATTGGTAGCATAAGGGCATTCTGTAAGACATTGACTTTGAAAGAGGTTCTTTGAAGGTATATACTTTATTATGGTAGTTACTCTAACATCAGGTGTATAAGTCCTTTTGAAATGGGGTGGCTTTAATAGTTTTGAGCTCTTTTATCCAGAGCTTGAGGTAATTAAAGCTGAGTTTTTCTGGGCATATTACAATGGCAGAGTGTTCAGCAGTGAGGTGGGAATGCTTATTTAGATTTGTCTCCTGCTATTGATACAAATTTTTTTTTCATTCCATTCAGAGGATGCCTTTTATTCCCACATTAAAGCACAGATCATTAAGCAATAAAAAGCAATCAAATTGTCATCCAAATTATAACTGCAGTTACGTTTGCATGGTAAGAGTGAGGTGCTAATTTTGTGTGAGAGGAGCTTTGTAAACTACCTTGGGAAAGGTCCTTTGGAAGTAAGGTTTTTCCCCTTTTGTCCTATGCTTCCAGTTTGGTTTCAAATTCACAATCCACTGAACATGGGAAAAAAACAGAATTAATTGAGAGAGTTTTATGAGAAGAGCTGTTGGAATAAAACAACATTTCACATTTTCCAAAATGTAAGTTGGGAAAGGTCTCCCTTGTCTCCCCATTCAGGGAATACATTATTACCAGCTTCATTTCAAGAGTATCACTACAGTGAGAGTTTGATTATAAAAGCATACTGGTAAAATTAATAGCAATGCTTATCAGACAGTATTGAAATATGTGAGACTCTTTCTAGGAGCATTTGTTTTTTCTTTTAGTTTTAGGTTCCCAGGGCAGTTTTCATTCATAGTAGTGTTTTATGACTCACACAGAATGTGGATTTTCTCCCCTTTAGAGTATTTTTGTAATATAGGTGGATAGCTATGCCACAGCATGCATAAATTGCACATTTTGTTTGACCTTCTTTATAAAATATTTAATTTGAGAAATATAATTTATGCCAAAAAAGTATATCTTGTAATTTTGCCACTAAATAGGTTGATTTAGCACAAAATGCAAAGTCTTGGGGCAAAGGAGGGGGGCGGTTAAAACTTTCATAGATAATAGTTGAAAAATGTTCCATTATTGGCCTGTCAGAAACCCTAAAGCTGCATTGTAAAACAAATGGTGTAAATTAGTTTTGAAAAGTGGTAAGGGATTGTGAAAAAAATCTCAGACTTAATGCTCCCTAACCACAAAATTTTCTTTTTTATTTAGTAATACGCTGCTACATATTTGGAGGTTCTGGTGTTTGTAGGTCACTGAACAGACATTGAAATCTGATTTATATTGTATAACTGTAACATAGAAAGAAAAAGTATTTATATATTTTCCGTAAGAATATTTCATTGAGTTGTGTATAATTTAAATAAGGTTTGTCCTCTAATGGTTTTGCTCACCTTGATTTTTTTTTTGTGGTTTTCTTGTTTTTGTATAATGTGTACAGTTTTATGTCAAGGGCATTAAAAGCCTCCTGAAGCATAATCTTATCAAAGGGATACATTCTTAATAAAATGTACTTAAAAATTCTTAAACTTGTCATTCTATTTGAAATTTTAAAACCATCAGTGTTGATTTATGTACCACTGAGGCTGGTAAAAGTGACTTTTAGGTACCATAGATAAGAATCTGGTTCAGTAACACATAGCAGCCTGTTCCAGATGTTTTAAAATAGCAATTTATACTTTCTAAACACTTCATAATCTAATCAAATATCTTTACAGTTTTTATTTTTTAACCGCAGTTTATTGTAAAGGGTTTGAAAAAGTGGATCGATCTATAGAACAATTCTGATTTTTTTAGTGATTAATATACAAAATGAGCAATGATGGTATGATGGTAACTTTTCTGTATAAGCTATTTGATTTCTCACACAGAAACTGGCCTGGATCAGGTAAGCTAACCTACAGCCACCTAGTGGCAAAAGAAAATACCACAAGGGGAATTATCAAGCCTGTAGAATAAAATTCAATGTCAAAGCTAGGGTCTGTTACAGTTGATTAAATGTGGTAAAATGTATTCAGAAATAGATTTGTTTTGGATAGTTTGGTTTTTAAGCACGTGTATCATTTTCATATTGCCTTCTACTATTGTTTTTCAACAAAAACATAGTTGGCCCCCAACTAAACTAAAAAGCACACTTAATCATCATCACACAGCTCACCTTTGAAAACTGTGACGATATAGCTGAACTTCAGTTTGTTTCATTTTTTAAAACTCTTTGGTATATAAAGTACTGTCCTAGAGAAAGAAGAATATCCTATGATATCCGTTATATGCGGAATCTAAAAAGAAATGATACAAATGAACTTATTTACAAAACAGAAACAGACTCACAGACTTAGAGAACTAACTTATGGTTACCAGGGGGGAAGGGTGTGGAAGGAGGGATAGTTAGGAAGTTTGGGATCGACATGTACACACTGCTATATTTAAAATAACCAACAGGGACATACTGTATAGCACAGGGAACTCTGTTCAGTGTCACCTGGCAGCCTGGATGGGAGGGAAGTTTGGGGGAGAATGGATACATGTATAGGTATGGCTGAGTCGCTTTGCTGTGCACCTGAAACTATCACAACATTGTTAATTGGCTATCCTCCAATACAAAACAAAAAGTTTAAAAAAATTAAAAAAAAAAGTGCTGTCCTAATCCATTCGGGCTGCTGTATGTAACAAAATACCACAGACTGGGCAGTTTATAAACAACAAATTTATTTCTCACACTTTTGTTGGCTGAAAGTCTGAAATCAGAGTGTGCAACATGTTTGGGTGAGGGCCCTCTTTCAGGTCCCAGACTTCTTGGGTCTTGTGTCCTCACATGGCAGAAGGGACTAGGAAACTGTAGTGTCTCTTATTAAGAGCATTAATCCCATTCATGAGAGCTCTAGCCTCCTGACCTAATCACCTCCCAAAGGCCCCATCTACTAATACCATCATCTTTGGTTGTTAGGATTTCAACATAGGAATTTGGTGGGGGGGGCAGCATTCAAACCGTAGCAACTAATTTTATATTGATTTCAAAAAAACCAAAATGTACTAAAACTTATTTTCTTTAATGCTTAGAGGACAAAGACAACTACATTTGCTTAGTCCTTTAAATTGAATATATTTAGTCATTGTATTATTTTGACTGCTACTTTTGAAGGCTTTTAATCTTCTGTTGTATCTCTTCGAAGGTTTTAATTTTTTTTTTTTTGGCCGCACCTTGTGGCATTCTGGATCCTAGTTCCCCAACCAGAGATTGAACCCGTGCCCCCTGCAGTAGAATTGCAGAGTCTTAACCACTGGACCACCAGGGAAGTACCTCTTCAAAGATTTTCAAAGTCCTACTTTATGCAAAATGTTTAGTATGTTTTGTAATTTTTTTGAGATGAAAGTCAGCTAATCTTTCCGCAGAGCTCTTAGAAGAAATATTTCATGTTGTCTAATTCAACCTGATTTTCTTAATAAATCATATTCTAGTGGAGAATCAGTTTCACTAGAATTAGTATGAGTCAGGTGTTGGAATGTCAGCAGGCACTTTCAGCAGGTCCATAGCTCTGCTGTGTGACTAGGTCCCTGCTCCCAGCCTATCTACCTGCAGCTGAGGACTAGTCACCAGGCTGAGGCATTATTTTTAGGTCAGTTGCCAGTTCTTCCCACCATCAAAATATCCTGATATTGCTAAGGAATATTACTAACTAGGTTTTAGATGTGATTTTTTTAAATTTTAATTCTTTTAATTTTTTATTTTATATTGGAGTATAGTTGATTTACAATGTTGTGTTAGTTGCACGTGTACAGCAAAGTGATTCAGTTATACGTATACATATATCCATTCTTTTTCAGATTCTTTTCCCATGTAGGTTATTACAGAATATTGAGTATAGAGTTCTCTGTGCTATACAGTAGGTCCTTGTTGATTATTTTATAATATAGTAGTGCGTATATGTTAATCCCAGCCTTCTAATTTATCTCTCCCACCCCACCACCTTCCCCCTTTGGTTACCATAAGTTTTTGAAGTCTGTGAGCCTGTTTCTGTTTTGTAAATAAATTCATTTATATCAGCTTTTTTTAGATTCCACATATAAGTGATATCATGTTTGTCTTTCTCTGACTTACTTCACTTAGTATGATAACCTCTAGATCCATCCATGTTGCTACAAATGGCATTATTTCGTTCTTTTTTATGGCTAACAGTCCATTGTATATATGTACTACATCTTCTTTATCCATTCCTTTGTTGATGGACATTTAGGTTGCTTCCATGTCTTGGCTATTGTAAATAGTGCTGCAATGAACATTGGAGGTGCATGTATCTTTTTGAATTATGGTTTTCTCAGGCTATATGCCCAGTAGATTGGGATTGCTGGGTCATATGGTAGTTCTATTTATAGTTTTTTAAGGAAGCTCCATTCTGTTCTCCATAGTGGTTGTACCAATATACACTCCCACCAATAGTGTAGGAGGGTTCCCTTTTCTCCACACCCTCTCCAGCATTTATTGTTTGTAGACTTTTTGATGATGGCCATTCTGACCTGTGTGAGGTGATACCTCATTGTAGTTTTGATTTGCATTTCTCTGATAATTAGCAATGTTGAGCATCTTTTCATGTGCTTTTTGGCCATCTGTATGTCTTCTTTGAAGAAATGTCTATTTAGATCTTCTACCCATTTGTTGATTGGGTTGTTTGATTTTTTGATAGGTATGATTTTTTAAAAGGTATTATGGCTATATTAGAAAAAGTAAAGCCTATTTAGAGAAACAAATATTTACAGATGAAATCATGATTTGCTTCAAAATCATATCAGGAGGGAGACTGAATAAGAGTATAGATGGACTAAAACAAACATGGTTTAGTGGCTGTTTGGATTGATGATAGGACATAAGGGTTTGTTAAACTCTTCTCCGTTTGTATGTATTTGAAATTCTCCATGAGTTGGGTTTTTTTTTAATCGTAATCTGACACATGAATACAAATTTCAAAGTTTCTGAATAACACTTCTTAAAATGATGCTGTTAAATGGCATATAGATTTCAAATACTAAGTTATTTGGTTATTTATGAAGATGGGAGAGGAATGTTTACAGCCAAAACTATAGTCATAGTGATACTGTAAGGACAAAGTTATATAGCCCAGCATTTCCTATTGGTATGTTGTTATATTTCAGAAAGACATCTTCATTTGACTTAGACCAATGATTCTCAAAGTCGAGTGTGCATCTGAATGCCTGGTAACTTATGAAATATATGGATTCCAGGCCTTGGACCACAGAGATTCTGGTTATGAGATTTGCACTGGTACCCAGGAATTTACATTTCTAGTAAGCTTATTTATCGGCTATAATAACTGTTAAGATTTTCATTTCATTGAAGTAGAAAAAACAAAATAATGCAATGGTGAAATATTTTAATTAAAGTTTATTGCAACAAAAATGACTTCAAGGTTTTGTGGATTATTAAAGAAAATCTTTATGAAAGATACTATTTACAAATCAGTCATCACTGTCATTGATGTTTCTATGTACTTTTATAATTGCATCATGACAAACTCAAAGAGGCTAAGTGATAACAATACTGGCCCCAGAGTCTCCTCAAAACTCTTAATCAGGATACTCGTTTGTACTATGTTAGGTGTACATAGCCCATTATTCAGCCAAAGGCTTAGTTATATGGAAGGAAAAAGTTGAAAAGCCTGAACAGACGTCCGGGTTTGTGTGTATTTAGGTCAGTTGACAGCCATCTTCCTTTCAGCTGTGGCTTCTCTCTCATTCTTCACAGTGTGGAATGGTACAGCACAGGGCCTTCGGAACCAGAAGCACAGGCAGCGTCATCTCCACCACAAGAAAGAAAAAGGAGCCCCTAACTGTGCTTGTTTAGAAGTGTGCTAAGTAAACATTCAGGGTTGTCGGGCAGAGAAGAGAAAGGAACTCTAGCATGAATGAACACCTGCTATGTACCAGGTGTATGCTTTGCATATATTGGTTCAGAGAGACAAAGCTGCTGATGAGCCACTACAGGAGTTCCCACTCCATTTAGCCTTTTGCAGTTATATCTAAATGATGTTCAACAATGAGGTTTCACTTTTTTATATTAGCATAATAGAAATATAAGGAGACACTGAAGGCATTATCTTGACCCAGACAACCTACTGCAGAGTCCAAAAGATGCTTACTGAAAATAGGTCATTTATGTATCAGAGTTCTTGAAAAAAAGAGGAACCATAAATGTAAATGGAATTAATGACATTTTCCTTTTATCTGTTCTGAGGTAGTCATCAAAAATTGTGGTAGAAGACGTGCCTACTAAGTAGGAGTGCTATAATCTTGACACTGAGGCAGGGGTTCCATGCCAGTCCCACTCTTTAACCGTGGTAAACTAAACGGACAATTGTGGGGATCTCATCGATTCATTCGCATGTCTTACCTATTAGATAAGGTCTAATAGGAAGAGTTCATTTTACTACATCAATGAACTACAAATTATCATCACTTCAAGGCAAGTCTAAAATCTGTTTTGGTCTCAAATATCTGTGACTTCTTCATTAAACACACCCAGAATAAATTAACATTGACAATTTATGCTCCAGTAACGAATCTTCTGTAGCCTTTATTAAAGCCTGAAATCTAGTTCCTTTACTCTTCAAGATATTAAATGTGGGGTAAAACTTAATGGAAATACTTTGTCACTAAAAACTGAACTTCAAGGACCTGTCCAGTACTGAGTGGATGGGGTCTATCCCTATGTCAAGTGCCAAGTCTGCTGTTATAAAGGTGAACGTGGAACACGCAGCAGCAAGGTAAGCCTGTTCCCACGATCCTGCCATTTCTATGGTGAGCCTGCTCCAAGGATGAATGTTAAGTTTCATAGCTTCTGACCTTCAAAACCTAGCAAGATTATATAAATCAGACCTGACAATGGTGATGATAGCTCACTGGGATTAAGCCCGAGGTATCTGGTGATGGAACGGTGCCGGCTATGCTTCTCCTAGGGTCTGTGTAGCATAAGGATATGAAATGGGTACACTGCTTAGCGGTAGTGTTCACCTTGACCTAAAAGGGTAGTGGAGGAGAGGCTGCTATTCTCGCTTGGGGGAGCAGAGGCAAGACCCAGGGGTATGACCATTTGCATTTTATACTCTGAACAGAGTGCTGGCTCTGGTGGGTTTGTTGGCAGGCTGTCCTTGTCTCCAGAGGTGGATGAAGCCAACTGGGACACATAATTCAAATTAGCTTCTCCGGCTGGGATTTCTCCCAGGGAATTCATATAGTTTTGTTCCAGTGCCTTTAGTAAATTTTCAGGTGAAGTCAATGGTCCCAGCTGATGTGGTGGGGCTTGAGGGGTTACTGGGAAATGTCCACAAGAAGCAAAGTCAGAAGCTGCCTGATTATAGGTGAAGTTCTCAAAACAGATGCAAGGTCCAGGGCCAGAGTAGTTCTTCTCTGTCGGAAGGAGGTAAATGTAGGCAGGCTTAGTAAATTCAGTTTCTGTGAGTGACTTCCTAGTGCCTAAGAACTGTATCTTACTCCCTTCCGGCTTGTTTATAACTTCAATAGCATCTGGAACACAGTCATTGATATTCATTATTGTTAGATGAGGATTCTCCTGGAACAGAAACAGAAAATGTGCAAAGATAATGTGTGTGTGTGTGTATCACAGTATATAAAGTATGTGAAACGCACTTAGAGCTTCAGGTGTTTTTTTGTTTTATCCTGGTCACAAGTTAACTGGAGGTGATGTTGAAAACCAAAAGATATCCCCTGACAGAAGAAATCAAAGCTGCGTTCAACCCTTTCATGGCTATGGGAGCAGAAGAGGCTTTTGCTTTGTGACATCTTCCTGAGAAGGTCTAGGAGTGTATGATTATTATAGCCCCAGCCCTGGGTTGGTCTTTAACAAGTATATGAGTATCCATTACAATTTCCCAGCATTTACCTTGGATTTTATTAATGACAGGACACTGCTCTTGTAAGGGTCTGGAATGTCAGGATAACACTTCTCCTTCAGCCTAGAAAAACAGTGAAAATTAGACTGAATTTTGCAATATAGTGGAATGGTTAAGAGTGAGAACCCTGGAGTCAGATTCCTGGGCTCTAATCCGTGCTCTATCAATCACTCATTAACACTGTAACCTTAAGCAAGCTTTTTAACCCTTCTATGCTTTAATTTCCTTACTGGTTCAATGGAGATCATTACGGTGGTGATGGTGGTATTGGAAGCATTAAATGAATTGTTACATGTAAAGCACTTAGAACACTTCCAAGTACGTGGTAAGTGAAATATAAATATTAGCTATTGCTATTGAACAAATTTTGCAACATTTAAAAATAGTTGGTTTCCTTATTATTATTTTTTTTGGCTGCGTTGGGTCTTCGTTGCTGTGTGCGGGCTATCTCTAGTTGAGGTGCGTGGGCTTCTCATTGTAGTGTCAACTCTTGTTGCAGAGCACGGGCTCTAGGTGCGCGGGCTTCAGTAGTTGTGGCACGCAGGCTCAGTAGTTGTGGTACGCGGGCCCTAGAGTGCAAGGGCTTCAGTAGTTGCGGCACGTGGGCTCTAGGGCATGCAGGCTTCAGTAGTTGTGGCACGCAGGCTCAGTAGTTGTGGCTTACGGGCTCTAGAGCGCAGGCTCAGTAGTTGTGGCATGTGGGCTTAGTTGCTCCACGGCATGTGGGATCTTCCCGGACCAGGGCTCGAACCCGCGTCCCCTGCATTGGCAGGTGGATTCTTAACCACTGCGCCATCAGGGAAGTCTGGTTTCCTTATGTATTGATTTATTGCTTATCTATTGATAAACAAGATTGTTTAAAACTTACCATATTTCCACCAAATCCTCCTTTGTTCTTTCCTTTTCAGCACTTTTCCTCATATTATCAAGTGTGACTTCTATCTCCTTTCTAGATTTTTCTTTGACTCCTTCTTGGATAAAACCTTCCCCGCACACTTACCACTGATGTTTTAAGTAGCAAATTATCATGACGATCAAAACGCAGAAAATCATGGGCAGGATGATGCGTATCAGTATATGGGCTGGAGAGGAAAAAGAAAGGGATATTTTTAATGACTGCTTTTCCCTCAAAGGAATAAAAATAAGTTTTACATGTCTTTTATTCCTCAAAACTCTATTTGTGCAAGATTCAATATGAGTTCTGTCTGACTGCTGGGGGGCAGGGCAGTGAGACCAACCAGCCAACACAGGGAAACATTTGCCCTCAACACTTGTGACTCAAACTCATTACCTCTCCTGACAGACTGGATCATTACTCCCTCCCTGTATGAGAATTATACTCCACACCCTTGACTTGGGGGTTCAGCCACGTGACTTGGTTTGGCCAATGGGAGGTGAGTAGTGGTCATGCTGGTTGGTAGCTGCGTTCAGTGTGCTTGTAGTTGGCTTGCTCTCTTGTGTTCCTGTGACCCACTCTGAGAAGAGTTGGTCCCTCAGAGCCACTGTCCCTTCAGCCTAAGCCTCAGGGTGAAGCTACAAGGAACAAACCTACCTGAAGTTTGGAGTCCCACCTGGCCCAGCCTACATCAGCCAAGCCAGAAGCATCAAAAGAGAGATTTGGTTTTGTATGCCATTGAGATTTTGAGGTATTTTATTACACGTCAAAAATTGACGAATGCACCCCTTCTAGTTAGGCTCTGAGAAAATTACCTAAGTCATCACCTGGGATAATTATTCTATTTTTATTTCTCAGATATGTCAACCTGTACTTCATTTTCATAAATGCCCATCTTCCTGGTCTCACTGCTTGCAAATCCACCGAAGAATAGTTCAGCTGGGTTGGTAAACATCCTCTTTTATAAAAGCAAATCGCACGAAGGGCTTTGGAGGCTGACAGTCATTCACATGTACATATATTTCTGTTCAATCCCTTTGCCTCCCTGCCCTCCTCATCCCCCTCGCCAGCCATCCTGCAGGAATGGGGCCTGACTTGTGGTGCTGGTGGATAACGCTGGAGTTTTGTCAGGGAGGGCAGGCCCAACCCAGGGCTCTGAGGAAGCACAGGGCTCTGGAGAAAAGGACATGGGAAGGTAAGAGGGTGGCAGAGAAAGCACCTCGACAACTGGCCTAAAATTATCCCTGACACCAGGTAAGGCGAAAGAAACTCCTCCTGACACCACTAAAGAACACCTTGCTCTCAGACTTCCCTGGTGGCACAGTGGTTAAGAATCCACCTGCCAATGCAGGGGACACGGATTCGAGTCTGGGAAGATCCCACATGCCACGGAGCAACTAAGCCCATGCGCCACAGCTACTGAGCCTGCACTCTAGAGCCCATGTGCCACAACTACTGAAGCCTGTGCACCTAGAGCCCGTGTTCCGCAACGAGAGAAGCTACTGCAATGAGAGGCCCGCGCACTGCAGTGAAGAGTAGCCCCCACTCGCCACAACTAGAGAAAGCCTGCATGCAGCAACGAAGACCTAACACAGTCAAAAATAAATAAATAAAAGTAAATAAATCAGTACACGAATGCTTTTTTTTTAAAAAAAAGAATACCTTGCTCTCAAGAGCAGTACTTGTTATGACTACAATTGGTTTTAAAATTTGGTTAAATTACGAATTTGTAATGTATCTGAGAAGAAGCCTGGGGAGCTACCCATAGTAGTGTCCAAACTTCAGACAGGCTTTGCTAAACTTTCTGTTGAAGTATAATATGTGCATACAGAAAAGTGCTCCTAAGTGTACAGCTCAATGAGTTTTCACAAACTGAACATACCCACGTAACCAGTACCCAGATCAAGAAAAAGAACGTTACCAGCTCCCCCGAGAGTCCCCCAGTGTCCCCATCCAGGCATCTTCCCCTCCCAGGGTAACCCCTATCCTGCCTTTCAGCCACATAAACAGCATTTGCCTCTGTCTATACTCTACGCGCGGAATTGTGCAGCAAGAGCGGGGCCCAGCTTCTGTCACTCACCATTGCATTTGTGAGTCGTCCATACTATTTTTGTAACTGTGGACTGTCATTCTCACTGCTGCAATTATGCAGCAATTTAGTTTACTTTTTCATAATAATCAATATAATTGAGTCACAGCCAAGGCTAAGGAGGTTTCTCATGAGTAAGGGAAATAAATGAAATCTAGAAAATATACTTGAGATAAAGATAATCATATGTATTATATGTGTGTGTGTGTGTGTGTCTTTTACACATACTCATGCACACACCTCCACCAGCCAAGTAAATACTGAAGCTGGAAGAAAAATAGCCTGAAAATAAATTTAAAATTAACTCTAAAATGGCAAGCATGCTCAAGTAATGTGAGTTGTTGACTGAAATCTTAACCTGACTATGAGAGTTCTGGCCTTTGGCTTAGAGACCTGGGGCCATGTTTCAGCCCCAACCTGCCACTGTGGTCACGGGCATCCTCATCACCAGTCACGCAGCCAAGGCCAGTGGTTCTACCTGACGAGCCCACCCCATCCCCAGAGCCCCACCTTCCACCACTTGGCAACTCAGGCAGATGTTTTAGCCTATTTGTTTTTCATGGAGGAGTATCTTGAGAGGTCCTTTCCAGCGTGGACCTCCTATGATGCCCTATCTGCTACCTACTTTCCCCGCTTCCTCCGTCAGTATCTGTTTTCTCCCACCACCTTCCTCTTTGTTGGAGGGCAGGATTTAACCGGCAGAATCTTATTTACCAGTAACCTGCCATTCTTCTCCCTTCCTCTTCTTTCTCCATCTTTCAAGCCAAATGCATTTTGAAAGGATGGCTCTCTTTATCTCACCCTTTCTCCATCAAATCTGCAAACACCGGGTTCGTGAACCAACACTGCTCGCCCCACCGCACCTTCTAGTACCCCCAGAGAGGCAAGGTCAGGAAGCCGGTAATTTGCCACTGAGAGAAACCAGCCAGAAGGCTGGCTGCAGAGAGCAGTTCTGCTGAGAAAAACATCCCCACCCCTCTCCAGACAGAACTCATAAGGCTCTTCCCAAGTCAACACTAAAATACGCCATCAGTGATTTTCAAACTATTCTGGGACTGAGTTCCAGAGAAGTGCCTCAGGGGCCAGAGAGCTGCAAGAGGAAGGTTCCAGGTCATAGATCAGTTGGATTAGCTTCACTCTTATCTATTTTATGTAGTGGGATTCTGTGTAACATTTCCTTTTTTTTTTTTTTGGTGAGTTTCATCTAGAGAAAGAAAGAGACAGACACAGAAAGAAAGACAGAGAAGAAAGGTTTAAAAATTCCGGATCTAGACAAAACCCATGGCCATGTGTGTGTCATTTGTCAGTTTCCCAGGAACTGCTAAGAGTTTTGATTTGGATAAACTCACAGTATTCATCCAGAGTTGTGATCTTTGTGAACGCATCCAGCGGACCCTCGCCAACACTTGTGTAAGCAGTGACGAAAAACTCATAGACGGATTCCGGCTGTAGGTTTTCCACAACAAATGTCTTTTGTTCTGGGTTGTCAATTGTGTGTTTGCAACATAGTGAATCCTCTGTGGGGTTAAAAAAAAAAAAATTTTTTTTCCAGGAAGAAAAAAACTATTAAGAGCGTGATAAAGATCTTGTGAGACAGTGGGGCACTAATACTCTTGTTGACTTGGCACTGCCAACATTTCTAAACCAACCAAAAATGAAATCATAATTTCATCACACTGGGGACACTGGTAAAATATTCGGGAGATGGCAAGCAAAGCAAGCACCCCACTAAACAAGGGATGTTCCTGATCCAGGGGAAGCACTCAAACCTGCCAGAGAGAGAGTAAGAGCCTGCCAGAGCTACTTAGATATACATTTTAATAAACTTTCATGAAGTCAAAGAAAAAAAGAAAATGAGGTTAGCAAGAACGTTTCCTAAGTGGTAGGTTTTCTTAAGGAGCTGAGGGTATTTCAGGTGCTTCTAAAAATACTGGGCCACACTGTTTTTAAGTAAGTTAAAATCCTGGCCCCCATCGTCTTGTCCACCCTACTAATTTGTTTAAGAACACCATTCCGTCATAAAAGCATGTGAGCACAGAATTCAGCCTGGCCACAGTCAGAGACAGCCGGCAGCCTTTCCAATGATTTCAAATAATGAGACCTTGAAACGGTAAACAGACAAAAAAAAAAAAAAAAAAAAAAAAAAAAATGTCACCTGGAAGAACTGTCTTTTCAAATGCCGGGGGGCACTGCTCCCCCGCCTTGGGTTTCAGGTAGACATGGTATCCTTGTATAAAGCCAGGTTGGGATTCAGTGGAATAATCCTTCCAACTCAGAGTGAAGGAGTGGGAGGTCAAGTTACTCATGACCACTTGAGGGTTGTCTGAAGGAGCTAGGAAAGGAAGTTGGGATAATGTAAGACTTACGATTTGGAAAGAGTCTCAGCGCACTGGTGTAAACTGAAAGCAGAACCACGGCCCACTCTGTAGGCGTGTGTGCCAAGTGAAGGAGTGTCATCTTTTTCTCTAGAGGATGTAAGCCCTGACTTAGTTCGTGAGAGCTGGGAAGGAGTTGAGCAATCATCTTGTTCAAGCCTTACCTCTCTCAGATGTAGAAATGGATGCCCAGAGAGATTCAGTATCTTGGCAAGGTCACACAGCAAAAAAGAAAGGCTTTCCTAGACTTCATTCTGAGTCTGAATTCTCAACAGTGTTTGGGAGGATGAACTGAAGTAGGGAGGAAGGGAGGAGGAGGAAGGGTTATGTTTGAAGAGGTATGGGCAACTTTGAAGAACTCTAGTTCCCAGGTGGTAGCAATGCACAATTGTCCAAGTGTCACAGGGAGAATCAGAAAGCATTTATTCTGAGGCTTCCCTGAGAGCTTGTTTCAGCACATATGCTGGTGCACACCTGGCCTATGTCCGCCAAAACACACAACACACCCCTCCTGCCTGTCTGGGGCAGCTCCCACCCAACAGAGAACCCCAAGAGCTGGTCTGATTGGTGAGAGGCAATCAAGGACACAGCTGCCCAGCTTCCAGTGGGTGTGAGACCCTGGATGCCGAGAAGGTAAATTAGCAACCACATGGGAGGATCAAAACTCCCCCACACTGCTGGTGGGATCATGGTACAATTTCTGGGGGGGAAGCGATTTTACAATATCTTCCAAAAGTCTTAAAAACTGTAAAATTGTATTTAAGAAGTTCAAACCTTTTGGCTCGAGTATTCTACTTCCGGGACTTTGTTGAAAAACCATTATCAGAGCAATGGACAAAGATTCAGCTAAAATGATGGTGAGTCAGACAGGGCATAAGAGATTTGGCCAAGAAAGGAGAGAGAGATTGAGTATTTGAGACTGCAAGATAACTGAAGGTGAATTTTATAGTTTTTAATTGAGAAATATTTTTGTAATCATCCTAAAAGTCCAACGACAGGTGATTTGACATATGCAAACCATGAGGCACTTTGCAGTACTAAAAAATGATACAGTTAAATATTACTTAGTGACATGAGTCAAAAAGCACTTTACAAAACTGCATAGAGTAGTAATAAAAAAGATCCCATTTTTATTTAAAAGTGTATATCTGTACTGAGAAAGGATACACATAAAATATTAACTCGATATTTGCCCTTGGGTGGTAAAATTAGCAATGATTTTGTCTTCTTTTGCATAATATCTTATGAATTGTCTTTAATGAAAATGTTTTATATTTGTGTGATTAAAAAAATAACTTTAAAAAAAACCCCATTGCCAGAATAAACAGGACACTGAAAATTAGGAAAGGTGCTGTAATCTTCCTAAACCCAAAGTGAAGAGTTTCTGGATCGTTCTGAACAATGGACACATTAAATGCTTTAAACTTACCCAGTTCCTCCAAGTATCCTGCTTTTTTCTCTAATAAATGAGCCATCCTTTTTGCAGAAATTTCATAAATTCTGAAGTTGTATCGAACCCCTGGTCTAAAAGCACCTAGAGAAGAAAAGTCATCAGATTTTCAGTAACACAGGATGCCATTCTCTTTACTTCTGAAAAGAAGAAGAATGAAAAATGAATTTGTGTCCCCTTAAGAATTTCCTCCTCGGGGTTTCTGCCCTTCATCTCCACCATCTTCCTTCCTTCCCCTGAATCCTCCAGCATTTCCGACGAAGTCTGGGCGACTGTCCTCTACATCATCCTCTTGATCAAGAGCTCGCAAACATGCCCTTATCCACGTGCATGCAACTGGGCGCAGAATTCAACCAGACACAGAAAACCATGTAAAACTCTCCTTTGACTCCAAATCCCCTGCCAGAGACTGGCCTTCTCTCTGCCCACGAAGGGCAAGCGTCTGGAAGATTTGCTTCCAGTACCTCACTTTCCCCTCACCCCACACCACTGAACCATGCCACTGACACTGCTCAAGCCAAGGGAAGACTCGCCTCCTCACTCCCCACCAGCCACTGAATGCCCTCCTGGAGTCCCATCAATCACCCTCTGGACCCGGACAATTCCCACAACTTTATCTTGAGCCCAGCAGATGGCGCCAGCAACCCCCCCAATCAGGCCACAAACTAGGCTCCTTTAACTGCTACACTAGTAATCTCGAAATGACAAATCCAGTGTGGGAGGAAAGAGACCCAGTTCTGTATGTTCCACTGAAACTGAAGGAGTTGATAATCGACTCCCATCAATTCTACTCCTATGTCTCCCAAATCCACACACTTCTTTGCTTTTGTAAAAGCTCTCAGGACAGCTGTTATAATGTCCCTCTGCCATTCATTTGAGACTGCTGACTCACTGCTGAACAAATTCATGAACCTCATGAACACCTATTCCAGCCTTCGGTCCAGATAGTCTCTGTAAAAGTAGATATAAAGGTCAAAACTGAGACCACATCACTGCAAAATTTGAACTCCAAGACCCACGCTGGATTTGTAGTTATCAGTTGAGCACAAAGTATCTGAGATGATCCAGAAATCCCTGTTGAAGTTGCTGCCAGGTGAATGGAGCAGCGTGGTAATACAGAAGGTTCTTCTTACCTGAGCTAATGACTGTGCTTGTGGTATTGGGGCCTAGGTTTTTCCACTGGAGAGCACAGGGCAGGTCCTGGGGACCATCACACCACTCCACAACGTAGCCTGTGGCATCTCCGGATTGGGGTTTCCAAGACACAGAAAATCCGTCCTCTGTGCCGTTAACTCTTCCGCTTTCAACCTCTTCTGTACATACAAAGAGGGCAATGCTTCAGATTTAATTAATCGTACATTTTGCAAAAATATCTAAAGAAGAAAATAAACTTGAACATGCAGTGTATCTAGCAGGTAAGAGCCCTACCTCTGCAATTGCTACGGGGCTTGGGTTAGGGCAGGAGGGATGTTTTCCTGCCTCTCACTCCCAACAATTATTCACACCTGCCCTTCAGATGCCCCTTGTCCTCATCTTCTGAGACCCAAAGGGACGTCAGCCCCTAAAACAGGGACCAGCAAACCACCGCCAGCAGGACAAATCCAGCCTCGGAAGCTGGTTTTTATATGACCCTTAAGCTATGACTGGTTTTAAGATTTTTAAAGAGTTTTTAAAAACAAAGAATACAGAATATAGATTGGAGACTGTCTGGCCTACAATGCCTAAAATATTTACTCTCTGCCCCTTTACTGAAAAAGTTGTTGACCCTTGACCTAGAACTCTGTCTGGTACTTGATCTGCTTTCAAAAATCATCTGTTGAATGAATGAATAATTTGGCTTAATTGTCCCACATAATGCTGGCTGCCCCTGAACTAACTACTGTCTCCTAGATGTTAGGGGCAGAAACTGAGGTGAGTGTGGAGAAAAAAGGAAAGAACAATTCAGGTATGTACTAAGCCAGACTATGAACGGATGTGCACACTACTTATGACCTAGGATACCACCTCAATGTATTTTATGCACCAGGGTAGTTTTCCTAAGGTCTGACAATTGGAAAAAAGGTGATATGGTCTCAATGGACTACAGTTCTACTGATTTCAAGCGGGTCAGCCTAGATATTGAGGGATGAGAATTTCTCCTATTTCCGAGGCTGACTCCACAGCCTGCCGCTGTTCAGAGGGCAGTGGTCCCTGGTGGTCACTCGAGCGAAAGCAGACTCTGATCACGGGGTGGACCTGCAAGCAGCTGTTCAGACAGGCAGCCAGCGTGGAGCAAATGTTACACGGGACAGACTTAACACCAAAATGTACTTGTTGCTTCTCTGCAGTTCATATTTAACTGGGCATCTTTTATTTTATCTGGCAATTCTAATTACAGCTGAACACTGATGCGAAAGCAGGGTGCTATTACATTTTCTAGGGCACCAAATTATCACCCAGCTGGGAAGACCGAAAGGAACGTGCAGCCCCAGGTATGAGGCGAGAGGTTCCCCAAGAAGGCCTGTGCCTATCTTACCCACATGGCTTCTCTGTCTTCCTTCATCAGAGAGACAAATCTCTTTCATATTAAAACCGACATTTTCTGCTTCACTTATTCACACTGACTAAAATTTCACCCCAACTTAGAAGCATGACTCTTACTAAGCTGCTTCTTTAAAATTGCAAATATGTTTTGAGGAGTGGAGGTAGAGGGAAAGAGAAAGGGAATCTATTTTTTTTTCCTTCAGTCATTCACACTCTAGTATGAATTGGCTAAATCTCCTTGGTCTGTCTCATAGCACATCAGTGCCTTTATCCACTCTAGAGACTTAAGAATGTGGACCACATCAGGGAAGCTGGATAGGGCCTCACAAGGGGAAGGAATGGGTTCTAAAGGCAGGGCATGGGGAAGGAAGGTATGGTAGGAACCCACAGATAGGGATGACCCCAAACAGATAATAGTGTTTAGCAGAGTTGTTTGAGCTGAGCCTCATTGGAGGCAGTGTTTTTTTTAATCTATCAACTCCCCCAGGGTGAATGAAATGCCCACCTTTCCCGTTCTGGCCCTAATAAAGACAGAATACAACTATTCACTTCCTTCTCTAATACAGTTCTTGACAAGCAAAGATTATGTTAAGTAACTCCTTAGTTTTTCTCCTGTGGCACAATCCCGATTTCTTTTTCTTAACACACTGGATAGTTCTTAAACAAAATAAATAAAACAAAATAATAACACCCTCTAATCTAGCCCACTTAACCTAAATGTAAGCCTAATTTGAACGATAGGTATAAAGCAATGTGACATAACCCTACAAGCAGGGTCTGAAAATTTTTATAGCAGTAACTGAAGGGTGACATTCTTGCAAGGTTCATGAATGACCTTAGGATGTCTGTTGGGTCATGTCCAAGTGTGCAGTGTCTCAGAGTGTGTACTGCTGGGTGGGGGGGGGGGGATTAGTGCAGCCAACCTCTTTTCACAGCTCTCCCAAGAAGGAAATGTACACCATGATTAATTGTACATGTAAGGTCATTTCCACCTTGTTTGGTCTCTCATAGGCTAAGGGTTTAGCCAGTTATCACCATTTTATTCCACAGCTTTGGCAAAGCCCTTCTCGAAAGATGACGCTAGCTCTCCTCATGATGTCCAGAAATGTTCATGGGCTCTTTATAGGTGGCCAAGACGGACAAAATATTCTGCCATATAATAAACGCACCTCATATATCATAAGCCACAAAGCGCTTTCATACCAGCTCTAACACTCAGTTGGGACTGTTTGTTGGTGTTGCATTTATTTGAATAAATTTGAGACAATTTCCCAAGTTGGCGGAAGAATCCCTGAGCTATGGCTGAAATCTTCTTCCCACACAAAGGAGGACTGCGCCAGAAACCCGCTGACATGCCTGAACCCAAAGAAAATGACGGACAGTGTTTGGCAGCTAGATCTTTTGTCTCCCCAAATTACTGTCTTTCTAATTTATCCATCTCTGCCTAATAACACCATCAACATTTTTCTAGAGAAGAAAAACAAAACCAAAAACACTCACCGTTTCCAGGGTCTCCAGAAATGACAATTACGGAAGCAGGAGAAGGGCCCACACTGTTGTGAGCCGTGACATGGATTTGGTAAGAACACTGATCGAGGGTTAGTTCTGTGCTTCTGGTGGGAGCAGGGATTGAGAGGACCTCTAACCTGGATGGCTTGTCTAGATTTTCTACAATTACATTATAGAATAGGATCTTCCCGTTGGCATGCACTTTCGATAGTGGCTGAAAAAAATATTGACAATCATTTCAAAATGGGCTTTCCTCTGAAAAGAGTTTGCTTAATTTCTTTTTCATCTTTTCTGTCCCTTGATTGCACACACACACACACACACACACCGGGCAAATTAAAACAGCTTAAGAGAGAAAATAACCTTCTAAACCAAGCTTGAAATCAGACATTCCATTCTAACTAAAATTGAGCAGAGAATAGGATCATTTGGGGGAGAGCTCAAGAGCATATTGTGTCCAGAGAGGAGTGACCAAGTCAGGAAAGGGGGACTCTTTAGCCTGGATTAAAACACACTCAGTGAGTAGGAGTGGGAAAGACAGGAGTAGACCCAGACGGGAGGGGCCTGAACCTCCGGCCTACCTTCCCGAGGACAGACAGTGCCCCTGGTGTGTGCACCCCCAGACCTGAGATTGGACTGGGGCAACTGTTGGCTTGGGGTGTGGACAAAACCTGGATGTACAGACTGGCACGTCCACATGTGTGTGCATGGGGGTCCTCCCTGGTGGGGAGGACCGGAGTGGAGATGGGAAGAAGAGTGGGGTGGCCTGTGGCGGGGGCCAGCTCCCTCAGCATGGCCATGCTTTAGCATCAAACACTGAGGGATCCGAGAGTTCTCAACGCAAACCAGGGCTTCCATGTTGTCATGAAGGCATGTCAGTTAAGATAGAAGGACAAGATTAATTTTATATTGCAGTTTTTTAGCTTGACTTATAACTTTTAAATATAAGTACTCTGAATATTTAAATATTCATACCTTTTAATTACGGTATATATTTCTCCACTTATACTCATGAACTGGGCCCTGCAGATGTTAGGGGCAGGCCTGAGGAGAAGTTAGGAGATGCAGTTCTAACAATCAGAATTGGCCACGGGTGCAAGAGGCTGCTGAGGAAGGAGTTACTGGTCCAGCGTTGGGGACATGGATGTGGATGGAGCGGGTATTCCTCCACTGGGTAACAAATTCTACTGGATTCATGTTAAGAGCCCTCCCAATCAGAAGACTGCACCAATGTCTAGTTTCAGTGAAAGATAACTGCCAAGCAAAAATCTGTCTCTTTGAACGTCTGCATCTCACCTTCCAGAATAAACTCACAGTAGGATGTCCCGACACCATCTTCATGTTTCTCCAGACATCGGGAGCCTCTGAGGGAGCTGAAATTAACCAAAGAAAAGCTCTAGGGTCACAATATGCATGTACAACAATACATTCAACCTTTCTCTAGTTTCGTCAACACAAGTGACCACGGCCTGTCCTGCCTGAGCCTGCTTCTCGCTTTTTCACTCTCTGTGACTTCTACCCACTTGGCCGCGGCCATACTGGTCTCGCCTCACTAGGGGCACACAGTAGGTGCTTTACGAAAGGGCTGCTACATCTGAATGGGACATCACATGGGGCCTTTGTGAACTCAAGCCTCAGAGCTTCTGGAAGCCACCAAGGAATTTTGGAATCCTTTGCCAGTCCAATTCTAGGAGGTTAGTTAGGTAAATTTCCCATACTTGGAATTTCTAGGAGCAGCAGACTGTTGCTATTTCCTTGCCCCACTTGCGAAGGTTGCGATGGACACACTCAAGTGGAGAGCCCCAGGGGAAGGCTGCACTCTTCCCCGAGTTCCTAAGTGCACACAGGCTGGCCTGTCACTGGAGTCAGAGCCTGGGACCCCTTCCTTGTCACCCTCCTCCCCATGCACGCCCACCCGCCAAGTTCCTGGCCTGGGCCAGCTGCCTGCGTGTGGACCCTCAGTGCACTGGCTGCACGCCTCCCCCTGGCATGCCTCTCCCCACTCCGTTCTAGGAGAGCTTGCTTCCTTGTCTTTCTTGCCAGTAAACTGTAGGACCAGTGATTTATGATTTGCTTCAACACATCTCTGTGCAAGAAGCATTGTTTTGTAACATAACACATACAAATTTAGTTCTCTGTTTCATAAAAATATAGTTTACAGTCCCCAATAACTGAAATTTAAGAAAGTCCTTTTTTTTCCCCCTTAGTTGCTGACACTTTCTACTCAACATAAAGGTGACCATATATTTTAAAAATCTATTAGAGGCAGATTTCAATTTTCTCAACAAGCCGTCGGAGAAGCCAATATTATATCAAAAACGTACTGAAATACTCAATGAGAGACCCCAAGCTCAATGCAGAATCTTCAGCTGGTTTGTACGTGACTACTTGCAAGAAAAGAGAACTGCAGCACAGTTGATGGTGCTCCATCTTTAGGTCAATATAATTTCTCCCATGGTGTCATTTAGCTCTGCTCACCATGATTCTGCTTAAGTAGGATTATAATACGCATAAACATTGACTTTGCCAGCATTAAGCAAAGCGTTATCCAAGGTGAAAAAAAAATCTATGGATTCACCATCAGCAGATTCATCTCATTTTCTTGTCATCATCAAAAACAAAGTTAAGTATTTTTCAGGTTTATGATACTATAATCTAAAAGAAACTATTTACTAAAAATGCCATCTTTCTGTTATTTTTCTTTGCACTAAATTTTAGGTATAATGTTGGAATAAATTTGCAAAAAAAATCCCAAAGCAATGCAGTATTAATAAAGTAAAAATTCTTTAATGAAACACAACTGAGGAATAAACCAAATTACCATCAGGAACAGGGCTCTGGAGGGGAACTACACCCCTACGAAAAATGACTGGAGTCTTGGAGGGGAGCGGGGGGTGGGGCTGACAAGGGGAGAAGGCCTGCTGAGCACCTCTGGTGACCAGCCCTGGGTGTGGGTTTTCATGCACTGCCCTCGCCAGCCCGCCAATCAGAGTCACTGCTTTAAAATGTTCCCCCCAGGCTGAAACAGAAAGAACTCACCAGCTTACAAACACAAATAATAAGATGGAGTAAAATAAATGTATATGATCCTTCCTTAGGCAGCAAAATAGCCAGGACTTGAATCAACAGGATCTCCAGGCTGTAATGACACCCCCGAGAGACAGGCCATGCAGACGCCGGTCTGGGTCAGGTCAGGGTGGAGCTCTGGAGTCAGCCAGCCTGGGCCTGAGCTGCCGTCACAGCCCAGTCCCTTGCTAGCGGGGCCAGTCAAACTCCTCATCCTCTCTGTGCCTCCACGGCCTCATCTGTCAAGTGCGGATAATAACAGGACCTACTGCATGGTGGGAGGATTTGAGGGGGAAACATTGCAAGCCCTTGGAGCTGTGTCTGGCACATACTAAACACTAGATCAACGGCAACTGCCCTGGTTACTGCTGTCACGTCTCTGCCCTTCATTCACTCTGCAAACCAGGCACGTCTCCCCAGTTCAGGGGCCCAAGTTGTTTCATGTGTAAACTGGGCAACAGTAAGACTTTCTCATCTGGGATTGGAAGGAGGTGAAAGCAAGGCTGGGCCATCTCATCTCCTGAGGTTTATCGGAGGTCTAAGACATAGTTATTTGGGGGAAAAAGTCTCTGTTCAGTCATTATTGAGGAAACGACCCCTGAGAGCATGATAAGGCGGCTCCCAGTTTGTTGTCACGGGAATGAACGACTGAACAATGATGACTAAGTTTCCAAATACCATTGCATTTCCAAACACAGCCCGAGGCTGTTTAGTATGAGATCGGAGCTTTCCTCAGCACAAACGCTACTGTTTGTCCCCAGTCCTGAATTAAAAGTTTATACTCATTTACATAGCCCCAGATCCAATGGGAATCCAGCAATACCTTTAGCTTAGAAACCATTTTGGCAAATTGAAGATCAGAGAGAAAATGTTCAGTAGAAATAACTCAGATGGCAAATGTCTGAGGTAGCTATCTTCCCACTCACATTTCATTAGGCATTTAATTTAGTTTTTTGTTGTTTTTTTTTTTAAAGATGGTACCAAGCCTCTGTTGTTATACTTTCCCCTGAGTTTTTGGTACAAACAAAAGTTCTCAGGGAAGCCCACCCATCTCCTGTCAGTCAGTTTAGATCCTTGGGACGTCAGGGAGCCGAACGTACCAGCTTCAGCTGTGTTGAATTTCTGACTAATCAATTCACTCCATTTCCAGAAGTGGTTGGTATAAGCACAGCGTACTCGGGCCACATATTCTGTGTCAGGCTCCAGTTCACTTAAGAGGTACTCACCATTCACCTTGATGGAAACATTGTGTTGCTTAATTAAAAAAAAAAAAAAAAAAGGTCGGGGGGAGAAGAAGACAGAAGTATTGGTGAGCATACTTCATTGCAAAGCCAAATCACACACAGAGTAAGACCTGATTTGTAGCAAGACTAGTTCTTTGAGAAAAAAAAATCTCTAAACTCTAAAAGTTTATGATTAATTTCCTGGACCTTTTAAACAGATGACCCATATCATTTGAACACACATAGAAATAAGAGTTTAAAGAGATTTCACTCACCAGTCTCTCTGTTTAGACACAAAGAAATTTTTGAAAATAGAAAGTTAAACACTTACTTGTATCACTTTTCCTTCAGCAAGGAGTTCAAGCTGACACAAAAGTGTGGAATTGTTTCCAATGGAGTGTACCTTCCAGGTCATGGTGGCATTTGTGGCACCAACATTTTTAGGGAATAAGTTATAGGGAGTCATTGGATGAACTGCAAAGAAAAAAAAAGAAAAAATGAAAAAAATTCAAGCACAGATCCAAAAAGACTGGTAACTAGGCAGTTCATTTTTACATTGATTTGTTCAATAAGCATTTTTGTTTATTTCTGAGAAAATGGCAAACAAAACCAGACTTGCAGCCAAGATGGAGTAAGCCAAGTATAGCCTTTTCTCTCACTGATTATATTAGAAACTCTGAACAAATATAAAAAGAAACTGAGGACTCTTAAAATTAAACAAAAGCAGGCAAGAATGTAGAGGGGAGTCAAAACTTGGAGAAGTGGCCCATCAAAGAGAATATAACAGAACCCAGAGTCTAACCAAAGTAACATTAACAATGTCAAGGATACAATCCAAAATTATTAGACATACAAAACAAAACCAAAAGAGAGAAAATGTCACCAATTTTCGAGGAAAAAGACAATCAGCAGATGTCAACTTTGAGATGACCCATGCCTCAAGATGACTCCCTTGGAATGCTACAATTAGATACAGAGTTTAAAACAGATCCATGAGGTAAAAGTAAATGCATCCAGGGACTTCCCTGGTGGTGTAGTGGTTAAGAATCCGCCTGCCAATGCAGGGTACATGGGTTCGAGCTCTGGTCCAGGAAGATCCCACATGCCGTGGAGCAGATAACTAAGCCCGTGCCCCACAACTACTGAGCCTGCGCTCTAGAGCCCACAAGCCACAACTACTGAAGCCCACGTGCCACAACTACTGAAGCCTGCGCGCCTACAGCCCATGCTCCACAACAAGAGAAGCCACCACCATGAGAAGCCTGCGCACCGCAATGAAGAGGAGCCCCCACTCGCTGCAACTAGAGAAAAGCCTGCCCGCAGCAACTAAGACTCAACACAGCCAAAAATAAATAAATAAATAAATAATTTTTTTTTAAAAAAAGTAACTGCCTCTGAAATGAATAGAAGGAAAACACTTCTCAGCAGAGAAATAGAAACTATTTTTTTTTAAAAAGAATTAAATGGAAATTTTAGAACCGAAAAATAGAATATCTGAAATAAAAAAACCTGCCACCTTACGCACTTCCACAGTTGCTGTGTGACCTGGCCACTGCCTACCACTCCAATCTCCTTTCTCTCACGGGAAAGACACAAGGACATTCTTCCCTGCCTGAAACACCCAGAGCATGTTCCCACCTCAAGGCCTTTTCAAATCCTGTTCTTTTGCTCCAAATGCTCTAGATGTTTTCTGCCTCCTCATCCTTCAGTGCCCTCATCCCAACTGAAGCAGCACCCCAGGCATTCTCTACCCCTCAACTGAATTTTGTCTTCTTTCCAGGGCTTAGCGATGCTTGAAATTATGTTATTAACTTGTTTACACATTTACTGTGTGTCTCCATGCCCCTCTCTCAGCCCTCTCTCCGAACACACACTAGCATGTATACACATTAGGGGCAGTTACTCAACTCTGTTCACTGCTGGATGCCCAGTGCCTGCTACACTGGTGGCACCCTGTAATTAGGTGACTGAAGTGATGATTAAGTTGAAATCTAAATGAGGTGTAGAATTAAGAAGGCAAAGGAGAAGTACGAGAATTCCAGAAAAAATGAATGTGTTTAAAGATGCTGCATTTCATAAAAGAGGCAGGGGTGTGGTCAAAACACAGAAAGAGCTATTCAACTTCAGGGTTGTGCAGATCAAAACCACTGCAAAATACCACTTAACATCCATTCAACTGACAAAAATGCAAAGGGTGACAATACCAACTTGGAGAGAATATACTGGTACAACCACTTTGGAAGCGAATTTGGCATTATCTTGTAAGTTGAAGAACATTCACATTTTCTGAGTCCTCACCAATTCCATTCTTAGGTATATAGGTATATACTCAAGAAAAACAACTACAACTCTAGGTGTGTACTGGATATGTATATCAAAATGCTCTTATTAACACCGTATCCAAGAGCATAAACCTTGAGACAATCTGAAAATCCACCAAAAGAGATGCATGAATAAAACACTGTATATTTACGCAATGAAATACTCTACAGCAGTGAAAACGGACTACAACACTCAATAATATGGGTAAATATTAGCAATTTAATATTGTATAAAAGCAATTACTAGCATTACTACATATAGCTTGATGTCTCATATACATTAAAACAAAACAAAAACAGTATTTTGGGGATTTCGTAAGAAAATGAGAATACATACACATGCACACACATGATTTAAATCTGTTATCTTAGTGGAAGGGGCAGGGTGGGGGGCTGTGGGATGGGAGATGAAGTAAGTTATTGTCAGATTTCTATTTTGAACTTGAGGTAGGCTCGTTGGTGTTTATTACATTATCAACACAAACAAATAATGGGGACCATAGGTCATGCACGCACCCATGGAGAGAAGTGTGGTGCAAACAAGTTCTAAACTAAAACCTTCACTTAGGATGTGAATTAGGTGAAAATCTATGGCACATTTACTCGATCACACGGTGTGTCAAATAAAGATATGCTCGTGGCCACAGTGGGCTACACTCAAGGCTCACCTCGTTGGGTCAGGTTAAAAAGAATACTGACACTTCTTTTTCTTAAGTAGTTTTCAGCCACGAGTGTGAAGTTATACGTTTCTTGTGAGTCTTGAGCTACTTGCCAATTACACCAGTTTCTGTGTTTACAAAGTGTCTTTTTCCCGGAAAATCTTAAAGAAAAAGAAAAACAACACCACACAACAATTTCAGGGTTTACATTTTTGTCAGCGCAGATGTGTCTCCCTGAATCCACTGAGTATCCCTGAGACACACTCAGTGGCTTTCAAACTATGTTCCACACAACAGCATTGATCCGTCACCAACAAATACCGATGACAAAAATATTGTTTCAAAAAATTTGACCTATGCGGTTAAATGCGTAATGATGAATTGCTGACTTCTCCTCTCGGGTGGTGAAAGCTTTCCTTAGTTTACTTTGGATACTCTTGAAAAGGTAGAAATTAGGTAGACCTAGATCACCACATGGAACTATGTTCATATCAAGATTCACCATTAATGGCCTTTCTTATCATTTTTATGCTACATTGTCCTTCAACAAAACTCAGGTAGAAAGTATTGTATACCTGAGACCACTTAAAGATTTCTTCCTGACCCTGGCAGGGTGGTTTGAAAATATTTGTTCAAATTTTCTGTAACACTGTCACAAGTACCTTAAACAAGGAAGAATCTGTCACTAATATGACCAAAGCTCACTTACGATTCAAATAAAGTGTAGCTTTGGGAAGGCTGTTTAGACAAGCCAGTGTCGCTCCCGGGATCCCAAGTACAGGTCAAAGTCTTGAGGTCCTGGGTTTCACAAGAAAAGTCCTTGGGCTCTTCAAGCACTTCTGTCCGTACAAGGAAAAAACAGATGAAAGACCTACCTGAAGCTCTTTATTGAAAGACAAGTGAAATGGAAAGATTTCTTTGGGGTCTGAGGCCACAGAGTTGCTCTGAACAATGAAAAGATTACTTCAATGGGGGCCAACGCAACAGCAGCTCCAGAAAGGCACACTGCGGGTACCTCATCTTGGCCCCTGCTCCTTCCTTCCCTGGTGCTTTGCTGGGGTATCACCGAGGATGGCAGGCGTGTACTGCATGTGGTCTGCACTCTGTCTACTTGATGAAAGTTGTAGCCCCAGTGCCTGCTAGCAGCATTCAACAGTATTGCTACGTGCAGACAGAGTGAACAGAACAATGAATGAATGGAGTCAGCGTTGCTTGGTGTTTCACTGTGGATGCCCTGGCTTACAGGGAACGTGGGCTGTGCTTGGGATGCCAGGAAGCCAGATCTGGGGACCCTGCTAAACTCAGCAGCTGGAGGCTGAGAGGGCAGCACTGCCAAGTCCCCGAGGCACCGCAGTTCTTGGAGGCCACGCCAAGAGGCACAGGTGACCAAGCGTCTGGGAGACCAGAAAGAGCCTTTGGCAGGGGAAGCAGGGAGGGAGGAGTTGCAGATACCACCCCACTGTGCGGGGGAAGGGAGGCCACTGGGTGAGCACACTGAGACCTACAGGGAACGTGAAACGCTGCCTTCTCTGCCCTCGCCATCACCCATGGAGGTACCTGACACCTCTGCACCCAGTTAAGAACAGCAGTGGCCTTATCTGCGGAAGTCCTACTGTGTGCGGCCACCGTACCGGGGCGGGGCCCTGGCCATATGCAGTAACCCTCACAACAGCCATTACTGGGCCCATTCACAAAGGAGGACCCTGAGCTGCAGAGGCTGGGAAACTTGGCCAAGAAGGCACTCCCAGCCGTGGGAAGAAGAGTCAAACCTGGGTCTTCTGGCCACCACCTCGGCTGTCTCTCTAGGGCCATCCAGCCTGCAGCCCCTCTCCTCCCTCTCCCAGCCTGCAGCCATTCCAGCATGGCTAACGCAAAGCAGGACATCTTCCCAGTGGTCCAGGTCATGACCTGAACTTTCTCCCAAACGCTCTTGGTTCCTAGGAATAAAACTGTCAGTAAACTCAAGAAAACAACAGGAAATCCGACAAGTATTGCTTCAGACTGTCTTTGCCAGAGTCTCTCCTAGAAGACTTGGGAAACAAAAGAAAATTGAGGCCGCGAGTGGAAACGTTTCCTTGTCTTCTGGGAAAGGAAATTTGATCTATTCCACAGGAAATGGGAGGGGGGCACAGAGATGTGTACACTCACTTGAGACAAAGAGAACGATGCCTCCCAAAGCACCTCCCTGGTCCACCTTACAGAAGACATTTGTCCCTCTTTTCCTAATAAAAGACACATTCTTCAACTCGAATGCAGACACACTTCGATCAAGCTGTTCTCCATATATCTGTACACCTTCCAAATAACAGGATATGTTATCTCGATGGATCCTAGAAACGTAACAAATGGTGACGTTGGAGCCTTCTTCCACCAGCTTATCTTTAGGGAAAACAAGCAATGGATCATGTCCAAGTGAATTCTGTGCTGCAAGATAAAAGAAGACAGCTCAGTTAGACTTGGACTCAAAAGTCAAACCAGCCCCCTCCTGCCTCACTCTCAACAGATAACTTTAGCTTTTTCTGCCTCCTGGAGAAAACAGGAACCTAAAATTTCTACAGCAAATCTATAAACTTTGGTGTGTGCAAAACAATCCTCTGTACCATCACTCCTACTGTTACGATAATATGACTGCTCTTGTTCTTAGTATGGAGACTGCACCATGACTGTCGCTCTGTGGATGATCATGTTATTCCTGCTTATAGGTTATTAGGACAGCAGTAGCTGCTTGGTACTAATCCCAGCCATGTGGGAGGCCCTGTGTTAAGTGCTTATGTATATTCTCTCTTGTCATCCTTACCACCTTACAGCAATGGGATGGGCAGGACTGAGCCCAAGTTCACTCACCCAGCAAGTGGCAAAGCCACATTCACACCCACCAGGTCTACCCAGCTCCCAAGCCACGTGTCCCTCATAATCTCTAAATTGTCCTGTAGATCACTCCTCTTCCACCTTCTCAGATGCCAGTCACCCAAAGAGCTCCTTTCACTTCCATCTTCCTTCTGTGTGGCCCATCAGCACATAAGAATCCTCAAGTCTCTGCCATTTTAGGCAAACTCACCGTCCTCCATGCCTCCCTCCAGCCTCCTCTCCACCCGCTCCTCCACAGCCCAGCCTCCCCCAGGACCTGCCTGGGCCCTTCGCTCAGCTGTCAATCACCCCCTGCTCACCTAGGCCCCTGCAGTCTGGTTGCTGGCCCACCAGGGCTCTAAAATTGCCATCACTAAGGTCACCCAAGTGGAGTGACCTGGGTGTGGGATTTTGTTTTAAGGTCCCCAGGTGATTCTATGTGCAGCATGGTTGAGAATCAGTGCTTTGGGGATTAGGAATAATCAGCCTTGGAAGAAATCAAAGAAGAACATGAAAAGATGGAAGGATATAGCCTGTCTTGGATTGGAAGAATCAATATTGTCAAAGTGACTATACCACCCAAGGTAATCTACAATCCCTATCAAATTACTAATGACATTTTTCATAGAACTAGAACAAAAAATTTGTATGGAAACACGAAAGACCCCAAATAGCCAAAGCAATCTTGAGAAAGAAAAATGGAGCTGGAGGAATCCGGCTCCCTGACTTCAGACTGTACTACAAAGCTACAGTCATCAAAACAGTATGGTACTGGCACAAAAAACAGAAATATAGATCAATGGAAAGGGATAGAAAGCCCAGAGATAAACCCACACCTATGGTCACTTAATCTATGACAAAGGAGGCAAGAATATACAACAGAGAAAAGACAGTCTCTTCAATAAATGGTGCTGGGAAAACTGGAGAGCTACAGGTAAGAAAATGAAATTAGAACATTCTCTAACACCATACACAAAAATAAACTCAAAATGGATTAAAAACCTAAATGTGAGACCAGATACTATAAAACTCCTAGAGGGAAACATAGGCAAGACACGCTTTGACATAAATCACAGCACTATCTTTTTTGGTTTCACTCCTAGAGTAATGAAAATAAAAACAAAAATAAACAAGTGGTACCTAATTAAAGTTAAAAGCTTTTGCACAACAAACGAAACCATAAACAAAATGAAAAAACAGCCCTCATAATGGGAGAAAATATTTGCAAACGAAGCAACCAACAAGGGATTAATTTCTAAAATATACAAACAGTTCATGCAGCTCAATATCAAAAAAACAAACAACCCAATCAAAAAATGGACAGAAGACCTAAATAGACATTTCTCCAAAGAAGACATACAGATGGCCCAAAAGGCACATGAAAAGATGCTCAATATCACTAATCATTTTAGAAATGCAAATCAAAATGACAATGAGGTATCACCTCACACTGGTCAGAATGGCCATCATCAAAAAGTCTACAAACAATAAATGCTGGAGAGGGTGTGGAGAAATAGGAACGTTCCTACATTGTTGGTGGGAATGTAAATTGGTGTAGCCACTATGGAGAACAGTATGGAAGTTCCTTAAAAAACTAAAAATAGAGCTACCATATGATCCTACAATCCCACTCCTGGGCATATATCCAGAGAAAACCATAATTTGAGATACATACACTCCAATGTTCATTGCAGCACTATTTACAATAGCCAGGACATGGAAGCAACCTAAAAGTGCATTGACAGATAAATGGATAAAGAAAATGTGATACATATATACAATGGAATAGTACTCAGCCATAAAAAAGAATGAAATAATGCCATTTGTAGCAACATGGATGGACCTAGAGATTATCATACTGAGTGAAGTAAGCCAGACAGAGAAAGACAAATAACATATGATATCACATATATGTGGAATCTAAACGAAAAAAAAAAAAAAAGACACAAATGAACTTATTTCCAAAACTGAAAGAGACTCACAGATACAGAAAAAAAAAACACTTATGGTTACCAAAGGGGAAAGGAGGGTGGGGGGAATGGATAAATTAGGAGTTTGGAATTAACATATAAACACTACTATGTATAAAATAGATAACCAACAAGGACCTACTGTATAGCACAGGGAACTATACTCAATATTATGTAATAACCTATAAGGGAAAAAAATCTGAAAACAAAATATATATAACTGAATCGCTGTGCTGTACACCTGAAACTCACAGGATATTGTAAATCAACTATACTTCAATAAAAAAAAATTTTTAAAGGAATAATCAGCTTTTCTATCAATTCTTGAGTTAGTTTGGAGGTTATAGTTTTGATAAACCTAGTCCACTGTACCAAAGTTGTTGATAATGTTGTTCTTTCTTTCTCTATTGCTACCTTTTTAATCTCTATTTTTTCTGTTAAGTGTGTCTCTCAGCAATAGGATGTGATGGTTAAGAGAATGGCCTCTGGAGCCAGATTGTCCAGGTTAGAATTCTGGCTCTACCACTTCGTGGCCTGATGACCTTGCATGGGATTTTTTTAAAGCTATCTGTGCCTCAGTCTCCTCATCTGTGAAGTAGGGATAAGAATTATATGTATTTCATAAGGCTGATGTGAGGATGAAATTAATACATATAGTGCTGAAAGCAGTGACTAGAATGAAGATTTGATCCTATTATTACTATTAAATTAATCACTGGGCCTCTCATGAGTTAACATGCTATCAGTTTGAATTAATAAATTTGCATAAACACTTAGCTAAGGAATGGTTCTCTTGACAGGAATTTCAGATAATCTGTCAACGTATATAGTTGAGAGCACCAAATGCCAGTGCTTTACAACTAACCTATAGCTTAGCTGAAGCATAAGAAATTGTGCAAAATGCTAAATTTTAATAAAAAGATAATCAAAATTAAGAGATATTTTAATAATTAAACATAATTAAACCTAATTATCCATGATCTCATTATCCATGATCTCTCTCATAATTATCTATGATCTCAAATGAAGAATTGCTTCCAGTTTTCCATATTTCCCTCCCTTGTCTCTACATTAGGGGCTGACAAGCTATGGCCCATGGGCCAATTCCAGACACCATCTGTTTTTGTAAATAAAGTTTTATTGGCACACAACCACTCATTCATTTACACTCTGCCTATGACTGCTCCCATGCTACAACGGCAGAGTTGAATAGTCACGATAGAGAATGTAGGGTTGTAAAACCTAAAGTATTTCCTACCTTGCCCTTTACAGAAAAAGCTTCCCAAATTCTGATCTAGATGAATACACATTTTGTGTTGTTCTAATAAAAACATATGTACAGTTTATGTCCTGCTTTGTTCACTTAGCATTCTATAATACACACACTTCACACGTATGGAAAATGAATACTAAATTGTCTGAATTTGCATAATTACCTCAATGAATACATTCAGAGGGAAAATCCTTAGACCTCTGTCTCCTGGTGGCAAGTTTCACACTCATGCTTTTTAGACCCAGTAGGAGCCAAAGAAAAATAATGCTGGTGTCTACCCAGAGTTTCTCAACAGGGACTTCCACTATTTGACTACTGGTCCCCGAGAAATATTAGATAGTAAACCCCTTCACTCTTTTAACCCCTCACTTCTTACCATCTGCTTCCTCCCATGAACTCCAGTTGCTCCAGAACCCTGGCTTGGGAATCCTGGCGTCATCCACCATACTCCTCATTCTTATAAAGTGTGCCGCGCATTCCAGAGGGAGCTTGGATTCCCAGCTCCAATGTAGGACTCGGTTCCGCTTCACAGTGGTTCTGTAGTTCTCCTAGAAATAAAGAGAAAAACTTGGAAACATATAGCCGTGCGGTCCTGGGAAATGGCTTGGCTGGACTTATCCCAAAGCACACACCTGAGAGTCCACTGTAACTCCAGGATATGGACAAGTGCAGTCTGTTCCCAGCCAGCCAGCTCCCGAGCTCTGACGGCCCAGCAAGGAACCACCCTTGGCCTCCTGCCTTTCAAAGACTTGGCTCCCAATCCCTCTGGGCCTCCAATTCCAGGGGGCTCACGTGGACCAAGTGAGAGAGAAAACAGAAGCTACTGGAGTCTTGGGGGAAAAGGTCAGAGAAAGAAGGTGTGCACACAGTGCTGGTCACAAGAGCATGCTAAGAAGATTCTTGCACACTAGAGAATTAATTGAGGCACCCTTTTAAAAATAAGCAAGATTGATGAGAATTTTCTAATATTCATCAGATCAAGTTGGCCAAATCTCAGTAGAGCTGGCAGTCCTTCATGGTTCCCAGGAATTCCACTGTCTCCCAGAAGTCAATAGATGGCTCCCAATGATTGCTTTGGTTTTTGTCTCTTGTCTTTTCAGATACGGTGGCCACATGGACCATCCCCCCTCCCTTGAGCTCCAACCTTCAGAACCTTTAGTCCCCAGAGATGTCAACCACATGGGAACGCCCTACACTGTGCTCTTGGGAGGCTTGTCCAAGCCGTACTGTAATTTGTTTTTCTTGCACAGCTTTTAGTCTTAATCTTTCTAAGACAGTGGTATTTTCATTCTTGAACACAATAAACTTCAACAGCTCCTTCTACACCTCACCCTGTCGTCCAAGGCCATTTACAGTATGACTCTAACTGCCTCTCCCTTGCAGGACTCCTGTCTCCAGACACAGTGGTCCGCCCCACACTTCGGGAAGAGCTGTATGCTTTACTCCTCAGTACTTGCTCACGCTGCGTCCCTGGTTTCGTGTCCCCAACTCTCCCTCTGAATTGGGAATTAGTGCCAACCTTCAAGCCCCTGTTATACCCCATCTTCTTCATGAAGTCTTTCTTGCTCTTTCCTCTGGTTTCCTCCCATCCCCACCTCTGCCCAAGCTCCCCTGCATACTGGGGGTAGTTGGTGGCATTTCATCTGTGGTTATGCCTCTGACTCAAGTACGGCACCCAGAAAGCGGGGATTGGGCTTCATTCTTCTTCGTGGGCCACAGCTCCAGGCACCCATGCTTTCAGTGGGCCCCTCCAGGACGCCTGCTTTCTGCACCCACAGCTGGGAGACAGGGACAACAAAAACCTTGCCCCTCCTGGGGAAGACTGAGTCTGCATCCATTTTCTAAGGGCCAATGGCAAGTCCTGCAGTGAAGAGGAGGGGGGCAGCGCACACGTCACACGCAACCAGACTCGGAGGCCTTCCTTCACCTGCGCCTTCCCCTTCCCGGGCCGCCAACCTTAAGCAGTGGCCGTGGCTGAACCAAACACAGTCCTGGAAGGAGAACCACTTCGTCCACCTGAAAGGCATCTAGTCATGGACGTCCTTTCTCACGCTAAGCAGAACTCCCATTTGTAAAACATTTATATTATTTCGGTTTATTGTATTCCTTTATCCCCAGATTACAAAACATACTTTTTTAACTCCAAGTTCTGTGGTCCTGATCCATGCAACTTTTACTATTTAATATGAGCGATCGCAGGTACCTTTTCTTAATTATTATTTAAAAACCAATAGCAAAGTAAATAAATAAATAAAAGGAACCGTGTCAGTCCTGGTGACCTCGCTATAATGTCAACAAGCCACCGGCTGGATTTTGCCTCCCCCATCTCTTGGGAATTCAGTCACTTCTCTTGTCACCGCAGTCACCACCCACTCCAGGCCCCTCTCCTCTGGACCGACCCCACTGCTTGCTTCCAACTGGTCACACTTCACCTCCTCCAGTTCTCCCAACTTCTCTCCACTGTGTAGCCGGAGTGAGCTTTCTTTAAGACTTCCAATCAGAGCTCATCACTCCGCTTCTCACTGCTCCCTGGATATAAAACAGCAGCTGGGCACGACCCTCGGTGTGTGTGTGGTCTAGCCCTGTCCTGCCCACCCCACATGCCCCGTGCTTTCAGGCCTGAAAGCTCCCAGCCCCTTTCACTCAGGGCCCCTGCTCACCCCAGCTGGATCTTCCTGGGACATTCCTCTTCACCCTCCATGCTAAATTAGCTTCTAATCTTCTTTTCTACTCTGGCTCCAACTGCCCTTCCTCCAAGCTGCTGGAGAAGGTCAGGCCTAATCTCACCCCACAGCCCCGTGTCAGCGACCTGCACTCCTCACGCCTAGGATACTCTGAATTGTGTGATCATCTCCTTATTTTTGCTCAGCACTCACAGCCCCACGCCTGGAACAATGCCTGGACCTGAGCCCACAGTCTAAAACTATGTGCTAAAGGATTTCATCAGTTCATTAATATGCAGTGAGCTCTGTTTTTCCCAGACACTCTTTGTGTGGATTCTGTCTAACCACAAGTTGTGCTTTGTGGTCTTTATAGGCCTGTTGTGGAGGAGATAAAACTTTCGTTGAATGCATCAATTCAGCAACTTTTAAAAATGTGATGACTGTGTTTGGGCTGTTTTCATTCATCGAAGTGGCAAGTTTAATTTGGCCCTGGCAGACATTAGCATGTAACAAAAAACTGGCGTTTACACAGAAGTCCAACTGAGGTCACGGATTCATTCCTGAGAAGTGAGCTCATCCTTCACTGACTCACGCTCCAGGCCTCCTTCCAAGCTTGAGCTGTTACTCTACTCTGCCTTCTCCTGCCATTGATGGAACCATAAAGCAAGTGGCTGGAAAGGCTGGGGGCAGAACCCTAGCCAGGGTGAGAGCACGTAGTGCAGCTTGAGTGGCCAGCGCCGGCCAGGAGGCAGCTCAGAGTTCCTGGTCCAGCTGTGACAGCCTCCGTCAAGATGCTTTTCCTTTGCCTTGCTTGGGAACACAACAGTCTGAGGCATAAGTGAGGGTGCATTACAGGGACCTGCCCTATGAAAGGGAGATTACGGTCCAGACAGAAGCGACCTCTCTCAGCTGCTTTGTCTGACCCTTAACTGGAGGGGGACCTTATGTCTGTCCTTGACTTCAGGCCTGAGAGGTTCAGACAAGGGCTTCTCTTGGCACCGTCTGTTCTGGGACACGTGGAGACTGATGACCTGGGAAGACTGCATGTGGCTGTCACCCCTGTGGGGGGCCCAGGGCTCCAGCCAGAAACAGAGCTGCCTTGAGAGGGGCAGTTCCCTCCTCTGGGTGTGGCAGGTCCTACACCACCCAACCCCAGCAGGAGAAGGGAGAGTTCTGTGTGGACATGGTCAAGGTGAAGCCGTCTCAGTTTTTCTTAAATTGTCTTCTTAGTGTTGCTCTGTGTGTCCTGGACTTTCTCAATCGTGCTGTAAACAATTCAAGGTCAAAGGTGTTTTTTTCTTTTCCTGTTCCTGACATCTGGCATAGGCAGGTATGACTATCTTTTGTCAAATGAATAAATGACAGAAAAAAGAAGAAAAAAAAAAAAAAAAGCAGCACCACAAACGTCTCTGTGCCTTAGTTTTCTCCTCTGTTGGGATCAGGCTGGCCTGGGTATTATGGGGACCGTATAACCGACAAGGCAAAACTCTACCCTCAAACATCTCCAGCCTTGGTAGGTTACACAAGTAGGTTTCACCATTGGCTTTACCTTGAAAAGAGAACTACCTGAATCAAAGGTGTAAACAGATACGAACAACTGTCTGTTCACATGTTGCTATTGTTATTTTCTCTACTATGATAACAGAAAGAACTGTCTTTTAGAAAAACAAATGGGATCAACTTGGTCTATGGTTAATGTTACTTTCGCTACTGGTGTTAAGTGCTAGTTTTCCACGAATTCCTCCAGCACTTCTCTCAAATTTCTTTTCCTTAGATAATTCTTAGCCTCAATATGACCTCTGCTCGATGTTGTACTGGGTCCAAATCAACAACCAGTGTATCCAACAACAATACAAAAAATATGAAAATACAAAAATCATTAGCATGAGGGGGATGGTGGGAAGATGGGCTGGCGATGGGGAGGGAACAGCTGTACATAAGCACTGCTGTTGTTTAAAGTCAGAACACCAGGGAACACAATGCAAGTGCTTCTTGGATCTGTGTCTCCTGGCCTGCAGAACCAACAAACCCCAAATAAACTAATTTTGGCCTCAAAAAAAAAAAAAAACCAACATCGAACAGCTCTCATGGTGGGAAGCTGCCCTTTGAGGGGTGGAATTCTAGACCTGGTATCAATCCTAAATCGACAGTCAGAATGATATTTAACTTAGGCCACTCACTCAGATCTCAGATGCAGTGATGGATAAGGAAAGTTACTGGAGCCTTTAAAGCTAGTAGCCTTTATGCTTCGCTAAAGGAACTAACCACCTGGCTCTCTGTACTCACGCCTCCGGCGCCTGAGAGAAGAGTGGCCGTCCACTAGCAAATGGAGGCCCCCCAGTAATGACACAGCCCTGTGTTGCCCTTCCCTCCACGCAGATTCTCTGTTGCCTTCAGCGGGAGAATATTTCACTGTCTTTCAACAGCCCATGATAATAACTGATCATGATGTGGGCATAGATTATTAAGGTTCCCTGCACCATAAATGGTAATTGAAAGAAACTACCAAAGTTTGTAAAGCAATTATACTCCAATAAAGATGTTAGGAGAAAAAAAAAAAAGAAACTACCAAAGTGCCCCAATAGACTAGATGGGGAAGCATCAGGCAAAACAGACACAACCATGATTTAAACCAGACAAGTGAAAAATCGATCCCAAATAATTCAAAGGCAAAAAGTGTGTGAAATTCAGGACTTTCTTAATTTAATTTGTTGTAGAAAAAGCCACATATGAGGCAGCAAAGGACACTGTAAGTTACTCCCCAATATGGCCCATGGAGAACCTCTTCGCTGATTAGGACAGAAAATGCTAGAATTGTTTATTCCTTGCATCTCAGCATAGCATTAGTAAAGCAACTGCCTGCGAGCCACACTGGCATGAAAAGTGTTGCCGAACTCTTACGTCTGATTTAGGAAGATCTCTGGTGGGCAGGGAAGGAAGAAGGAAGAGGAATAAGGTGGTTGACCTTCATGGCTTTTGGGAATCCAGTATTCACAAGGACAGACCCCAACAGCTTCCACAGGGAACAGAGCAGAACTGAGAAGATGACCTGATTCGCAGCATAGCCCATCCAACCTACCAAACCAAAACTGTCATGTTACTTTGTCCTGGACCCTCTTAACTAAAAACACAGAAATGCGATTATTTAGGACAACTGTTCTGAGTTACCCATATATTTCCATATTGGGATTTGGGGGGATGTTATAAAAGATAAAACACAGTGTCAGAAAAGGATTTTTAAAATACTGAGCCAAAAAGAAAAATACTCACCACCCAGATGACATTGGATGTTTTAAATCTACTGATCTGTATCTGAAAAACCATTTTCAATTCCTGATGATAAGCGAGGCTGTGGACAGTCCATTGTAAATGCAAACGCTGACGCGTAGAATTGACAGAAACTTTCAGCGATTCAGGAGTTAACAGTAAAGGTTCAGACAAGACTGAAAGGCCAAAACAAGATATGAAATAACATTTAATAGGAGTATGATTGAATAGTCACAGATAATTAAACTGTTCAATATCATCATTGTTTAGCTTTGGAAATTATTGCTCACATATACATTCTAGAATTAGACACACTGGGGGCTTCCCTGGTGGCGCAGTGGTTGAGAGTCTGCCTGCCAATGCAGGGGACACGGGTTCGAGCCCTGGTCTGGGAAGATCCCACATGCCGCAGAGCAACTGGGCCCGTGAGCCACGACTACTGAGCCTGCGCGTCTGGAGCCTGTGCTCCGCAACAAGAGAGGCCGCGGTAGTGAGAGGCCCGCGCACCACAATGAAGAGTGGCCCCCGCTTGCTGCAGCTAGAGAAAGCCCTCGCACAGAAACGAAGACCCAACACAACCAAAAATAAATAAATAAATAAATAAATTTATAGAATTAGACACTTTGAAAACCTGGAGGGAATTCAGCAATCGCTCAGCAGATAAAGAAATTAAGCCCTAGATGAATGAAATGACTTGCTCAATGATACACAGCAAATTAGTAAATTGATAAACAGTTTCACAAGACAAAAGGATACTCTATTGAACAATCTAAATGGTTCAGAAATTTGTAATAAGGCTGAATAAAGAAAGAGGACTTTTTGCTATAAATTTCATAGTTCTGGACATCTAAAATGAAAGTTTTGTTTTCGAAAGTCAATATTTCATAGTTTATTAAGTAGCTATAAAGTGACAGCAAGTTCCATCTCTAGACATTATTGCTTAAATCTCAATGCACCGAACTTAAAACACCTCTGGCAAGAATTCACTGGACTCTTCGGATGAGACTAGGCACTTACTGTGAAATAAAATAATTGTGACAAGGTTTCTAGCTCAAGGAAGGAACCTAGTGGGAGAGACACAACAGACTCATAAGAAGTAATGAGTCATTGCAAGTTTAGAATATTTAGTGGTGTGATAGAGTCTGTCAAAGAGTAGAGATTCAAACACGAAACAGATTTGCTGAGGTCAGTGAGCTAGGAGACAGCCCAGAGAGAGGATGAGAGAGAGGATGGGGCCTGACGGAGTGAGCGAGGTCACTGTTAATTCTTGGAGAAGAACAAAGCACCACTTTTTACATAAGCAGAGGAAATGCCGCACAGATTCAACAGGAATTGTGTACTGCCAAATCAGCTGGTTTCACTCCCTTCTGAGGGAGTCTAAAGTAAACTGGGAACGGTGCAAAGGTACTGAAAAGATTAAGACTGTATTGATAAAATCAACTGGTAATTGATGGTCCATGGTGGAGCAGATATCATCTTTTCAGCATTCATTTTTCTGGTTCTTTGGGGGTTTCCCCTAGTGATCTGAGACCCTCTGGCACTTAGTTTAAAAGGCAAGAGAGTATGTTCTTTTGAGAATAAAAATGGAAAGAATCTCTAATACTGGAAGAAAATGTTCCAAAACTGCCATTCTACATGTGCTGTTTTTCTCACAGAGAGGTAAAAATAAGAGCGACAACAAGATTGATCACGTACTATTTACCAGGCACAGTGCTAGGTGCTTTACATACGTTGTCTCGTGTAATGCCCACTGTAAAACTCAGACAGTAATTTTTTATAGATGGGGAAACTAAAGTTCAGTAAGCTTAAATGATTTACACAAAGCTATATGGGATTTAAGTACAGATCTCTCTAATTCCAAAACCTTGCTCCCCTTTACTGCACTGCCCCCCAACTGTTAGGGCAGGAGCATCTCGCCCAACCAAAGGTCACATGGAATGGAATGTCTGAGAAGTATGCTGCATGGCTCCCACCGTGTCCTGCCAAACTCAGGATACAGATGATAAGGACGGGGCTCTGGACCCAGCCAGATAAGCTGAGAAGCATTCCTGGTAGAGATAAGCATGAAGTTTTTCATGTGAATGGTCCACATGGTAGACAGGTTCACGATCCAAGTAAGACATGAGCCTCAGAATTTATTTTAAAAAATCTCAGAAAATTCATTCTATGGAAGTTAGGTTAACAAGAGTGTCCATAAAATCCAAGTTATTAGCCATCAATGACTATCTTCCCAAAAAGATACCCATCCTTTGTAATATTTTGTAAATGCGGTGCTGGGGATGGCTAGGGTACCAATTAAAATCTCAGTATGGACTCCCATGACCCTGGATTTGGCAGTGGGCCCTTAGATATGACATGAAAGCATGAGCCAAAAAAGAAAAAATAGATAAATTGAACTCCATCAAAATTAAAAACTTTTGTGCATCAAAGGACATTGTCAAGAAAGTGAAAAAAAACTAAGAATGGGAGAAAATATTTGCAAATCACTTATCTAGCATCCAGAATATATAAAGAACTCTGACAACTCAACAACTAAAAGACAAACAACTCAATTTAAAAAATGGGCAAATGACTTGAATGGGCATTTCTCCAAAGAAGATGTACAAATGATGAAAAAGCACATGAAAAGATGCTCAACATCATTAGTCATTAAGGAAATGCAAATCAAAACCATAATGAGATACTATCTTACACTCACAGGATGGCTATAATTTTAAAAATGGAAATAAGCATTGGTGAGGATGTGGAGAAATTTGAACCTTTGTACATTGCTGGTGGGGATGTAAAATGGCTTTAGCACTGTAGAAAACATTTTGGAAGTTCCTCAAAAAGTTAAAATCACCAAATGACCCAACAATTCCATTCCTACGTATATATCCCAAAGAATTGAAAGCAGAGACTCAAATACTCATACACAAATGTTTGTAGCAGCACTATTCACAATAGCCAAAAGGTGGCAACAACCCAAATGGCCATCAGCAGATGACTGGATAAACAAAGTGTGGTATGTCCATTCGATGGGATAAGGAATGATACATGCTACAAATTAGGCAAACCTTGAAAACATTACACTAAGTGAAAGAAGCCAGATACAAAAGGTCTCATATACATAGTATGATTCAATTCATATGAAATATCCAGAATAGATAAATCCATAGAGAGAAAAAGCAGACTGATGGTTGCCAGGGGCTGAGGGAGGGAGGAATAGGGGATAATTGCTTAATGATTATAGGGGTTCCTTTGCAGATAATAAAAATGTTTTGGAACTATATAGAGGTGGTAATTGCAAAACATTTTAAAAGTACTAAATGTCACTGATTTGTCCACTTTAACTGTAAACTGATTAATTTTATGTTATGTGAATTTCACCTCAATAAAAATTATTTTTAAAATATACATGATCATGATAAAAATGTTCAAATAATAAAGAAATTGAATCCCCAGCATCCTACCAACTCCTCTCACTCCATTGCCAAGTTCAAATCATGCATGTTTTTCTTGACATTTTTCCATGCACTTAAAAAAATCATATTGAACTATGCACTCCATTTTATATTTTTTAAAGTACTTACTTTATTTTTAAAAAGCTATAAAGAGAAGTAAAACTAAAATGTTAACAGTCATTTCTGGATGGTGAGGTTGAGTGATTTTAACTTTCTTTTTTATGATTTTCTGTACTTTGCGAATGTTCTTTAGAAAACATGTAATACTTTCAGAACCATATAATATGCTAGATTTTTTTAACATCTTTATTGGAGTATACTTGGTTTACAATGGTGTGTTAGTTTCTGCTGTATAACAAAGTGAATCAGCTATATGTATACATATATATGTATATGTATGTACATATATGTGTCTCCCTCCCACCTTCCCTATCCCACCCCTCTAGGTGGTCACAGAGCACCAAGCTCATCTCCCTGTGCTATGCACTGCTTCCCACTAGCTATCTATTTTACATTTGGTAGTGTATATATGTCCATGCCACTCTCTCACTTCATCCCAGCTTTCCCTTCCCCCTCCCTGTGTCCTCAAGTCCATTCTCTACCTTTGCTCTTTATTCCTGTCCTGCCCCTAGGTTCTTCAGAACCGTTTTTTTTAGATTCCATATATATGCGTTAGCATATGGTATTTGTTTTTCTCTTTCTTACTTCACTCTGTATGACAGACTCTAGGTCCATCCACCTCACTACAAATAACTCAATTTCGTTTCCTTTTATGGCTGAGTAATATTCCATTGTATATATGTGCCCCATCTTCTTTATCCATTCATCTGTCGATGGACACTTAGGTTGCTTTCGTGTCCTGGCTACTGTAAATAGAGCTGCAATGAACACTGTGGTACATGACTCTTTTTGAATTATGGTTTTCTCAGGGTATAGGCCCAGTAGTGGGATTGCTGGGTTGTATGGTAGTTCTATTTTTAGTTTTTTAAGGAACCTCCATACTGTTCTCCATAGTGGCTGTATCAATTTACATTCCCACCAACAGTGCAAGAGGGTTCCCTTTTCTCCACACCCTCTCCAGCATTTATTGTTTGTAGACTTTTTGATGATGGCCATTCTGACTGGTGTGAGGTGATACCTCATTGTAGTTTTGATTTACATTTCTCTAATGATTAGTGATGTTGAGCATCCTTTCCTGTGTTTGATGGCAATCTGTATATCTGCTTTGGAGAAATGTTTATTTAGATCTTCTGCCCCTTTTTGGATTGGGTTGTTTGTTTTTTTGATATTGAGCTTAATATGCTAGATTTTAAAAGAAATATTAAGATATCTGGTTCACTTCACTACGATGACACTGCAGAATGCATAGTTTAGTCTTCTAAATTTGCACCAAAAGGCTGAGCCCCAGTTATCTTTCCAGTTTTACTCCCCACTGAAAGTTAATAAATTGGCATTCTGATTCTTAACGAGTTTGGGCAGAGTGAATCATTTATCAGGTCCTATTCACTCAGAGGTAAATGAAGCAAGTTGGAATTCCTGAATACTCAAAGCCCAGACATGGTGGTCATCTTCTATTGTTATTTGGTTAGAGGTTTTATCTCCTTTGTGAATAAAATGTCTCAATTCTCTAGTTAGAGGCAACAGCTGTTATTCCTTCTCTCCCTAAACCTGTGTCTTCCAAGCCTAATACAGTGAACTAGAGGGAGATGGGGAGAGATGAAAGGGCAGATCCCTTATGGAACGGGGGGGAAATTTTTTAAATAACCGTGAAGCCATCAGCACCAGGGAGGCAGGGTGCATGCAAAGTCACCCCACCTTTCCTAGCCCTCATTTCATCTTGCCTGTATGGTCGTTCGTTGCTGTCAGTCTCACTCTAGATTCAAATTTCCTGGAGGACAGAGGCGGACGCTTATGCACCTTTGAACGGACTCTTGTCCCCAGAGCTTGGCATGACGTCTTACCCGCAGCAGATGTGGATCTCAAATGACAGAGATCCAGAATCGCCATGATATCAGGTGCCTGCCTGACCAGCAGCCCCTCACTAATAATTCGTCCTTCCTGGCACTCTCTTCTCCCCAGGGCTTCTTTTCCCACCCCGCGTTTGAGCCCTGATCTCAGCGTGCTGTCATAGCCTGTTCTGTGTTTGTCTCTCCGTAGACTGTGAGCCGAACACGGGTGGGACTAAGTTTTACTCAGCTCGCTGGAACCAAGACCGTAACGTACCTCTCACGGCATAGACACTCCGTGGCTGGTTGCTGAATGAGTGAGTCACCTACAAGTATCAACTTTACTTCTGGAAGCTCTAGAAGGCTGCCATATGATGCTTTAGACAAAAGGGGAATTCTTTATATTGACATATGCTCTTGGTGAGTGTTGACTGACTCAGTACTCGAGAGACAGCAGTCAGAAATAACTGGGTGGAAAGCAATCTAGGACATCCTTGGGAAATAGCAGGAAATGCCAAGGAAAAGTCAGAGAGATAAAGGGACCTTGGGGATTATTCAGTCCAGTCCCAATGTTTTTCAGATGAGGAAATTGACACTAAGAAAAGGGGAGTGACTTTCCCAAGGCCACACAACCCAACCAGAACCCAGGGCTCTTGGCCCAACTCTTTAACTTATAACGCTGTACCGGAGTGTGGCCAAAAAGGGCAGGCTTGGAATCAGACAGACCTAGATCTAGTCACAGACTGTCCTCCTATTTTCCCCAACCTGTTTCTCTGTCTGGTCCCAACAACACTACTTAAGGAAATAAACCGTGGCCCATTCGTAAGATGGGATACCATGCAGCCATTAAATATAATGTTATTTCTAGAAAAACTTTTAACATCAAATATTGTATTAATCATACATACATTATGATTGTATTAATTATTTTGATAAGTATATACGAAAATAAACTTATTAAAGTATATATACTTCACTTGTTTAATAACTTACCTATATATACTTTAATAAGTATATATAGTATAACTTCCTAGTATATATATTATATTATATATAATATATATATTTTATACTATATATACTGTAATAAGTATATATACTTTACATTAGTTATACTTCAATAAGTATACTTTATATATAAACTTTATACTATATACACTTATTAAAGTATGTATAGTATAAATACTCCCGGTGTACATATAGTATAATTTTACCTCTATAAAAAAAAACTACACATTTATATCTCTTTCTCTGTCTGTGCATACATACACACAAGAGACTGGAAGAAAATACATCCAAATGCTAGTCGTGATCTCTGGCTGATGGAGAGTGAGCCCAGGGTCGACAGGAAGTGAGCCTTGGCTCTGTCTCATTGGACAGGAGAAGCTAGGTTATCTGAAAGGGAGTCTCAGGCCTGAGCCTGGCTGGGTGATTGAGTGAGAAGCCCACTGGTTTGAGTGGGCATTTAGTAGGTACTGGGTCAGATGCAGCAGAAATTGAGACAAGAAATCCAAGCAGTTAAGGTGAGGACAAAGCAGGATCACTTCGCAAAGCGGGCATGCTTAGCTGAGAAAGCTGGAAGCAGAAACAAAGATTGGTGGAGAGAAAAACAGGTAAATGCGAGTCTGATCTAAATAAAGGAAGCTGACAGGGTGAACAGCAGAGCTTGCCCTGAGAGCAGAGTCCCTTGTAAGTAGAAGGCTCACAGTAAACAGCTGTCAGATCAGATATTGAGATTTCACTAGGGAAGTGAGCTGGGCCAAAAGCTTAGGGTTAAACACCTGGGTTAAACACCTGGATTCTCTGGAGAGCCTGGAGTTGGGGCCCTGGGTCTGTCTGGGAATCAGGAGCTCTAACTGAGCCTAGACATTCTTATGGTACAGACCACCCACTCAGCCCCAGTGTGTCATGCCTAGATTTTAGCAAGTAAGATCGATGGAGTGAGGGGTATCAATACTACAAAAGAGGAGTCCTCCTAATTTCCACCTTTCACCTCCAGATTATGGAAGAAACCAACAATCAAACTATGATTTTTAAGAACCCGTAAAAGTAGCACCTTCTCATGTGTCCTGAACCTAAAAAAAAACTAAAGCCAGACCTAAAGAATATCAGACAGAGAATTGAGCTCTTATCAGAACAAAGTCTTCCTTTTATTTCCAAACAGCTTATCACAGAGTTTCAAAGGAAATGGAAAACTTCTATGGATATTTCTTGCAAACATCATTTTCATGAATCCATGGACAGGAATTGTGTGGGCAATTACTAAAAGCATATGCCTGAACCCTCTGTTACAAAGGGAGTATACAGCAAAGAATAAATGCAGAAAGAGGAAAAGGTAAAGCTTTATAAAATACAGGTAAAAGCAACACAAACTGTATAAACCCATAGAAACTCAAGTTTGAGTCTGTCTTCAAACTGGCTCAAGGTGATAAAATATCCGTAAACATTTTAATGGTGTTGAATTCTTATTGACTTTATTTACAAAGTAATTTATGGCTAAATACCTTCACTGTGGGAGTAGCTAAGAGACAAACACTATTTCTTTACCCATAAACAGCATTTCAGCACTTAGCATATTATCTTGCAGGTAACAGCCTCTCAATGAACGAATGCAGTTGTGGGACAACCCAACTTGCTCTAACCTTGCAGCCAACACTGGTCACATAACCCATCTCTACCCAGCAAGTTTAGAAGGAACTCCTCTGGCAATGGCCATGGACCATATATTGATTGTGACATTCTCTGGGATTAGATTCACTGACAAGTTACCATTGACCAGGAAATCAAGGTTAAGGTATAGCTTACTAAAACGAGCCGTCAAGATCAGGAAGGTCAAGACTAAGGTCATCACTGCTACTTACCAATTCCAAGTAATTTTCAAAGAAAAATGACCTGTTGATTTTTCTCCAAAGTACCTGTCACCTTGTTTTTCTTCCCCTAGGTGATTTTTGTTTCTTTACTGTTCTTTCCACTTACCTTCACTTTCGTAAGTTCTCAAGGGCAGCAATGCCAAGAGGAATGTTGTCTGAAAAACTGCAAAGAGAGCCATAGGTTCTGGTTTTCTGAAAAAGATAAATTGCAAAGAAGGGAAATTTTATTTAATTTTAGCTGTGAGCAAGTTTCTTTGAACCAACTGCGGAAGGTGATGGCATTAAGGCTCCCGTTCTTCTCTCCTCCTTATGTCCACACCCCCTGTCAATGTGAATTTGGAGTCCCCCCTCGCCCCACAATGAGGTAACTTCCCTGCTCCATCTGACTTGCCTTGGCCCGTAAATGAGGCAGAAGTGATGGTATGCCAGCCTGGAGCCTAGGCCTCAAGAGACTTTATGTATTTCTGCTTGCTCTTTTGTGTTGCCACCTTTGGCATGGAAAGAGCATTTCTGGGCTATTCTATTGGACCCAGGAGGAGGAGAAGCAACACGAGGCAGAGCTGAGCCCCTGAGTTGCTCCAGCAGGGGGCAGCCTTGGACAGCCAGCAGCCGGCCACGCCCCAGCCCAGAGCAGCTGTTCCCAGATGTACCACTGAGTCTGTGTGGCCATAGAGAGCGATCCACCAATCTCTTCAAACCAAGCAAAGGTTGGTGAAGAAAGATAAAGCAGAGAAACAAAAGTTAAATATTACAAACACGGCCACAGTCTCAGAAGAGCTACATCTGAATTAATTCCTCATGGGGGAGTCATCTCCACTCGTCTCCCTCCTTAAAATGTCAGCTGAGAGAAATGGGCACTTGCCGCTGACGGAGACAGGCAGAGTTTCATTGTTCAAGATAATTTCCGGTTTTCCTTGTCTTAGAACAGGGTTGTGAACTACAGGTCAAAGAGTTTCACTGACTCATCAGGTCCGCAGACCACTGGACAATCCGAGGGCACAAGGAATAAGCCTGGATGGCCTCAAGAAGGCTAAGATGTTCTTCATTTCATAATAAACGTTTAGTCAGGGGAAGTACTGAATTTCACTTTTCTACTTCAAACTCTGACGTATCACGGACAGAAGCAAAGAAAAATTCAAAGTCATCTTTTGCCTCCATCTAGTCCCCTTGGGCTTCATCAAAAGCTTGAAATTCCATGAACCAGATCATTCATTTTCACTGCCCTCACCCTCCATTTATTTCCTTTAAATGGCATTTTACAAGAAATGGGGACGACAGTGAAGACAGGAAGAGGGTAAACCAAACCATTCAATTACTTTGGGGTGGTCAAACCTGCTTACGTAGGAGCACAAGTCTGCAAATGACAGTTTTACTTCCTGATCCTTTAAGCACTGCTTTCTGCTACTTCAATGTTTGGCAACAGGTCATCCATACCGCGCTAAAGTCTCTACTGGCAACTTCAGATAGGTTCCTATTACAACTGCATATCAAAGCCAGGGGAAAACTGACTCAAGAGAAAAGATCTTCTGCTGAGAACCAAAGGGGAGGCAAAGGAAAATGCCACAGTGAAGTGTCTGACACTCACTGTTCATTTCAATATCCATCCAATCCTGGTCTACGGCACAGGGTCCCGTCCTCCTGGCATTTACGTCACCCAAGGAACACAGGAGCCACTACCATGAGGAGAGCTCATCCCCGCAATTCAAAAGCAGGTGATTCCAGGAAATCCAAAAAAGAGGGGATATATGTGTACATATGGCTGATTCACTTTGCTGTATAGTAGAAACTAACACAACATTGTAAAACAACTATACCCCAATTAAAAAAAAAAAAAAAAAAAGCAGGTGATTCCGGGGGTGAGATGCACACTGCCTCGTGTCCTCTGCATGAAAGGGCTATTTAAGATGTTTGTAAAAAGGCAGAGTTTTTTTTTTTTTTTTAGCATATAGTTGAGTTTTTTCCGTTTATTTATTTATTTATTTATTTTTGGCTGTGTGTTGGGTCTTCGTTTCTGTGCGAGGGCTTTCTCTAGTTGCGGCAAGCGGGGGCCACTCTTCATCGCGGTGCGCGGGCCTCTCACTGTCGTGGCCTCTCTTGTTGCGGAGCACAGGCTCCAGACGCGCAGGCTCAGTAGTTGTGGCTCACGGGCCTAGTTGCTCCGTGGCATGTGGGATCTTCCCAGACCAGGGCTCGAACCCGTGTCCCCTGCATTGGCAGGCAGATTCTCAACCACTGCGCCACCAGGGAAGCCCAAGGCAGAGTTTTAGTCAATCAAATATTTTACATATCACAAAAATTAAACAAGTCATGGGGCAGAGAAGCTTAAAACTAGAAGTTGGAGGCCACTTACCAATTAAGGGTAACCAGAAACTAAAGAATACAAGTTGTCATATAACAAAATTGAAAGATAAAGAGTATGTATAAGGGATGTATTTCTGAGGTCTGAGTATCTCAGGACAGTCTTTGAGAATCACCAGGACAGTCCTGTCTGAAGCCCTGCCCTTTCCCACCATCTCACACATGGCGGGTTGTGAAGCTGAGGACCTTAATTCGAGCAGCCACTTAGATTTCCTGGTTTTGCTTTCATCAGTTCTGAGGGGCATGGTTTTACACATGCTGGACGGGTGGTAGCCGTGACCCAGTGGCCACCGCCTGCACAGGGCAAAGCGGTCATTTCCAGTGCTGTGACTGGGCAGCCAAGATCCAGGGACTGCAGGCTCCAGACCACCTCAGGACCTTTTGCAGAAGGACTACGAGTCCCAGCCTTGTCTGAAAACCTAAAATCAAAACAGTTCATCAAAACCTGCAGAACAAGAGTCAGCAGATGGGAGAACCTCCCAGAGACCCCTGTGGAGCCCACTTTGGGAAATGCCCTATGAACAGATTTCCTGTAGGCACAGAGCCTGATGCTGCTGGGAAAACACAGACACCAAGGTCTCTGGGCCAGCTTCTTCCAAGCCCCAGGTGACTGCGGCACAGCCCACGTGGTTCCCCTCCACGCCTCCTACGTCCATCCTCCTCGAGTTATCGGACTCTGAGTGCATCAGCTATTTCCCTGTGAGACCCCCAGTAACAGAGGGAAAAGCCTGGAGGTGAGGGAGTGACCTGTGCAGAGATCCTAAGGCGGCAGAGCGCTGGGCATATAGTCAAGGAACAACACGGAGCCGGGCGTTGGCGCGGGCGAGGAGGTGAGTGACAGGACCAATCACAGGGCACGCGGGGAGGCAGGGCAGACAGGGAAAGCGCTTCAGGGACTTTGGCTTCTACTCTGAGTGAGATGGGAGCCACTGGGTAGTTTTAAACAAAGGAGTAACACGGTCTACCTTATATTGTACAGGAAGGACGCCGCAATGAAGACACTGAAGGGGGCAAGAGTGGCAGGAGGGAGTGCAGGTGGAGGTCACGGCCAAAGTCCAGGGGAGACTGATGCTGGCTTAGACCCGGCAGGGGGGACAGCAGTGGCCATGGGAACGGTGATGAAACGGGAGAGATTTTAAAGATAGAGCTGGCAGGGTGTGCGGGGTGGTTACAAAGTGAGACATCATGGATGGCTCCAAGAATTTTGGCCTGAGTCCCTGGGAAAATGGAATCACCATTAATGGAGAAGCAGAAGAATGATTTAGTGGGCTGTATCAAGGACCCAACTTGCGACATCTCAATTTGAAATGCTCACTTGATATCTAAGTGGAGATGTCAAGTAGCTAGCTGGATACATCATGTGGAGGGGCCATGGGAGGGGTCGTGGCTGGGGGTATAAATCCAGGCATGCTTGGTGCATACAAATAGTATTTAAAGCCATAGGACTGGAAGATCTCCAAGAGGGCGTACAGACAGAAAAGAGAAAGAGGTCCGAGCACACAGCTCTGGGGTGCTCTACACCCTACACTACGCCCCCTTATGCAGATCAAAATGAAAATCCAAGATTAGGCCAGGCTTTCCCACATCACCTCATGGATGAGGGCTGGTGAGTCCTTCAGCATCAGGCGGCTGCTTGGCACGTTCCCCTACAGCTGCTCAGGGTGCACCAAGCAGGGTTTGGTTTTTCCTCTGAAGTTCTGCTTCTGACCCGAGAGAGGCTACCCAGCTCTCCCACTCATTCAACAGGCTTTCTCTCTCCACAACCATGAGCAAGGAGCATTGCCACGTCCACTTTCCAGTAAGAAAAGGAAGTCTGGAAAGTACGAAGTGGCAGAATTCAGAAAGGAAGAATACTTTCCTGCCTCATCCGCATGACTTTGTCCTTTCCCAAATCTGTTCTCTCTCTTTTTTAAAAAAATTTCCCCAGTGTTTTAAAATTGAGGTATAGTTGAGGGAATTCCCTGGCGGTCCAGTGGTTAGGACTCAGCACTCTCACTGCCGGGGCCCAGGTTCAATCCCTGGTCGGCAAACTAAGATTCCCACAAGGTGCACAGTGCGGCCAAAAAGAAAAAAAGAAAAGAAGAAGTACAGTTGATTTACAATATTGTGTTTGTTTCAGGCATATAGTAAGTTTATGTGTGTGTGTGTGTGTGTGTATAGAGAGAGAGATTATTTTCCATTATAGGTTATTACAAGATACTGAATATAGTTCCCTATGCTACACAGTAATTCCTTGTTGCTTATCTATTTTATATATAGTAGTTTGTATCTGTTATTAGGATTATGGGATTAACAAATCCAGACAAAATCTGTTCTTTATTTTTATTTTTCAGATCTCCATTATTCCTACCCAGACTATGAGCTGCTCGAGGACAGGTCTAGATCTTGTTCCCCGTGTCTATCACAGTACCAGAACACAGTTGCTACCCAGTCAACATCCAGTAAATGAACAAAAACGTGTACCAATTTTCTTGCATTCTCTCTTCCTTGCTTTCAATTTTATTTTAATTAAAATAGATTATTTTTCAGGCCCTTCTACATTTTCTGTTGCCAAATGTTGCCGAATTCATAGTCTTTCACTGACATTCCTTCTCTGGAGGAAAAAGGGAGGAAAGAAAAGAAAAATTACCCACTCCTTTTGTAGAACTTGTCATTCAAATCTTGTCTCTCTGCAAAAAGAAGATGCCTTTGAATATCCCTCATGTGTAATACTACACTTGAGGGATATTCAAATATCTACTACATGTGTAATAAAAACTACATGTGTAATGAAAACACAGCTTTTGAAAAATCTGCCCATCTTTGCCCCTCTTCACCAGCACTTCTTGTTCTGTCATTACTGAAATATTTATTCCTGAGAAGTTTCCCCACCGCAAATAATCCCCATGGGGAGCAGCTTAATCGGTCACTTGCTTCCCAAGAACATGGGTGTGTTGCCAAACTCTTCAAAATTGGCTGGGTGCCCCAATGATGTCATATGCAAATACTATTTTAAAGAAGAAGCTGTTCAAGTAGGACACGTGCTCCGTGTGTGTACCTTGTGAAAGAGTTCTATGCGGCAGTACAAAGAGTTGCATGCCACTTCATGGAGGATGCCCACATTTTCCAGGTTCTGTTCTTTTTTTTTTTTTAAGAGCCCTGCCATTTGTCTTTCGGAGCCGCTTTGAAAGGGCCTCCACTGTTACAGCATAGGATTGATTACCCACAAGGTTTCACCCCAATTCCACCACCCCTTCCTCCTTAAGTATCCATCACTCGGAGGCACACGCAGGGTTCAAGCACTTCTTCCCCGCCCTCTAAACCTACCCAGTTAAGTGTTTCTACTAGTTTTGTAAGGTCAATACTGATTTATGAGACTGAATTGACTCACAGCTCATCTTCTTTTTTTAAACAATGTTTAGTTAATGATTCTTGGAATCTGTGATTTCAGATTGGAGTAAAGTTGAGTCTCTAAGTTGTATGTGAAGTCAAAGAAAGAACTGGAAAACCTTGTTCCAAGGAATATTCTGGACCCAGAGAATATGTAGGCATTTAGTAAATGCTAAAGGTGATACTTCATTTGAGAAAAGATACATTATTCACCCAAATGGTACTGGAACGATGTACTAACCCAGACATGTATGGGTAAAGGAAGCTGTAACAGTTATGTACAGGTGCTCTGACATAAGACTACTTAGGGTCTAATCCCCCCCTCTGGCACTTAATAACTATATGACTATAGACAAGTTACTTAAACCATCTAGGCTTCGATTTTCTTTTCTGTAAAATGAGAATAAGTAACCTACCTCATAGGATTGCCATGAGGATCAAATAAGATTATGAGAACAAACACACAGTAAATCCAATTAATGTTAATTTGATCATTATTGCTACTGCTTCATTTCCTTCCAAAATAAAATCCAGATGAACAAAGATGTAAATGCAAGACCATTAGCTTTACTAGAATAAACAGAGAACTCATAAAACTCAACATCAAAAAAACAAACAACCTAATTAAAAAATGGTCAGAGGGCCTGAATAGACATTTTTCCAAAGAAGACATACGGATGGCCAATAGGCACATGAAAAGATGCTCAACATCACTAATCATCAGGGAAATGCAAATCAAAACCACAATGAGTTATCACCTCACACCTGTCAGAATGGCTACCATCAAAATACAACAAATAGCAAATGCTGACAAGGATGTGAAGAAAAGGGAACCCTCTTGCATTGTTGATGGGAATGTAAATTGGTGCAGCCACTATGGAAAACAGTTTGGAGGTTCCTCAAAAAATTAAAAATAGAACTACCACATGATCCAGTAATTCCACTTCTGGGTATTTATCTGAAACAAATGAAAACACTAATTTTAAAGGATGTATGCACCCCTATGTTCATTGCAGCATTATTTACAATAGTCAAGATATGGAAGCAACCCAAGAGCCCATCAAAAGATAAATGGATAAAGAAAATGTGGCATATGTACACAATGGAACATTACTTAGCCATAAAAAAGAATTCAATCTTGGCATTTGCAACATGAATGGACCTAAAGGTTATTATGATAAGTAAAATAAGTCAGAGAGAGGAAGACAAATACCATGTAATTTCACTTATAATGTGGAATCTAAAAACTATAATAAATGAACAAATATAACTCAACAGAAACAAAGTTGTAGATAGACAGAACAAATAGGTGGTTGCTAGAGGGGAGGGGTTGGGGGGAGGAGAGAAATAGGGGAGGGAGATTAAGGTATATAAACTTTCAATTACAAAATAAATGAGTCACAGGTATGAAATGTACAGTGTGGGGAATATAGTCAACAACTATGTAATATCTTTGTATGGTGACAGATGACTAGACTTATGGTGAACACTGGAAATGTATAGAAATACTGAATCACCATGTTGTGTATTAGGAACTAACATAGTGTTGTACATCGATTACACTTCAAAAACAAACTATTAGAAAAAGAGATCAGATTTGTAGCTACCAGAGGCAGGGAGCAGGGGGAGGGGGAATTGGAGGAAGGCAGGCAAAAGGTAGAAATTTCCAGTTATGAGACAAATAAATATGAGGGATGTAATATGCAGCATGATAAAGATAATTAATGGTGATGTACATTACATATGAGAGTTATTAAGAGAGTAAATCCTAAGAGTTTTCATCACAAGGAAGAAATTTTCTCTATTTCTTTAATTATGTATTTATATGAGATGATGGATGTTCACTAAACTTACTGTAATCATCACTTCATGATGGATGTAAGTTAAACCATTATGTGTAACCCTAAACTTATAGAGTGTTGTATGTCAATTATATCTCAGTAAAAATGGAAGAAGAAAATTACTAGAATAAAACATACGTGAATATTTGTATAATCTGTCCAAGCATGATATGAAACCAGAAGCAAAAAAAGGTAAAGACTGCTACACCAATCAAATGAATATTGAAAATTTTTAGTGATATAATAGGTCCAAAACCAAACTGGGAACAATAGTTTCAATACTTATGTCACAAGGTTACTATCCCTAATATATAAAGAGCTCTTAGAAATCAATAAGAAAAAGACAAGAAACTCCATAGAAAAACTGGCAAATGACATGATTATGTAATTCACAGAAAAGAAAGAAATATCAATAACCAAAAAGAGAAAAAGAAAAACTGGACACTATCACTAATAATACACGCAAATTAAAGCAGTAGTCGTGTATATCTCTGTGTGTGTCTGTGTGGTGTCCAATTGGCAAAGCTTAAAAAGGTCTTAATACCTAGCACTGGTAAGAGTTTGAAAAAGTAGGCATTGCTACTTACTGATGGTCAAAAAGCACAACTTTAACAAGGTCAATTTGGCAATATCTATTAAAATTTTAGTATGCATTATCTTTGATGCAGAAATACTATTTCTGGAATTTTGTCCTCTGTTCATTGTAACATTGTTTTTATTGAGGAAAAAATGAAAACAATCTAAATATCCATCCAAAGAAAGTAGAAAATTTAATTATGGTGTATTTCTACAAAAGAATATTATCAAGCTATTAAAAAGGATGAACTAGGATCATGTGTTGACATGGAAGAATGTCCAGAAAATATTGAATGAAAAAGCAAGTTTCAGAAGTGTGCAGAAAACCACCTCTAGAAGAGAAGTGTGGCAACCGTACAGCTATGCCACTCAGAGCTCCCTTCGAAGGAACCTACT